>NC_087439.1:32597500-32930000 GCF_036321535.1 Camelus dromedarius | reverse complement strand
CCCTTGCCTTATTCCTGAACTTAGAGAAAAAGCTTTCAACCTTTCTCCATTACGTAGGATGTTAGCTGTGGTCTTGTTTTATATGGCCGTCATTATGTTGAGGTTTTTTCCTTTCATGCCTAAATTGTTAAGAGTTTTTATCATGAATAGATACTGAGTTTTGTCAAATGGTTTTTCTGCATCTATTGAGATGATCATATGATTCTTTACTTTCATTCTATTAATGTGATGTATCACATTGATAATTATATAGTGACCTTCTTTGTCTCTTTTTACCATTTTTAGTTTAAGTCTAGTTTAAGTCTAGTTTATCTGATCTAAAGATAGCTATTCCTGATTTTTTTGGTTACCGTTTGCTTGAAATATATTTTCCTACCTCTTCAGTCTTAGTCTGTTTGTCTTTAAGACTAATATGTGTCTCTTGTAGTCAGCATATTGTTGGATCTTGTTTTTTCATCCATTCAGCCAGTTTTTGTCTTTTGACTGAATGATTTCATTTATTTACATTTAAAGTAATTACTGATAGGTGAAAACTTACTACTGCTCTTTTGTTAAATTTTTCTGTTGTTTTGTATATCCATTGTTCCTTGTTTCTTATCCAGCTGTCTCTGTGTTTTGATGTCTTTTTTATTATGTTCTGATGTGTAATTACTACAGTATTTTCTCATAGTCACCATTAGGCTTACATAAAATATCTTAAATAAATAACAACCTATTGTAAACTGATAATAACTTAATATCAATAGAAATCATAAACTTTATACTTTTACTTCTCTTCCCCCTCACATTTTAGGTATTGCTGTTATAGTTTATATGTTTTTTACATTGTATAGCTAATAACAAATTATTGTAGTTTTGGTTATTTTTACTACTTCAAAAATGTTTAAACTAGAGTTGTGACTTATGCACCACTTTTTCCATATTGTAGGCTCTAAGTATGACTATATATATATATTTACCATTGTCAGTGAGATTTATGTCGCCTTTTTACATTTTTTTTTGTTAATTAGCATTCTTTTGCTTCCATTCAAAGAATTCCCTTTAGCATTTCTTGTAAGGCAAGTCTGGTGTTGTTAATGAACTCCCTCAGCTTTTGATTGTTTGGGAATGTCTTTATCCCTCCTTTGTTTCTGAATGACAACTTCACGGGATACAGAATTCTTGGTTGACAGTGATTTTCTTTCAGTATTTTGAATATGTCACCTAATTTCCTCCCAGCCTGAAAAGTTTCTATTGAGAGATCTGCCACTAGTCTTATGCAGCTACCCTGGTATGTAACTTCTTTTTCCCTGCTGCTGTTAAACTTTTTGTGTTTGACATTTTTGTCTTTTGAAAATGATAATTATAATGTGTCTTGGTGTAGCTCTATTCAGATTCTATATATTGGGAATATTTATGGATCTGAGTGTCCTTTTTTCTCCCCAGGTTGGCAAGTTTTAGACATTTTTGCTTTAAATATACTTTCTATCCCTTTCTTTTGCTCTTTTCCTTCTGGAATTCTGATAATGTGATTTTTGTTTTCATTGTGTCACATAATTCCTATAGGTTTTCATCACTCTTTTCTATTCTTTTTTATTTTTGCTCCTCTGACTGGGTAATTTCTAATGTCCCATCTCCCAGGTCATACATTCTTTCTTCTGCTTGGTTGCCGACTTTTGAAACTCTATTGAATTCTCCAGTTCAGTTATTGTACTTTTCAACACCAGGATTTTCGTTTTGTTTGTTTGCTTGCTCTTGTTTCTTTATTGGTTCCTATTTCATTGTTGAGCTTCTCATGCATTGTTTGCCTAATTTTGTTTAGTTGTCTATCTGTGTTTTCTTGTAATTCACTAAACTTCCTTAAGAGGACTATGCTGAATTCTTTGCTTGAAAGTTCATAGATCTCTAATTTTTTAGGGTCAGTTATTGTAGCTTAAGTCAGTTCCTTTGGTGTCATATTTACCTCATTTTTCATGATCCTTGATTTCTTATGTTGGTATCTACACATCTGATTAATGGGCGCCTCTCCCAGCTTTTACAGGTTTGCTTTGGCAGAGACAGTTCTTTACTAGTCAGCTCAGTTTGGGTTTCTAGGTGTCTGCTGGTAATGTCGTTGGGCAGAGTGGGGTATTATGGCCTATTTGGGGTCAAGGCAGCCTTTCCAGCTCTGTGAACAGAGATGGGGAAGTGTACTACTGGCCGAGAAAGTTGGACAAGACTGCTGGCTTGGTCCCCTACCAAGTGAGGCTGTAGGATGGACTCTGATCAGGCTGACTAGACGATCAGGACTGGGTACTACATGCACTAGTAGATGAAACTATCAGTTAATTCCCTGTCCTGGCAGAGTGGGAGGCGAGAAGTCAGGGCCTAAGCAGCTCATTGTTTGGGGACCTGAATCATGCCTGAGTGTGCACTGGATTCCCTGGACAGGTGAGGCCACCTTTTTACTCTGCAGATGGGGGGAAGCCCCATACTGTTCTCCCTGTATAAGTGTCACTGTACACAGGGCTGGTGAATGGGCTCAACAGCATCCCCTGTGCTCTGCTTAGGTTCCCTCATCAGACCCAGTGAAGGCTGTATCCAGCAGTGAGCAGGGGTATGGATTAGATCTCCTGCCAAATGCAGTGGGAGAAGCAGCTCTAAAACCAGTAAAGCACTTTGTTGTCTTAACTCAAGCTGACCTATACCCCCAGGTTTCTGGCTAAACAGGGCTATTGGCTTTGCTCTGCAAAATACTGGCCCTGCTGTCTTTCTCTCAGCTAGAGCACGGCTAGGCTGCACTGCTTCCAGGTGTATTCGCCAGGCCTTCTGGTAGGATGTGGCTGGAATGCACTCTCCATAGCAGATGGGACTGCGACTCAGCGCCTTGCCTGGGTGTGGGAAAACCGGGCTCTAGGGAGTGAAATATTTTTGTTTAGGGACCCAGTCCAAGGAGATATGCACCCTGCCGAGTACCCTGATTAGAGTGCACCCCCACTGGATTCTGCAGATGAGCAGAGCCACTGGTTGGGATTACTGCTATGGCTCTGCTGGTATGAACTTAATCTTTCAAGATCCGTATGCTGGTTGTTGCAAACCCCTCCCACCTTCATCACAGTCAGATTATCGGTGGTTGAGCCTTGCAGATTCCCCTGCAATCTCTGTGGTTAGAAATCAGAGTAGGGGCTCCGACAAAGTGGCCCACAATGCTGGGGTGCTCTAGCTGTCCCCCCTTGTTCTCTTTTCCCGCTTGAGGATCCGGAGGCTCAGGTGAGACCTCTCTGCATGATGCTGCACGGGACTGCAGTGCTCAGTGTGGAGCAGCTTCCCTTACACGACTCATGAAGTCTGTCTTGGTCTCTGAGGTGCAGGCGTGCTTCAGCCTCGCTTTGCATTTTAGAATTCTTGAATAGTTGTTGTTCTTGTGAGAAAGAGAAAAGTCAGGAACGATCCATGTTGCCGTCTTGGTGACATCACTCCCTTTATTCACTTTATTACCTTAGCTCTTAGAATTATTCCTGATATTTATAAGGCTTTCATTGAATATTTGCTGAGTAAGTGAATGAAAAGGAATGAAAAAATACTTAAAACTTCTTGTACCATGGCAGCACGGATTAGAGTTAATTCATTTAATAGATACTATGTGTCGACTGTGTTCCAGAGGCATAGTACTTGCTCCTGGGGATACTATGTTAATCTTAGTTTGCTGGGGAGATAGACATCAACCAACTACGTAATTATAAACAATTGTAAGTACAGTGAAGGAATAGTCCAGGGTGGCATACAGCCACATAACAAAATACCTAGCCTAATGTGACAGGTCGGGTCTTTTGAGGAAGTTTCATTTGGGCTAAAAGTTTAATGATTTGACTCAACCATGCAAAGGCAGTGTCAGCCAGGGTCTTCTAAGGAAGTGAAAGTTGGCCAGTATGGATGAACTCTAGGGAGCAATTGGTGGGGGTGGACAGATGGGACTAAGATGCTGAACCCAGAACTTGTAAAGCATTGAGCTCCATATTAACAGTTAATATTCAGAAGTAAGATGTACATAGAGGGAATAGTGTAAGCAAAGGAAAAGATTAAAAAGAGTCGGTGATACATAGATTCCTGGGCTATAACTGGGTTTACTTGAAAGATCAACATTTAAAAAATCTCTTCTCCGACTTTTACTTTAAGGATACTAAATGTTTCACATACACAGAGACCCACTGCACATAGGAATGAGATAGCTATGAAACAGCTGTCAACAACTATTTGCTAGTCACTTATTTTCAGACAGGTCTTTAAGAGAGTAAAATGTTACCTGGCCAATTGAAGTAAAGTGAACTGAAAAACATGTCTAGTGTATAAATAATAACAAAGAATGTCAAAAATGCATTTATAATTAAGTCAAAGTATTTGTTAAATATCTACTTTGTATAGAAGGAGATAAAACATCTAGTTCTACTTTCTTGAAATCAACTGAAAATTAGAACATATATATGTGAAAAGTATTATAGCAAACACAGAAACAATGCATAATTTAAAAGGGAAGAGATGAGTAAGATCTGGGCTCAGTTAAGTATATAAAGCTCTGCAGGGAATCAGATTTGAATTCGATTTTGGGGGGAAAAAAGGATGTATGTTAATAAATAGTGAGGCAAATGGGAAAGATGTTAACAAAGGCACAAGGTCCAAGTCAATAGAAGTGAGAATTAGCAAGATGTATGAAGTTAACATATACACTGATTTTATGAAAAGCTAATAAGTTCAAGAGTATAAAAACCATGACCTTAATCAAAAGTTACCTTGGCAAAATATTTTAATGAAATAGATCTTGGACTATGTATGCATTACACAGGGAAAATAATTCAATATCTAGTTAATATTCTAGAGATACTGGCTAAAAAACTTTCTAAAGCATAATATCATTTATGTACAAGTTGAAACTTTTAATTATCTTCAAGTGTAATATAAATTGATGTCCCTTAAAAATATCACCTTTAAAGTAATATTCCTATTTTTTATGTAAACGTCTTTCACAGAATTGCTCCTTAACATCCTGTTTTTATTTTCAAAAAATATTAAGTGTAAGTAATAAATTTTTATAAACATATACAAAAACTTCACAAGTTCCTTTAAAATAGCAAAATAATTCCTTTTCTTTTAGTTGAACTGGTTACAAGCTAGTTATTCACTGATGTAATGGGTATTATTTAGCTATCAATTTTCTGTCTCATGTTATGGTGATATGTTTTCTTTTGTTCTGGGATTTGTATGGAATATTTCACAAGACATCATGTCACATGTAGTAACTGAGTGTTTTTGTTTAAAATATTATTATAGCATTATTAGTATACTCCTACACATTTAAATATAAATATAAGATACCAAGGCATATTTTCTTAAGGTTCAGAAATTAAGTAATGGTTTAGGTTTTTAAGTAAAACATCAGAATTACTCTTTCATCTATAAAAGTAGTTTGTGGACTGTTTCTATAATGCTTCCAACTAATATTTTACCATATGTATTAGATGGTTAGTCCTTGTTTGTTCAACCAGTAATGCATATATTTGAAGTCTTCTATGGAATAATTACTCTGATATATTCTGGGAACATATAAATGAAAAAAAAAACTGCATGAGTCAGACCTTCAAATTGCTTGCAGCCTACTTGCAGGAATCATGTACAAGGACTATATTATAAGATTATCAGTGTCAAATCATAGTTTGTACAAAATGTACAAAATATAATGTTGGAGAAGACATATCCGAGTCTGCTTGGTGAAGTCAGGGAAGAGTTCATCAAACTGGTGCATCTGAACTGCTTTAAAACGTGTACAAGAATCTATCTGAAAGATAATGGAAGAAAAGGCATTTCAGATCAAGGCCATCCTTGTGTAAAAACTTGGAGACATTCACCATTAGTCATGGGTCAGGATGATCCTGCTCTCTTGGGGGTGTCAGAGTGGTCGAGGGTGACCACTACTTCAGCTGCTAGATCAAGATGGGCCTTGGTTACCCTGCGATAGAGATACAGTTTGGTGCGTTAAAAAAGGACGGAGTGACACAAAAGAGAGTTAGGATGCTGACAGAGTGGGTGAGGTGGGAGATGATGAATAACACAGGAAAAGACATAGGCATAGATGTGAGAGGCTTTTAAGAAGTCATTGCAGTCGCGTTTAATAAATGACTGGATGTCAGGGAGGATGTGGGAGGGGGAGAGAAGGATGATTCTTAGGTCTGTCTTGGCTGAGTATATAAAGGGAACCCTGGGCAGAAGCAGCTTTTTGGGAGGAGATAATGAATTAAATGTTAGTCATGTTAAATCTGAGGTAAGTGTGGGAGATAACAGAGTAAGAGATCCAGAGGGTAGATGGTATTATCCATTTGGAAGCCATCACTTGGAAATGGATTGGCTATTATCTGGGCTTGAGAAGATGAGGTGTCTATGGCCAGTACAGGGGCAAAGAGAAGACATTCTGGACTAACTGGTTACATGTTCTTAGAATAATGAGGAGACAGGTATTACTAAAATCACTGTGTGCTGGAGTAATGAGGAATAAGGATGGATCACGGACCTGCAGGGTGAGACCAGAAAAGGAGGGAAGTAATAGAATGATTAAGAGTGAATGTCCTTTTTATTTGAGACTTTTAGAAAAAGGGAATGAAATCACATGATGAAAGAGCTGTTTAAGGACAAATAATTGGGTTGAGATTGAAGGGGGGAGGACTCGTTACAGTCCAACCTATGTGAGTCTTGGCTCCTGTGGTTACAAGAGTTAGGAGGGGAACATGACATCATGATATAGGAGACTAAGAAAAAGAATGAAAAGGAAATTTATGTTATAATGGTACAAGATTGATCATTGTTCTTAGTGATTTGCTTCTACTTAACAAGCATTCTTTACTGTTACCATGCTGCTTATCTTGCTTCAGTCATGTTTTCTAAGAAAACACTCTTCTCCGATGCTTCTTTCTGCCATCTCTCCATTTGGTCTTTTCCTTCTGTTCTGCTTGACTCATCTTTTTCTCTGTTTTTTGCTGACCTGCTGAGTAGGCAGACCCCTCGGTGGAGGCAAGTTGTGTTGCTTTCAAGAGTAGGGAGGAGAAAAACATGTCCTGCAGTTATGATCTTGCTTTCTTGGCAGGCACAGAGAAACCAGGCTTCAAATTCTAGTGAAAACAACTGCCTTAGAGTTAAGGCAGCAATTCTGATGTGCCTGTGCGCTTAGAGGAAAAAGCAAGCAGTTACAAACAAAAAAGAAACCTAGCTGAATGCAGAGGGACTCTAGATTGCACTTATCTCTCCGTCACTGATCTGAAGATCTGATACACACTGACAGTCCATGCATTTTTGCTGTGAAAGTCTTTCATTTATTAATTATTTCTTTTTCTGTCCAGTAAACATGGGGGAAACATTCCAGGGCTGCTGCTGAGACCGTGATTGCCATTTGCAGATATGAGCAAATTTCAACCTGGGTCTGTAAAAAGCTGGGTCTTGGGGCATCCTCCTTTAGGTTTAGCACCTGTAGTGCCACCTTGGACTGACACAGTGCTATTTACTCTCGTAACTATTTTAAGATTTTTCCTAATATCTGACAAACTGTTCTTTTAATCCTCCATGAAAGAGTTCTGGGCAGGTTAAGCCTCATGTCTTCTTAGGAATCATTCTTGCCATATGCTTGGTAGAACTATGTACCCCCAAAATCTAATGTTGAGGTCCCAACCTCCAGTACCTTAGAATGTACCGTATTTGGAGATAAGGTTTTTAAATCACTTAAAACTAGGCTGTTAGGGTAGGGCCCTACTCCAATGTGGCTGGTATCCTTAGAAGAAGAGAAAGTGACACAAGGGTTCTGCACACAGAGGAAGGGCCATGTGAGGACTAAGTGAAAAGACAGGCATTTGCAAGCTAAGGAGAGAGGCTTCAGGAGAAACCAAACCTGCCAAAACCTTGATCTTGGGTTTCTAGCCTCCAGAACTGTGAGAAATAAATTTGTTCTTAAAGCCACCAAGTCTGTGGTGTTTTGTTATGGCAGTTCTAGAAAAGTAATAATACACCATACTTTCTAGTTAGTATGTCTGTATTTTCTCAGAGTGAATTTTCGGTAGCCTGTAATTTATCTGTCCTGTACTGAAAATAGGAGAGTGCCTGATGGTTTGATGAGCCTTTTCTCTTATCCTAACTTGCCTGTACACTTGTAATATTATACCAGAGCTAAGTGATTTCTGTTCTCATTTTTTTTGTTAGTGTGATGTGTTTCACTTAGTTGCATTTTTCATCTTTCTAGACATTTTGAGTACATTTACTAAAGCTGAAATGAGAATCTCAATAAATGAATAAATAATGATTTAGTGACATCTGCAGGGTGCTTAAACTTTCATTGATCTTCAAGAATGAGATTTTCTAGTAAAGAGTAATACATCAGGGGTTTTCATAGATTTTACTAAACATGGTGCTTTTTAAAAAACCTGTATCAGAAAGCAGGTTCTCTGTTCAACATGAAGACAATACAGCTGACCCCTCCACAGCATGAGGGATGGGGGCACCAACCCTCAGTGCAGTCCCAAATCCAAGTATAACTTTACAGCGGGTCCTCTGTATCCCAAATTCTGCATCTGCAGATTCAACCAACTGCAGATTGTAGTACTCGAATATATATTTAGTGAAAAAGACCACATTTAAGTGAACCTGTGCAGTTCAAACCCATGTTGTTCAAAGGTCAACTGCACAGTGATGTATTCAAGTCAGGAGTATACAATCTGGAGTTAGCAGCCTGTCGTGGAAATTCTTGCTCAGCCTGTTAGAAGATGGGTAACACTGAGCAAGAAGATTAAAGTCTCATATTTGTCATCCGTAGAATAAGGACAATAATAGTGGTCCCTAACTTATAGGACTGTGGTTAACACTGGGTAGGCTAATTAATAAAACATTACCTGGCTCCTGATAAATACTGTCTATATCTGAGCTATTATTATTATTTTCCTGAATCCTATTGCTTGCTGGTCTGAAAACTCATTATTGATTAATATTGTTCCTATTAGAACCTTACTGGGTATTAATTTAAGGCAGTGTTTCTCACCCTTGGTTCTGTTGATGTTGGGACTGGGTAATTCTTTATTGTGAGGACTGTGCTGTGCACGCGAGATGTTTAGTAGCAGCCATGGGCTCTGAGTATTGATTCCACTAGGTAATGCCAATGGCCCCCTAGTTGTGACAACGAAAAATGGCCCCTAGGCATTGCCAAATGTTCTCTGGGGGACAGAAGTGTTTCTAGTTGAGAATCCCAGGAAAACTTTTGATTGACAAATAAATGTTTGATTTGGAAAATATATCTACTGCCTTGCTGCTTAAGTAAGCTAACCCAAATGCCTGACTTATTTTGAATGTTAGTATTGCTATTTTGTAAGATAGTTTTTCTTTAAAAATATAATTAAGGTAGGCTAGCTAAAATGTAACACTTACTTTCTTTTATTGTGGCATAAAGGTCAAAATATCTTGGTATGTCTTTTTTTCTAAAACAGTAATGTATAGTAATGGAAAAATATAATTGACTTCAAAATTGACCACATACATTTTCATGAAGACCTCTATTTGGATGAAACAAGTTGTCACTACATCTCATCAGAGCAAATGCAAATATTATCAGCAATGGAAATAACTGCTGTTTGATGTTTCTCGTGTGCTGCAGAATAGAACACTTTGACTAAAGTAGCACGGGGTAGAGGAGACAGAAATTTAAATATTCATCAAAGTGTGCTATCGTATTTCATGGTCAAAGGTGTCGAAAGATGAAGTATGTGGGGAATTTTAAAAACTACCATAGGTCTACTGTTTTGTTAGAGAAGTAAAACACATGGTGGCTATATGGATATGAACATGTGCCATCCTACTATGTTACGGTATTAAGTGGAAGTTATTGTGGTTCAAGACTCGAAAAGAAAGTATAATGACATAACAAATCTTTCTCATTTCTTTGGGATTGGTCAAAACGATTAGCTCCTGTCAGTTACCATCCATTACTCCTTTGCTCCTTGGAAGCTGGGGTGCATCATTATTTATATACTGGCCCATAGAAAAGGAACACACACACACACACACACACACACACACACACACACACACACACACACACACACACACACACACACACACACACACACACACACACACACACACACACACACACACACACACACACACACACACACACCACCCTACAGTTTTTCTCTTTCTTTTCATTTTCTTGGACACCTTTTCTCTTGGACCAATACCAGCAAGTCTTTCCAGAATGAGAATATAGCTCTATGTAAATACATCTTCCCTCCTCAGTTATATTAAATGTTTGTTGTTGATTCGGGGTTTTTCTCAATATGTTATTTTAATTGCACCATCTAAAAATTAGATGCAAATTATTTTCAATCCCACTTCCTTTCTTCTTTTTTAGCCTATAGAATCAACATTGAAACCAATAATAGAAAGAGAAACAAGGGATTTTAAATGTAATGGTAATTAACATTTGTATAATTTTCCCATACATGACTTTTTAAAAAAAATTCATAATAATATGGTGATGCAGATGTAATTACTTTGGTGGGAAAAAGTGAGCATGTGAGTGGAAAGGGGCTTGGCAGCTGAAGCAGTGAGAGGCAGAAGTGGTACCTGGTCCTCGTTAGTCTGGCTCCACAGCCAGTGCTCTTTCCTTCCATCACAGTGTCTGCTGGGTAACCTTCTCTCACATTGTTGCAGAGAAAGTGAACTTGGGTTCCTTACTGTAATATGTAATTCCTCCTGGTGGAGTCTTTGAAAGACCAATAAAGACAACCACAAGGTTCTGGAAAATGATGAAGCACTGCTCCCTTTTAAAAAAAATTATTTTACAAAGCCTTGAGGAACTCTCCTTCTGGTGCTGAAAAACAGCAGCCAATTTACAAGGGAAATAATATTGAAATATAAATCCACATTTTAACAGTTAAATATCACATACAGTGGAGTGCTCAAAGTGGGAATATGTCAATAGATTGCTACTTTCTTTTCAAAGCTTAATAATATTAGAGATATACATGTAAACATACATACACACACATTGTATATGTATACATTATATGTAATACATGTTATTTATGATAGGTATATATGATATATACTGTGTATACTATGATATATAGAGAGATACAGTTTACATACTGTATATACAGAGAGAAAAGTAAGTTGTTTTACTTCATGGGATCAAGCATAGAGAAATATTGAGATACTTAATGTTTTTGTTACTGCCTTTTCCTACACACATCACCTTCAAAATCAACTAATCATGACTTTAGAAATACCGTATCCTTATATCGTACTATACTTGAAAATCCCTGAATATGTCATTGAAAAGTTAAAAAGAAATCATGTCATTTGTTTCAGTAACCAAAGCTGTGTATTTTGTGTCTGTTTTAGAACAGAGACACAATATCTGACCTCACTGTAAGGACACAGGGCATTATAAACTCCAGGACAGAATGTCTCTCGGAAACTTTGGGAGCTTTGTGTCAGACTGAGGGGTGGTGCTCCGATATGAGCCAGCAGTATTTCTAACTCTCAAGTAACATTATCTGTCCTGTCATCTCATGAATCAGACATTGTCTGAGTGGAAATCAAAAGATAATGCCAAGGAGACATCAACTGTGCAGAATGTTCTGTTCTGTAGAGGATAACTTGTTAAATTTCACTCCTGTTTAAACCTCAGTTACTGAAAGAAGCAGGTGGTGAAAAATTATCCCATTCCTTCTTGAAGTTGAAGCCTTTAACAATTAATTATTAATTGGACTTTGAATCTAGTTGAAGAATCTATTTAGCTTTTTCCTTCTCGAGACTGCATACTCATTGGTACAAGTATTATTAGATGGATGGATGTCATTAAAGTATATAGATACAAGACATTTTGCTTTCTAGATAAGCATAATATAAATTCCACTCCAGCAATATGAACTATATGTTCTTTTTTTTTTTTTCAGGGAAGATTGAAGCAGGATCTTTTATTCTATTTTTTTTTCAATTGACACAGTCAGTTTACAATGCTGTGTCAATGCCCTTTATATGTAAACTATGTGAATAAAAGGTGAAATTTTTCTACAGAAAGGTACAAGGGAATCTTGTGAGGTGATGGAACTATTTTGCCTTGATTGTGATGGTAATTACACAGCTGTGTGTGTGTTTCCAGAACTGATATAACTATACACCCAAAAGGGTGGATTTAGGGGTGGTGGGACTACTATTTCATATCTCAGTTTTGGTGGTCATGGCTGAACTCAGAACTGAAGTGGAAACTATATCCGTAATAAAAATCTAAGTAATTAGAAATTATGAGCACACCTTAAAACGGTCTTTAAATGTTCTATATAATTCCAGTGGGCTGTATGACAGGTTCAGTGTCTAATTATATTGGTAAAACGTGATATGGGACAAATTTTGTTAAAAATAAAAGAATTCCTATTAGAGCACTTTGCATATGTATGAAAATTTCTTTAGGCAAAGTTAAGTGGAGGTTTGATCAAGGATCTAGACTCTGGTTCATTAAATCCCACATAATCAGAAGCAGCGGTTCTCCCCACAACAAGGCAAGATACATCTCTGATAGGTTTACCCACAGCAGGGGTCCTTCCTCTTGAGCCACATTTTCTAGCCTGAGGCTCTTCTTTTTTTTTTTTTTTTTTTTTTTTTCCCTTTTGATGGAACCAGTATTGTTCATGGAATTACAATTGTATCCGGACTGAAGTAAATTCAATGCCCGTTTTACGGGAGTGTGATCAGTCATTAGTCACCCAGTGTTTGTTACCTGGCTGCAGTATCTACAGCAGTTTAAACATACCCCTTCCTCTGCAACCTGTATACATTTTCAGAGACAAAAACAAACATATAATCATTAAAAGAGATAAGAACATAATTACAAGATTGCCTGGAGTTTCAGCTGTAAGAATGGGACTGGCTATTTGTAGGAAGCATCCCAGGTGCAATTTTAGGGAAGGAGGGTCTATGGATAGGAGAAAAGGTGCTATTTTATGGAATGAGAATAGTCTGAGTAGAGGAGGTTCACTTTTAAAAATAAGGAGTTAACTACTGAGACAGCACAAAGGCAAGTTAGTGTCTGTATTCATAAACATACTCTTGTTAAATTTGTAGTTTCACATTCATTCTCATTAGGAATATTGCATTTCAAAGAGGCTTGTGACCTAAGCAGAACAAAGGCAATAGGGTATGATCTAATGGTCATTTTCCAACTTTAATGCATAATACATCTGTCTACTGGGTCAAGCATTGGCTATTCCCTCAGGCAAAGAGGATTTACTGAAATCTAAATTTTATTGTTAAATAAACCAATAAGAAGTTTTATCTTGGTAGTTATAATTCTGTGATGGGCTTTTTTCTTCATTGCAGAATACTGATCCCTTATAAAGATAAAAGCTTAGGTAAGAACGTATTAAGCTGATTTTATCCCTATTTTTTACAGCTGTGCATCTTTTTATATTGCCAGGTTGAAAAGAAAAAAGCAGTGAGTTATTTTTCTAGATAAAAGATAATTGGAAAACATGTCAGCCAAAACTCAATATAACTCTGTTGAGTTTGATATTCTCCAAATCTGCCCTCTAGGTTGTTTAAAAAAAAATTCCTGAGTTGACATGTATATATATTTTTTGCCTGTAATAATTTAAAAATTACTGGACAGTTAGGTTTATCTTATTCATCATAGGATTATCTTAGAAGCATCCTTACATTTTTAATTAAAGGCAAAATATCGATCAGCCTATCCTAGAATGTAGTTAATACATTAGCTGATCAATTTAACTGTCCTAGTAGCTTCAGATTCATAGATCAAGTGCTTTTTACAGTACTTAGAAAACCTTGAGTTCTTGACTTTTGTGCTTAAATTAATTTTCACTTTTTCTTTTTACTATATTTCAAGTTATTGTTGGTAGAGCCATCATTAGGTAAGTGAGAATTTGAAATCAAACTTATAAATGATACTGATAATAAGAACTGCTCAAATTTTAGTTAAGGTCTTAAATATGTCTTTGCTTAAACTGCCATGACCTAGGTTCCTGAATTCATTACAAACTCTAATAAATTTTTCATGCCACTCTAAGGGTGATAAAAAGTGTCAAAAACTAAAAGTCTTAGCATATTTAAATGACATTTTGAAAACAGTTAATTACCTACAAGTAGTAAAACTTAAACATTAGAAAAATTGAATAATATGAATACATTCATTTTTATCTTAGGTTGGGTTTCCATTCTTTTATCTGGGCTTTTGTATGGGCTTCTTTTATCTGAGCACTTATAACAGAAGAAAACATTCAGAAAAAGGTGAGGAGAAAGCTTTTTTTTTTCCTCAATTTTAAAACAATCATACATTGACAGGTTACAAAAAATATGTGCAGGGAGGTCTGTGCGCTTTTTTATTCTTTTCTTTTTCTCCTTTTTATTTATTGAATATTTATGCAGTACTGACTTTAGGTGCTGGGGAAACTAAAGTGAAAACAATAGACATCACCCTGGAAAATTTCATAAGCAGCTGTGGAACAGACACATTAAGAGAGAACCCCAATCGAATATATTAAGTGCCCCAGGGGAGCCAAGAGAAATAGAACCGCATAATCTAGCCTTGTAGCTGAGATGGGATTGGAGAGCAGAGACAAGAGGGAGCAATGACAAGCTAAACCTTTATATTTTCATATGTTTGAAATACACATACAGAAATATTTGAGTAGGATTTACTCAGAAATTAGAAATTCTTTGTGATAAAAGTCTATTACATTATGACTTCAATATCATTTAGACATTCAGTATGATTAATTTACAGAATAAATGTTTATTAGAAAAAAATTCTTTGAGTACTCAACAGTTTGGAGGCACTCAACACATATTTGTTGAATATATTAATTCATCAATTCATTCTAGAAATACTTATTGAACACTTGTTTAGTGCCAGTCCTTGCACTAGAGTCATAGGAGGCAATAAATAAAAAATGGAATGTACAAATGATATAGAAAGTTATAAGATAATGATTCTTGTGGAACAAAGAAAAATTAGAAAAGAGGGTAGAATAGGAAGTGGTGGGATGAGGAACATCTTACCAATATTAACGAGGAGGTCTGGGTAGGCCTCTTGAAAAAGTGACACTTAAGAAAATACATAAAGCTTGCCTTGTGGGTATTTGAGAGTTGAGCATTCTGGGTGGCAGAACAGCCAGTGTAAAGGCGGCATCATGAGTGCTGCGTTTGTGGAACAGCAAGAAGGCCAGTTTGGCCAGAGGAGCGTGTTGAAAATTAGCAGGCAGTGAGTTTAGAGAGATAATGGGGAAAAGATGACATAGAGCATTATTTTAAGCAAGTGTAGACTTTGAGTTTTACTTTGACTGAAATAAGGGACCACTGTAGAGTTTAGAGAAGAAGTGTGACGTAGTCTGTCTTCTAAAGGGATTATTCTGACCACCGTGTTAAGAAGAGATACTAAGAGAGGCCAGATAGAACCAATAATGCCAATTGGAAGGCTATTACAGTAACCGAGGTGAGGGGAGAAGGTAGCTCAGACTAGGGTGGAGAAGCGGAAGAGGTGATGAGCAGTCCGATTTTACATTTTAAAGTCTGAACCAATAGTTTTTGCTGATGGATAAGATCTGAGGTGTAAGACAGAGGTAGGAATCCAGGATGACTTCAAGCTTTTGAGACTGAGCTACTAGAAGATGGAGTTAACATAAACTGAATGAAAGAAAATGTCCCCTTTTACTTAACCTGCTGATCCTAATATTCAGTGGTAGACTTGGTTATGAGATATGAACAGAATATTTTGAGAAAAGTGGAGGGAGGATTTTAAAAAATTAGGGAAAATAACCATGTTTTGTATTTAAACTGCTTTTAGCTACTTTGAAAATTCCTTTCCCTTGAATGGTGTTTAGGGTCTTAACCATGGATGCAAGGAGAGCAGTAAAATTTAAGTGATGATAACTTATAATATAAATGACCAGAAATAGCATGGACCTCATTTTGTTTTTAAGGTATTGCTTCCAGTATCCACATAAAAATATTTAATCCCTACCAAGCTATATATGCACCATTACGTTAGGCTACTCTATAGAAATCTTTTGAGAAAACATGATGGTTTGTTAACACAATTAAATTAATTTCATCCATTTTTCATCTGTGAAACAGTCCATGTAGATATATCAAAATGATTAATGTTCCATACTATTTCACTGCTTCTACTAATAATTGCATTTTTATAATATACAGTTTTCAAATTATTTTCAGTATTTAAATACATTACATTTTTCACAGTTTTGTTTTGTTTTCCATTAGCATTATGTACCAGACAAGATCCTTGCAAGAAAGATAAAACACGCTCAAAACACAGTGACCGGGGAAAGCTTAATAAAAGGAATATTTACAAAAGTATGGGCAGGGTTAAAGGAAACCAACAAGGGACAGTGAAGCTTGGGCGGCAGGCTCACAAGGTAAGGTTGCTGTTACGTCTCCTAAGCAAGGGAAAGGAACAGTTTTGCAGTTTCCTGGAGATAGTTGTAACTTTAAGTACAGTTGTATCTGTATAAGAGGATGACTCAAAAGAGATAGTAAATTTTAGTAGTAGAGGAACAAAGCGAGCTTGACCTAACTTCTCCCACACATGGTGATTCTGCTTACATTTCTCATTGGCTAAGCACAAGAGAACACTGTAGAAGAAGGGAGCCAGTTCATGCTGTCCATAAAGGTTGGCCTCCGGAGGGACACAGCACACTGGAGAGAGCCAGACAACAGATTTGGAGGAACTGAGAAATCCAGCCAACATGAAACTATATTTCGTAAGAGAGGAATTGATTTATATTGAGATCCACAAAGATATCAAATGTTATGACCCCTCACTATGCTTTCAAGTAAATACTTTTGCCAATAATCTCATCTTCTCAGTTTATAGGTATTTTTGAGTTTTTATTGGAACATATCTTCAAATTTATAGAGAAGTTGCAAAAATAAGAGTATTGCAAAGAACAACTATATATCCTTTAACCAGGTTTATTCTGTGTAGCCATTCTACTGCTTTTGCTTTACCATACACTCTGTACCTCATCTCTCCCGAATAGACTTCATACTATCCTATTCTAAGAGCATGACCTGGGTCCTTGACCAACAGCTTCCTCAGAGACTTCAAGTCCTGATGTGCACCACGTGTAGCGTGGGGAGGGGCAGCTTTCCCTTGAGGTCTTCCAAGTCAAGTCTTTTATTTGCCTCAAATGGGGTCTGAAAGATCACATGTAGGACTCTAGCCAGGAGCCAGGCTCTTCAACACTTTGTCACACATTGTAATTTCATGATTATTTTTCTACCTGTGAGTCCACCTTTGTTTTAGTCTTAGTTCTGAAGGTACACATAGGGAACGCTCACCCTCAGCCCTTTCCAAGCCTTCCCTTGCTTGTCTCTCTCACTTGGATGAAGCCCATCCTGCAGCAGAGGCCTCAGGGGAGTGAGTACACGTGTGCAGTATTCCCTGAGTCCTTGCGCTTTTCAACCTGTTTTTCTATAGCCTTGACACTTAAAAGGTTTTGACTCGACGTAAGGTCTTTGGTTCATACTTTTATTCTTTAAATTTCTTGAAAATACCACTATACTTGTGTCTTGCTTTGTGTTTGTTTTTGTCTGTTAATGTGGTAATTCTGTTGAACTTGCATCTCTTTGCTTGAAGGTCTTGAGGTCTTTATCTTTAAACTTCCCCAGCTTTGCTAGATAATGGTGTTATGGAGTCAGGTACTTTTTATCTTCAGAATGTTTTTGATTATCATGGTAAATACTGAAATACTAATTTTCTTTCATTCCTTTGATTTTCCTTTTTACAGACTCTGATTATACATGTCTTGAACTATTGTTGATTGTCCAATTCAAACACTTTCTCTCTGGCCCTTTTTACCTTTTTTTAAATATAATTTTTATTCTGGTGATTTTACTTCTTTTACACAATGGTCTTTATGAAATTTTCATTTGAATCTCTTTTCCCTCTGGACTCTTTTCCTTTAGTTTTTATTTCTGATATGTCATTCTTTTTCTTCTATTTGTTTTGTGAGCTCATTCAGTTCTCTTGTCTTGTCTTCCAATTTGTCCATTTCTGTTACTAGTTTATGTATTGCTAATTCAAGGTGTTTTTTCATGACCCTAAATGCACGTTTTAGGATATTTAATTCAACTTGGAATGTATTATTTCTTTTAGCTTCACGTTTGGTTTTTAGGAAATAGATTTCATCAGTTAGAACTGCCTTAGTCACAATTTAAAAATGTTTAACAGTCACATCATATTGATATTATCTGCTTTTCTCTGTTACTTATTTTATGAATAGGATTCCTAATTCAAGAGTACAGAGTTTCTGTTATTTTTGCTCTTCTCTGTTCAGTTTTTTAAAGAACGGTGGTGTTGATGGTGGTGGGGAGAGAGAAGAGCTGGTGTTTTGTTACCCGCTTTTCTGTAAGAAGTGTAATTTTTCCCTGCTATTTCCTTATGTTCCTTCACTGCCTCATTTCAGCCTCTTATCTTTGTATTTCATTCTCTTCAGGAAGCAATGCTTCTACAAGGCCACTGCTGATCTTGTGCAGACCAAGCCCCTGCTCTGTAACTAGTGATGCAGTCAACCAGTTTACCTGAATTTATGATTTTGGAATATAATGCTTCAGTGTGTTTTGGGGCAGTAATTTGGTCTGTGTTTCATCCGTGTCACCTGCTTCCTTCTCATCTTTTTCCTGGAGACTCATCAGGCCTTTTCTCCCCCACTTGCTCCATAACCACAGGCTTAACATGAGGTGCCTGGTGGAAACTCTTTTTCTCTTTTGTAAAGATTGTAGTATTCTCTAACCCCATGGGTTATTTTGGTTATTTGCCACTATTGTTGCCTTTTATGATTTATTGGGAGGGGTGCGTGTGTGGGAGATCCGCTGTCATTTGGCCATCATGGTTCTCCAGACCCAGTGATCATCCACCTTTATTTTGAACATCGATAGCAGCAAACTTCAAAAAAATTAGTTATTTTGTTTAATTAATCATGTAAAGTTTTACTCTTAAAAATGCTGATTATGACATGAGAGATCTGGTTTCAAAAGCAGGAGATTTTTTTGCAGGAACCTATATCCTATAAAAGAGCAATATATAGTTTCTCAAGAGCAGAAGACAAGTAGCAACGGGCATCCTTTATTAGACTTTTGATATTCTAATGACATTAAAAGATACATGGCACAAAGCTAGCCTGCTGCTAAGCAGTCAGATGTTTAATCATGAATAACATTAAGAAAAATGCTTAGTAACCAGCACGTATTTGCAAATGTCTGAGAAAATGTTAAGTATTCTAACTTACCTCTGATTTTTTTTTCCTAAAACAGTTGACATATTTACTGTTTTGACTAAACTGATAGGACAGTTTAGTCATTCTGCCAATTTGATAGACATTTCAATATAATTAGCCGCCTCTTTGAAAAACATCATTATAACTGAGTGTTTGGAAGTCAGTAAGACCTAACTTTTAATGACTGTCAAAAACTGAACACCAGTTAAGGAAGGATGTTCCCACCTTGAAAAAAATGAGACAAATTTTCAGATAAATTCCCACTCTGATAGAATGAAGGTGATGGTAACATGCCATTTTTCTCACTGAGAGAAGCTATAGGGAAAAAAATGACAGATATACTACAAACTCCTGTTTTTAAAGAATAGCAGAAAACTGTGAAAGCAAAGAGTAGTTGAATTAAGGTTTCAAACAGGGAAGAGCCTTTCCCAGGTGTACTGAGACTGCTGTCTTTGGCTTTTCTTCTCTCTTTCTCTCTTTTAGTCTCTCTCCCCCCACCTCCTACCCACCCTGGACACAGAGTGAGTTTGGGTTAGACAGGAGTCTAGTGCAGGGTGAAACGTCAGAGGAGCTTCTCGTATGTTGTGATGTCACAGACTGAAAGCTGCAGGAGAGCCAAACGCCAGCTCCTCCCGTCCCCTCCCCCAAGGCACGTGCTGAGTTCTGGGCTCATAAAGGAGATGAGGTTATTAGTTAGAAAAGTCAGAATGGAACTTCCCTTCTTATCATGGTGCTTGAGAAACAAAGCCCCACTAGAGGAAGGATCCTGAAATAACCACAAAACAGACGTTATCCTTTAGATAACTGAAAACAGAGAATGGGCTGTTTGTAAGTAAGCTTCTAACCCAGCCTCAACTCAGTTCCCACCTGCCTGACAGAAGACATGCAACCCACTTGAGGAATTATTATAGGAATTTTATCTCAAAGTTATTTTCAGTGGCCATATAAACTACTAATAAGAGAAAAATACTAGACACGCAAAGAGGCAAGAAAAATATGACCAAGAAGAGAAAAGGCAGGCAATAGAAGCAGACCTACAGGTGATCCAAACAAGGACTCACAGGTAGCTATTATAAACGTGTTAAAGGAAGTAGAAGGAAGAGTGGGAAAATTAATGAAAAGACAGAGATCACAAACTTTAAATATATATAAAAAGTCAAATGGACATTTTAAAACTGAAAAACACTGTATGTGAAATTAAAAATTCATTGGCTGAGGATTAACTGCAATCTAGACAGAATTAGTGAACTCGTTAGGCTAATGGAAAAATACAAACTGAAGCCCAAGATGAAAAACCAAAGAAAGAGAAAATATATTATAGGAGACATGTATGAGCTGTATTATGCAGTCAAAGGGGGGCAATACAAATGATTAAAACCTCAGAAAGAGAAGAGAGAGGATGGGACAGAAACAATATTAGAAAAAATAATACCCGAGACATTTCCATATCTACAGATTTAAGAAATTTAGCCATCCCTTAACAGTATGAATATAAAGAAAACACTAGCAAGGCACAGCAGACCCAAATATTTGAAACCAAAGGTAAAAAGAGCCAGAATAAAAAGTACAGATTACCTTTAAAGGAGCAACAATAAGACTGATAACTGACTGTTTCCCTATTGCAGCAATAAAACATGAAATGATGTTTTTAAAAGGCTAAAAGAAGGGGGAAAAGTCAACACAGAATTCTATAGTTAGCAAAAATATTCTTCAAAAATTTGTACAAAGTAATTTTTAAACAAAACTGAATGTGTCAATAGCAACTTTCACTCCAAGAAATACTAAAGAAAGTTTTTGGCTTTAAGAAAAATAATTCCAAATGGAAGCACACAACTGAAGAAATAGTAAAACAGCTCCAGAGGAGTCAATTATAGATACAGGTCAACAGATAAAAATCACTTCTACTTTGATACACTAGTAACAAACAATTGCAAAATGAAATTTTACTTATTTTTTATTTTTTAAACTTTTTTTTATTGAGTTATAGTCATTTCACAATGTTGTGTCGAATTCCAGTGTAGAGCACGATTTTTCAGTTATACATGAACATGCATACATTCATTGTTACGTTCTCTTTTGCTGTGAGCCACCACAAAATCCTGTATATATTTCCCTGTGCTACACAGTACGATCTTGTTTATCTATTCTAAAGCAAAATGAAATTTTAAAAATACCACATACCCATGGGTGAATATAAACATTGTGTGGCCTCTATATTTGAAAGTCTTAAAACACTGCTTAGAGAATTTAACGAAGAGCTAACTAATTGGAGAATGTAACTGATCTATAGATTTCTTACTATTCTAACTATGTCTAAGTATAGTTTATCATTTTGGTGGACATTAATTGGATAATTCTAATGTTCATATGAAAATACAAAGACATAGCATAGCCAGAATAATCTTTAAGAATACATGCTACCAGATTTCAGGGCTCATCATAAAGTTTGAGAAGTTAACAGAGTATGGGATTAGTGCAAGGATCAACAAGTTAACTAGTAGGACAGACTAAAGTATAGAAACAGACCAACACATATATGCTGGGGAAAGGATGATCTTTTAATGAAAATGGTGGTTTCTTCTTTTCATACACAAAAATTAACTTGAAAATGGCAAATGACAGAAGTATATTGGCTCATTCATTTTCTATCCCAGGTGACTTGCACTGTTCAAGGCACATATTGGATATTGAATAAATAGTTAATAAATCAGTGGCACTCTTAACATAAACCTCATCACTGAGAAAATTTAATTTGAATGCGTAATTAGGACCAGAAATTTAAGACCAGAGTTTAGGATCCTGGAACTTTCCCTACTGAGAGTTGGAGGAATATAAATGAGGGCTGTTCCAACAGGTGCTTGATATATGACCCTACTTTAACTTAGAGGGATTCATAACTGAGCTGTCATCCAAGGATTTGTAGTTTTACATTAATCGAGCCTATCACAAAGCAGAGTTCTCTACTTGGTGCTGAAGTAGGCAGAGTAAAGAAGAAATGGAAGGGTGGTCTTTTGTGTTGTTTCTCTGTCACTGAATAAGGGAAACTGCATCATAAAAGATGATTTCTTAAATTTCTGAGACTTAACATGATACTATCATATTGTTCTACATACTGATAACTCCATACAAAGTAGTTGACTCAAAAAGGTTTAATCTAAATTAGCACAAAAACCAGACATAGGAGAGAGTAATACAAATGAAGTAACTTAGGGATGGTCTCTTTTAATGAACATGACAGGACCTGGAAAAAGAAACAAAGAAAAACTGGTACAAGTCACAAAAAAAGAAAAATCTTCATATTATAATAAAGAAAGATTCAAGTTTGAGATAAGAAAGATTGTAGTATTTAGCTGTTATTAAGGACATCTTAAAATATGGAGGATTTAAAATGGATAATAATGAGGTTTTTCTACAAATTGTATTTCTGTGTTTGGTTGCCTTTTCTAAAACTTCTGGAATTAATCATAGTCAGGGAAATGCTAATTTTCCAAAAATGAATTTTCAAAATATAATTGAATGCTTCAGAAATGTTTTCTGATTTATGACTTTTTATTGCAAGTTGGCACTTTTTCTTTATTAATATTCAAGCATCATAGCTTTTCTACTGATATTTCATTCAATACTAAAAACTGAACTAATAACTGAAATTTATTTTCTTTCACTGGACTTATATTTGGAGTTGATGCATTTGGAAGAAGAGCTCATAATTAAAACTGTCCAGAATTTCTGGGCTTTTAATGTTACACCATATGTAACAAGCTACTTAAATATCCCTAATCATAATACTGTGTCATGTATCTCTAAAGATTGGGAATTTATAGGTGAACACTCTCATTACTGGGGAAAAAAAAAAGAAATACATTTGTAGTTCATCTTTCCGTTCTTGATTATGTCATTTTTATAATTCCAAAAACCTTTGAATTTTAAATCCTATGTAAGTACAGTCAACCCTCATTATTCATGAATTCTGTATTTGTGAATTCATCTACTTGCTAAAATATACTTGTAACCACAAATCAATACTTATACTGCCTTTATACTCATTCTTGCAGATAAGCAGAGCACAAAAATTTTTAGTTGCTCAGTGTACACATTCCCGGCTGAGAAGGTAATGCCCTGACTTCTTGTTTTGGTTCTCATGTTGTAAAAAAGAAGCATCCTTTCAGCAGTCTGTTGAGTGCCACATTTGTTGCTTTTTTCCCCTTGGTGCTTTTGCTGTTGAAAACGGCCCCCAAACATGGTGCTGAAGTGCTGTGTAGTGTTCCTAAGTGGGAAAGGCTGTGATGTGCCTTATGGAGAAAATACATGTTAGATAAGCTGTGTTCCAGCATGAGTTATAGTGATGGTGGCCCTGAGTTTAATGTTAATGAATCAACAATACGGTCCATCAAGAAAAAGGAAGTGGAAATTTGCTGATCTGTACATGGGGCCACTCTGCAAAGTGCTAAATGTATGTGTACTGCATGATGGGGCTGTGGAAAAGACGGGAAAGTGGCTAAACTTGTGCATTCGTGAGATGACGACCAATAAAAAGCACAGTGGACAGCTTTGCTGTGAGGCTGACAGCCAAAGAAATCTGCAGTCACATTACCCAGGGTTAGGAAAACAATAAACCCTTGGCTACTGCTGACTGGCTTGCACACTTCCAAGGGTGATACAACAAGAAAATTAGTTAAACTTGCAAGTGAGTCAGGTTCTACAGATAGGAAGTTGTAGAACAATTTTTTGAAATACCAGCTCAGTGTTATACTGGGAAAGGATTATGTAGAAGAGCAGATTTTCAAGGCAGGTATCCAGCTTATTTTATAAGGGACTTAGCAAATGAACCTTTATGACGCAAATAGCATTTTGAATGACAAAAGTGTGGTGACCACAGGTTTGTGGTAAACTAACTCTTATTTCTCCTAAAAGCGATAGTTCAGTGTTGATTAATTCAGTGTTCACAGAAACTCTACAGAACATAACGACTGCAAAAGAGAATCCACTGGACTTTATGTACATATATGCACATATATGTACAACATGCTCATCATGTTTGAGCATCAGACTTCTGTATGGGGCTTCTGCTCCTATACTGTTCATATCTATGATGGAAAACATTGACATAGAGCTTACGGTCTGTTGTTCACCGTCAAAGAGACAGAAGCTAATTGCAACTTTTTCTCTATTCATTATCAAGAATTCAAGACTTGGCTAAAAAAAATCACAACCTAGCCCTACAGCTAGCAACTGTTAGTTGTTTATCAGAGGCCACACCTATACTTCTTCATTTCATGCTTCCTCATATACAGTGTTTCTCCCAAGAGACTATGTACTAATGCTTTAACAGAACTAGTTGAACACTGTTGCCTCTTCATAAGTAAGCTTCCTAAAGCTACCCTTCAGTCTACCCACGGGAAACCTGACAGCAGGTGGAGGTGGGGCTGCGGCTTCAGCATGTAGATAAAACTGAATGATGACACTAAATCTGCTCCTAAATTTTTTTTACTGGAAGATTATTCACTGGCTACCAGGAAAGCAGAGTTAAATGAAGACAGGAGAAATTTCTTTTAGAAGAATAAAACAAAGTGTAACAAATTCCCCCCTACCTCAGAGCAGTAAGGATATGTAAACATTTGGGTGACCAGCACTTGTTCTGTGTCCATGATTCTCTAATTGTCCCTCTGGAGATGGATGAGAGCCTTTCAGGGGGTCCATAAGGTCAACATTTTTTTATAGTAATACTAAGATATTCTTTGCCTTTTTCATTGTGTTGAATTTGTTCTCATATAGATAACAAATAGTAAAACGGCTCATGCCTTCGTAAGAATGAGGCAGTGAGTATATACACTTGTGAAATGGGAAGTAAGCATATAAAGCAAGCGCTCATACCCCATACTGTCTACGCAGTGGCTGTCTAGAGTGAAATCTCATGTGCAGTTGTCTGAGTGGTAAGCTGAACTAATTACCCTTTTCATAGCATTAGTTTTAACTGGAAGAATGCTGACAGAGAAACTATGGGTATTCAAAGCTCGGTATTTGGCAGACATTTTCCTTGAAATCTGAAGTGAGTCAATAACTATTACCAAGGATAAAACTTAAGCTTTCAAGAGAAAATTAGAATTTTGGAAAACTTGTATTTCTTCACTGTGAACTTGATAGCTTCCTAATACTTAAAGTGTTTTCTTAGGAGATCAGCAATGACATAAGAAAATGTGATTTTTTTTTAATATTGCATATGAAATGTCCTAACATTTGGAAGATCTGCATAACCAATATTTTCCATGCCTGATGTTACAATACATGATGTTACAAAATTATGCATAGATTAAAAGAACAATTCAAATTGCAAGGTAGACCAATAAATTTAATGTACTCTAGTGTGAAATATTCATTGTTATGGCTTCAGTGTCCTCATTGCAAGTAACCTTTAAGAAACAATTACTTGTTGAGTTTTGATGTAGTATCAAAGCCGAGTATCCACACTTATTGGAAAAATGCTATAAAAATACTGTTCTGTTTTCCAGCTGAGTACATGCGTGAAGCAAAACAGTGTAATGAAAACAGCATATTGTAACAAGTTGAATTCAAAGGCAGATGGGAGAATACAGCTGGCTTTTTCAGATACATATTAGAGATTTTTTTTTAGTGTACAAAAATGTCACTTCACTAGTTTTTGGAAAATACAATTATTTTTCATTATATATTATATATGTTAACATGTATTAGGCTTATTTTTTTACATTAAAAAAATAATTGTTTGTGTAGTATTAATTTGTAATACAGTAATTGTTGATAGATATGGCCAAAACAAACAAATGTTCTTTGGATCCTTAATCATTTTTAAGAAAGTAAAGGAGTCCTAAAAGCAACAAGTTTGAGAGCTGCCACACTATATATTGAAGATATCTCAATATATGTATAAAGTTTCATTATTATCTTTTTAAAAATTTTTATTGATGTATAGTCAGTTTTCAATGTTGTGTCAGTTTCTGGTGTACAGTACAATACTTCAGTCATATAGGAACATACATATATTTGTTTTCATATTCTTTTTCACCATAAGTTACTACAAGATATTTAATAGTTTCCTGTGCTATACAGTATGAATTTTTTGTTTATCTATTTTATGTATATTAGTTAGTATCTGCAAATCTAGAACTCCCAATTTATCTCTTCCTATCCTCTTCCCCCCCAGTAACCATAAGTTTGTTTTCTATGTCTGTGACTCTGTTTCTGTTTTGTAAATCAGTTCTTTTTTTTTTTTTTTTTTAGATTTGACATATAAGTGATATCATATAGTATTTTTCTTTCTCTTTCTGGCTTACTTCACTTAGAGTGACATTCTCCACCGACATCCATCTTGCTGCAAATGGTATTAATTTACTATTTTTTATGGCTGAGTAGTAGTCCATTGTATAAATATAACACAACTTCTTTATCCAGTCATCTGTCAGTAGACATTTAGGTTGTTTCCATGTCTTGGCCATTTTAAATAGTGCTCCTATGAACACTGGGGTGCATGTGTCTTTTTGAATTAAGGTTCCCTCTGGATATATGCCCAGGAATGGGATTGTTGGATCATATGGTAAGTCTATTTTCAGTCTTTTGAGGAATCTCCATACTGTTTTCCATAATGGCTGTAGCAAAGTGCATTCCCACCAACAGTGTAGGAGGGTTCCTTTTTCTCCATACCCTTTCCAGCATTTATCGCTCATAGACTTTTGAATGATGGCCATTCTGACTGATGTGAGGTGATACCTCATTGTAGTTTTGATTTGCATTTCTCTGATAATTAGTGATATGGAGCATTTTTTCATGTGCCTAATGGTCATTCATATGTCTTCATTGGAGAATTGCTTGTTTAGTTCTTCTGCTCATTTTTGGATTGGGGTTTTTTTTTTTTTTCCTATTAAGTTGTATGAACTGTTTGTATATTCTGGAGATTAAGCCCTTGTCATTCTCAAATATTTTACAAATATTTCCTCCCATTCCATAGGTTGTCTTTTTGTTTTGCTTATGGTTTCCTTTGCTGTGCAGAAGCTTGTAAGTTTCATTAGGTCCTATTTGTTTATTTTTCCTTTTATTTCTATTGCCTGGGTAGGCTGTCCTAGGGGAACACTCCTGAGATTTATGTCAAATAATGTTTTGCCTATGGTTTCTTCTAAGAGGTTTATAGTGTCTTGTCTTATATTTAAGTCTTTAAGCCATTTTGAGTTTATTTTTGTGTATGGTGTGAGAGAGTATTCTAACTTCACCGATTTGCATGCAGCTGTCCAGTTTATCCAACACCGTTTGCTGAAGAGACTGTCTTTACTCCACTGTTATGTTCTTGCCTCCTTTGTCAAAGATTAATTGACCAAAAGTTTGTGGGTTCATTTCTGGGCTCTCTATTCTGTTCCATTGATCCATGTGTCTGTTTTGTGCCAATACCATGCTGGTTTGATTACTGTAGTTCTGTAGTATTGTCTGAAGTCTGGGAGAGTTATTCCTCCAGCTTCATTCTTTTTCTTCAGTAATGCTTTGGCAATTCTAGGTCTTTTGTTGTTCTAATTCTGTGAAAAATATCCTATTATTTTAAGTGATGCTTAAAAGTAAAGATGGCAGTTATACAGAATAATCAAAAGAAAGGTCTCAGACTTAGCTATTTTATTATGAATTGAAGTAGTATTGTTTGACACAGTCCCTGTGTAAGTACATGGAAAAGAATGACAGCAAAATCGCCATTCAGTTGCTGTATAGTGGAAGGATGGAGATAAACCTCAAGAATGGGAGGAACATTTTGTTTGCTTGAGGTCTCAAGAATCAGTCAACTGGTGTAGCCTAATCCTTCTTCTTTTTCATGAGTGGACTGTAAGATGCTAACATTTATTGAGAACAATTAGAGTTCTACATAAATGATTTTGTTTCCTTTCCATGCAGCCAGTTAGGTAGAGATGGATACTACTATCATCATTTTGTAGATATGGCAATTGGGGCTCATTGACTAAGCTGAAATCACACAGAAAGAGAGCACTGGGACTCAGGCTCAATATTCTCAACACCACAGTCTTTGCTAGTCCTGTTGCACCGTATTGCTGTGAGAAGCATTTCCTTTTCTGAATTTTTCATCCTTAGGTTTTGAGCCACATACAATAAATAAAACCTAGTATGTTGGAATTTTAAATTATTTTTATTATAAAATTAAAGTATATAAAAATTGAAAATAAATATAAAAGGCAAGAAAATTACCCAGGTGCATTTGTTTTTCTAAAATGGAGTTACTATATACTTTATTTAATATATCTATGTATGTAATATCTTAATAAATATGTATAATTAACATTTTTATGTTTCACTAATATTACTCTGTAATAGTTTCAGTTTCCTAAGAATTGAACTGTAATGACTATACCAGATTTTATGAATTCCTATTGTTAAGAATCTCATATATTTCCAATATTTTGCTATTGTAAATAATGTAACAATAGAACCCTTCAATTATAAGTTAGAATATATCCATCATTCCTTCCCCAGAAAAATATTAAAACTAGAGTGATTTATATATACCTCTGAATTATACTGAAAAATACATTAATATAAATTATCCCAATATCTGTTGTCAGTTTACTACTGGAATAAATATTTTTCTTTCAGTGTTAATTTTTATTTATCACTAAAATTACTCATCTTTACATTATTTCATATGATAATAGGCAATTTACATTAAAAAAATCTTTATTAAGATGTTACTAGAAGTAATGGTCATCGTTATCAACTATATATTAATTGCCGTGTGCCAGGCACTGTTCTAAATGCTTGTTTATTTATTTATATTAATATATTTAATCCTAAAAAAAAAAACCTTTGAAATATTATACCAGTTAGGTTAGGCCAAGGTACACTGGTGTAACAAACAACCCCAAATCTCAGAACCATATGACAACTGTGTTTTATTTCTTGCTCACATTACATATCTACTGCTGATCAGTGGCAGCTCTGCTCCACCTCTTCATGACAGGACCCCAACTGAAGAATTAGTCTCTATTGGGATTTTGTCAATCTTACGACAAATGGGAGAGAGAGAAGGCTTAACCATTACAGAGACTCTTAAAGTCTCTGTGTATAAGTCACTTTGTTCACATTGCTTGACCAAAAGAATTCAGAAACCTAATTTGGTGGGAGAAATATGTGTAATATTTCCATATGGAGGGGTAAACAAATCACAAATCAGTCATGCTTTCAATAAGGAGGGGAAATACTACCTTCTCATAAGGAGTGGCAAATATTTAGGAACAAAAATATAATCTGTCACAATAGATACTATCATTTTCCACATTTCATGGATGACAAAACAGCATTCTAATTTTTCTAATATTAAATACCAGTGAGTTTGGGTACCATACCCGTACTCAGAGATGTAATAAATGATGGATCCAGGATATAAGCCCAAATGCTCTGGTTTTAGAGACTATGCTCTGGTCCAATGATACAAAATAAATGACATCCAGTAAAAGTCACCTAGCCTCATAATATTTTATAAATATTATAGGCCTATAATTTATTGTCCAAACCTGGGCCCTTTTTCTTTGATAAATGCTTAACTAAATGGGGTGTGTGGGGCAGTTTTAACCTAGGGCTGTCCCAAGGAAACCAAGATAAGTGGTGAACTGAAGCAATTTTTATAAAATATTGTGCTGTTTGGCAGTAATTAAGGGCCTTGGCTAGTCTGGGTATGGAACACTAATCATGTAAACACAGAGCACACAGAGGCTTACTGCAAAATTCTTGAAGTAATATCCTTCAAGGCATAGTAAATTTCTAAGCTGGCTTTGCTTCTTTGCTGTATACTATAAATGAAACTTATTAACCTTTGTAGTGTTTTCCAAGATGGTCTCTAAAATCGATTCTATTTTAGTTCATTTTAACTACCCTTTGAAGTAATAAATATCCCTAAAGGATGCTAAATAATAGTTTTAAAGTTTTAAAAGTCATATAGTAGAATAAATAAATTGTTAGTTTAAAGTCAAATATAAATTCCATGTGGAGAACTGATTATAGGATCTGAAATAAGCAGATGACTCCCAAAAGAAATACAGTTAACAAACAAAAAATATATTCCACATCATTACTGACATTATTTGTGAATACCCCTTTAAATTAAAATTAAAATAAGACATCATTTTCACCTACCAAAACGGGCAAAGATTAAAAAATAAAACATTCAGTGTTGGTGAGGGTGTGGTCAAGTGAGCATTCTCATATACTGCCAGTGAGAATTTAAATTGACACAACTTTTGTGGGAAATAATCTGAAATAATAGAGCAAGATTTTATAAACTGTTCTAGACCTTGATAGCAAGATGTATCCTTTGGAAATCCTCATAAATTTTGATGAAAATTTATCTACCAGCATAATTTATACTGAAAAACTGGAAAAAAGTTTCAGCAAGTTATGATCTGTTCATATGATATGTCTTGGTGTGGGTGTCTTTGTATTCACCATATTTGGGGCTCTGTGTTTCCTGTCTCGGGATATCTGTTTCCTTCTTCAGGTTCAGGAATTTTTCAGCCATAATTTTATCAAATACATTTCTGATCTTTTCTCTGTCTCTCCTCCTTCTGGGACTGACTCCCCCCACCACTCCCATAATGCAAATGTTAGTAGCCTTGTCGTTCGAGAGGCCCCTTAAACTATTATTTATTTAATTTGTTTTTTTTTTTTTTGAGTGATTTCATTAGTCTGTCTTCCAGATCACTTATATGTTCTTTTGTATTACCTAGTCTGTTGTTCAGTGCTTCCAGTGTGTTTTTCATTTCAGTTACTATTCTTCAGATCTGACTGGTTCTTTTTTGTATCTTGTAGTTCCTTGTTAAAATTCTGTGTTCATCTATTTTCGCAAGTTCATTTAGCATTCTTATTACGAATGCTTTGAACTATTTATCTGATTATTTGTTTCATTAGTTACCCCCCCCCCCCAGGGCTTCTTCTTGTTCATTTGAAACAAATCCTTGTCTTCTCACTTTGTTTAACTTTCTCTGTCTCTGTGAAATTAGGTGAGACAGTTACCTATCCCAGCCTGGAAAGGGTGTCCTTGTGTGGGAGCATTCATGTGCAGTACTCTCTGTGCCCAGTGGCTTTGGTGGGAGTGCTGGATCTGAACTGAGCGCTGGCTGAATCTTTTCTCAGGATGTGCTGGCAGCTGTGACCTTGGTGGGAAGTAAGGCAGGAGGTGGAGGGGTTGGAGCCAGAGCCAGGTGTGAGGGCTTCTCCTGTATTGAGTAGCTATCACTGCCACATCAGAGGCGGGAATCAGGTCCCAAAGTGCTGGAGCAGAAACCCTGAAGTTCAGGTCTGAGCTGGTTCCACCATTCCATCTAAGTGTGCGCTCTACCCCTTCCCAGCAATGGCACCTTTGGCCAAGAGGGGAGCAGTGCTGACGCGAGAGGGGCTGGAATGGAGCCAGATGCAGACTGGGGCATGTGCTGGGCCAGTCTCTGTACACCAGTCCGAGTTCCAGACAGCTCCAGATCTACTGCCTCCACCAGCACCAGGAATGGCCGCCCTCTCCCTGTTCGGATACAGTGCCGGCTCTAAGCCAGCTCCGTCCCACCCAAGTGTGCACTTCCCTTGGCAAAAGCAGCCTTCAGCCTAGTGGGGAGCTGTGCTGGAGGAAGGGGGCCAGAGCCCCCAGAAGTTACAGTCTGCTTTCTCTGCCTTGTGCCCAGGAGTAAACAAGCATGTGTGTACTCTTCATGAGCTGACTCGGTTTCTTATAGCCCTCCTGTAAGTCCCACTGATTTCCAAACCAGCTCAGGGGACTTGTCTTCCTGGTGTCAGCCCCAGGGCTTGGTGCCCAGTGTGGTTCAAACCCCTCACTCCCTAGGGAGGATCTCCAAGCCTGTGATATCCTCCACCTGTTGTGTGTTTCCTCCTAGGAGTGTGGGTTCTGAGCTGCTGGTTTTTCTTCCCTGCCTCCCCGACTCCATGTGGATGTTCTTACATAGCCTTGGTTGTCGAAGAGCCATTCTGCCAGTCTCTAGCTGGTTTTCAGTGAGGGCTGCTCCACACGTAGATGTATTTTTGATATGTTCCGAAGAGGAGGTGAAGTGTCCTTCCATTCTGCCATCTTGATCTCCCTTTCTCTCTCTTCCCAAACTACCAAGTACATTGGATATGTGAGATAAATGATAAAGAATAAATTACTAACACATGTCTACATTCCTAGAGACAGGCAGTATGTACAGTGGTTGAGAGAGCAGACTCTGAACCCAAATTCCTTGTATCTGAATCGCAGTATGCATTACCATGTGATCTAAGGAAAATTGCCTGACCTCCCTGGGCCCCAGTTATCTCAAGTATACTAATACGGGGGCAACAATGCTACCCACATCAGAGTTCTGAGGATTACAGAAGTTAATGCTTATAAAATACTTAGAATAGTGCCTGGCACATGGCATCTTTAGTTATTATTTCAAGATAATTTCCTTTCTAAATGTCTATAATGATTGCAGTACAAACATAAACATTCAAACCTGGGAATTTGATGGGAGCTCTACTGTTATATGTAGGAATGTAGGAGATAATCAACATGTAGGCTAATCATCAGGAGATTTGGGGATATAGAGAAATGTGTGATAACCAGAATGTTTATTGATGAATTTATAATTAGATAAAATTATGAATGTTATGGGATATCATTAATGAGCTTTTAGAGGAGAAAATTCTTACAGTACGGTGATAAATATTCGTGGAGCAGAATAAAAGCAAGTCTTTCAATCTTGATAGAAGACATGCAAATAGTTTTCTTTTTTTTTTTAACATTTTTAATGATTTATAATCATTTTACAATGTTGTGTCAAATTCCAGTGTAGAGCACAATTTTTCAGTTGCAAATAGTTTTCCTTAATTGAAATTTTCTCTTTTAAAACTTAGATACTTGGTAAAGAATACTTTGAAATATAGAAGATAACCTTTTAATTTACAAATGTAAGTTGTTACTAATTTTCTTATTAATAACTACCATCATCAAACATAAAAAATTAAAACGATTATTAACTTGGAACCCTCTTTAACAACACTGAAAATACTGAGAAAGAATATTGAGCAAAATGAACATTATATTTTACCTTTTTGTTTATTTGTATGTACTTTTTTTTTGGTAATCAGTATTATGGACTTGAGAATATTTGGATATACTGTGCTCAAATAATCTGGACTCCTTTGTTTTCTTAACAATCTTTAGTTAATACAGTTGGTGATCTGTGCAAGTACTATTTCAACAAAGAGTGCTAGGAGGGAAGTGTGCTGTGGAAATCTTTTAACTATAGGACTTGGCTCTTTACTTGGCATCATTTATTGATTCCAAACAAATTCACTGGGCATGAACTAGTGTACAGGCAACTCTCATCCAGTCCTCTGATGACTGAATGAAACTAATGGGAAAAAAAAGAAGAGGAAGAAGGATTAGGTATTAACTTTATGACCAAGGGAATTGAAATGGTTGCTTTAGCATTTAATAAAAGGAACAGAGGGTTAAGTGGTGATTAGGAAAAGTTAATAGGCACCTGGGTATGATATTAACCTGTAAATATGATTAAATGCTAGACCCAGCAGTCAATAGAAGGAAGTTTTAGGATTTTTTTTCCCTTTAGGGTTCTTTAAAAACATGATTTTCCTATAACGTGGTGACAAGGGGAGGAGCTTGATTTCTAACTTGGTACCCTCTTTAGATCTCCTGACATGTTAACACTGCCAAATTCCTGGATACAAAGAGCCCAAAGCACCCTTCCATATTCTAGAGGCACCTGTATATTCACTTTCTCCCTAATCCTTGGCTATTCAAATGACGTTACCAGAGCATGATGATTTCACCAATTTTTCTCTGTGATTTGGGACCCTAAGTTAGCTAAAGTATATCACTCATTGTATCAGTGGTTAGAAATTTTGCAGTTCCTTGGGTAAATTCGGAGTTCAGGATCTCTAAACAGAGCATCACATTTAGTCCCTGGGAGAGGGCAGAAAATGTTGTATTTCAAAGAAAGTTTAGTTTTTCATGTTTTCCATGAACTCAGATATATTACCCTGTTACATGGTCACACTGAAACATCTGCCATTATATTTTATGTTGCTGTGCAGACAAGATTCCTTGATACTTCTCAGACATGCTGTTCTGCACCCACACTGTGTGGTCATACCTGGGGAGCCCCTGTAATCCAATTTATTTTAGAATACACTCCACAAAGAAGTTTTAAAGCCCATTTAGATAGACTCACCCTCTATCTAAATCTCTTCTTCATTTCTGAATACTGATCTCCACCCTAGCACCCTTCCCTTGACTTTGTCATTTTTATTTCCCTTCTACATTCTTATCATATTTGAAACCACCTCAATATTAGCGTACAAACCTGTCTTTCTGAGACAGAAGCAGGTATTCTCTTAGCCTTCCATCTTGGCTCCCTGCTCCATGGCCGCCTCTGTTCCAGACTCACCTCCTTACAATGACTTGCATCAGTTTTCATTAAGCAGTACCCTTGTGCCCTCTTGCCAGGAAACCCACATCACTGCCCGCGATTTCCTTCCATATGGCAGTATTAGCAGTGGTATTTCAGTCCTTGCTACAAGTGACAGTAGAAAAATGGACTGTAATGGACCAAACATAATCATTCCAAAGACAGTCCTACCCAAAACTCAGGTCGTAGACCCCAAACACACCCTAAAATACATGCTACTGGTTTTCCACACCCAAATCACACCCCATTACTCCTTATTACTATTATTTTTTCCCACACTACCTAGTGACTTTCCATAATATATATGCTATCAGAAGTCCAAATGCAGTTTGCTGTGAATGTAGGCCATCGTCCAGTGACCACTGATTTATCTTCCTCGTGCTTGGATAGTATGTTTGGTGTTGAACAATATGAAGTAGCCTCAACCTTTAATGGACACTTGTGGTCAAACCACAATAAAGCAGTGTGCTTGGGCCTTGGGTTTTCTTAGTCTCTGGGCTCTAATTCAAGCAATTTCCTGTCTATATAACCAAGAGTCTTTAAACATTTCATGATGTGACAGATTTCTTCTAAATTAACACAGGTTATTAGTACTTAGCTTCCGAGTAACATCCAGAAACCAGTTTACTATTCCCTGTCCAAATATATTCCCTGGGTACAGGCTTGTTCTCAACTATTAGGGGTTCCTTATATCCACAAGTGAAAAAGAACACGATGATGGTTTTATGAGCGGACATTTGGCCAAGTGCTGTGTCTTCAAAGCAAGAATTTTCCTCTACCTTCTGTTTCAGAGCAGTTGAAACTTCTTTATGACATTAAAAGTCACTTCATATTTATTTCATAAACTTTTAAGATTAGATTATTGATTCTATTAATTTCACGGTGCCTCTGTTTCCTGACTTCTTAATTAAGGCTGTTGAACACAGTGGTGTCTGAAGTTCTTTTTACGCTCTCACTTTCTGCACTGGCAGGGCGGTTGCATTTCGGACGTACCTTATTTGCAGCTCTGTTCTGATGAATACTCTGAAGTGTAACAAACAATTCTTCCCTCAAAGGAAGAAATGATAACTACCAAATGTTTGGTTCAAGAAATAAGTGCTGGTGTTGTTCAGCTGTCTGTTAGAGAAAGAATGGGCTTCCTTGAGGAATGGCTTTGAAGTAGAACCTGAAAGATGAGAAAGACATCTTCCTTCTGTCCTCCGCTCTCTGATCCACGGATACCTCTGTTTGGGACTCACCTCTGTATAATGACTTGAGCACTAACAGTTAATCCGTGTCTGCGTCCTCTCACCTGGCAGCCCCATTCTGCATGTCATTTCCCTTTCTGTGGCAGCCACAGTTCTTGTTCAGTCTCTGCTGAAGTGAAGAAGGCAGCAGAAGTGATGGTGTGGGGGTAGGAGTGACATTCACAGGCTTTAGTAGCAAGAGGTGACTGCCAGGACAGGGGAGTCCTGGAAAATGAGCATTAAATGCTGTAAAGAATTATTCAACCTTGGTATTTTCATGGGTAATAGGAAGGGAGAAATGCTATATTCTGAACCCAAGGATTGAGGGGACAGGTATTTGGAGACTGTCCATATGGTAGGAGTGGAAGCCAGATTGAAAGGGTTTGAGAGTTACTCTATGCAAATAGCCTGTGTGTGGAATACTAAAAATATATACTAATACATACTTTCCAGTTTTTACTATAGAGGAGATTTAACTTTACCAGTTAGTTGCTATTTTTTAGAGTCCCAAGTAGTAATGGTCCAAAAGTAATATTTTAACTGTAAATGTCACTTTTTATTGTAATAGACTAAGGAATATTATAAAATCATTTTCATTAAGTTCCTTGTATTTGTTTTTCCTGAGTTTCTCTCTATAATCTAATTATGAATTTATTATGGGAAATTTGCTGAACTGGTTAACAAGATTTTTGGTTTATATACTTTCTACTATACAAATCCTACTTGGATTTTATAGAAAAAAAATGGGTTGATATATCTGGAGTATAAAAAGTCAAATATGATATATCTTGACTGTTTAAAACTAAGTTGGATCCATAAAATACTATTAAAACTCTAAGGTAAGCTCACTAAATTTCAGGAAATTAATTTTAAGTAATGTATAATGTAACCTCTAAATATTTAAATATACTTAGAGAGGTCGTATTATATTTAAAACTGCTTACTATAATACTATTGTTTTCACTTCCCTCTATCACAAATACTGAAAACCCATATATTAAAACAAATTCATCTCTCACACCAACTATAACAAAGGTATTCATTTAGCTAAAATAACAGGGAAGCTTACTGTTAAGTTCAGGTAAGATTTCATGCTATTAGTACTAAGGAACACTTCACATACAATAAAGATTTCCTTCTTCATTCTGAACGTTAAAATCTTCCATTTTTACTGCTCAACATAGACCAATTATTAGTAACACTGCATTTAAAATTGTTTAAGAAATCTTTTATATTTTAATTAATTTACCACAAGCATCAATTTTTAACATTCACATCAAGTTTCTTGGTTAAGAACAGGATCAGTGTTCTCTGTCACTGTTCACTTTTTTTTCTCACTAAGGCAATTTAATTGCTTTCAAGTAATTTCAAGGTCACACTTAGTTATTGGTCCTGTGCCTGTTCCTACAGAAGATTTTCTTTAATGAAAATGCCAGAGAACCCAATTCCACACAATTGATTTATATTTATACTCCTGCTGAGCTGTGTTAGTCCCCCTTCACCCTCCCCTCCCCTTGCTCAGGAAATACAAGTATTTGGCAGCAATAATTCTCAAAAGAGAAAAAAAAAACACTCTAATGAAAGAAAAGTAGTAATTTAGATAATTACTTTGAAGAGGAAAAGTGTTTCTTATTTTATTGCTTAGGTCTGAAATAGTAGCAACTGAAAATTGTGGGTTGGTACTAATTGTTGATTAAAACCATGTACAATTATAATTTTAATATAAGCTGTAAGATGGTGTGAGAATGACTTTTTTGGCCTTTTCTGATTGGTCTGCTATTGTTATTTTTAAATTTTTTTTATTGCCGTATAGTTGGTTTATAATATTGTGTTACTCTCTGGCATATAGCATGGTGATTCAGTTATACACACATGTATATATTATTTTTTGTATTCTTTTTCATTATAGGTCACTACAAGATAATATAATTCCCTGTGCTATACAGGAGGACCTTGTCTATTTTATATATAGTAGTTAGTTATCTGCAAACCCCAAACTCCAAATTTATCCCATCCCCTACTTCCCCACTGGTAACCTCTGATTTTTATGTCTGTGAGTCTGTTTCTGTTTCATAAATAAGTTCAATTGTGTCATTTTTTCTTTTTTAGACTCCACATATAAGTGACATATGGCATTAGTCTTTCTATTTTTGGCTTACTTCACTTAGTATGATAATCCATGTAGGTCCATCCATGTTGCTGCAAATGGCATTATTTCATTCCTTTTTTATGGCTTAGTAGTATTCGTGTGTGTGTGTGTGTGTCTGTGTGTGTGTTTGTGTGTGTGTACACACACACACCACTTCTTATCTAGCCATCTGTCAATGGACATTTAGGTTGCTTCCATGTCTTGGCTACTGTAAACAGTACTGCTATAAACATTAGGGTGCATGCATCCACTCGAATTAAGAGTTTCTTCTGGATATATGCCCAGGAGTAGCACTGCTGGATCATATGGTTAGTCTATTTTTAGTTTTTTAAGGAGGCTCCATACTATTCTCCACAGTGGCTGCACCAAACTATACTCTACCAACAGTGTAGGAGGGTTCCCTTTTCTCCACACCCTCTCCAGCATTTATCATTTGTGGGCTTTTTAACGATAACCATTCTGACCAGCGAGAGGTGATACTTTTGTAGTTTTGATTTGCATCTGATAATTAGCAACGTTGAGCATCTTTTCATGTATCAATTGGCCATCTGTATGTCTTCATTGAAGAAACATCTATTTAGGTCTTCTGCCCACTTTTGATTGTTTTTATTATTGAGTTGTATGAACTGTTTGATTTTTCTAGAAATTAAGCCCCTATCAGTCACATTGTTTGCAATATTTCTCCCATTCCATAGATTGTCTTTTCATTTTGGTTATAGTTTCCTTTGCTTTGCAAAAGCTTACAAGTTTAATTAGGTCCCAATTGTTTTTTTTTGGCTTTTATTTCTATTGCCTTGGTAGCCTGACCTAGGGGAACATTGCTACGATTTATGTCAGAGAATGTTTTGTCTATGTTCTCTTCTAGGAGATTTATAGTGTTGTCTTATGTTTAAATCTTTAAGCACTTTTGAGTTTATTTTTGTGTATGGTGTGAGGGAGTGTTCTAACTTCATTGATTTACATGCTGCTGTCCAGCTTTCCCAACACCACTTGCTGAAGAGACTCTCTTGTCTCCACTGTATATTCTTGCCTCCTTTCCCAAAGATCAATTGATCAGAGATGTGTGGATTTATCTCTGGGCTTTCTATTCTGTTCCATTGATCTATAGGTCTGTTTTTGTGCCAGTACCATGCTGATGTGATTAGTGTAGTTCTGTAGTACTGTCTGAAGTCTGGTGGTGGGGTGTTTATACCTGCAGCTTTGTTCTTTTTCTTCAATATTGCCTTGGAAATTCTGGGGCTTTTGTATTCCATATAAATTTTAGGATTATTTGTTCTAGTTCTGTGAGGAATGTCCTGGGTAATTTGATAGGATCACATTAAATCTGTAGATTGCTTGGGGTAGTATGGCCATTTTAAGGATATTAATTCTTCCAATCCAAGAGCATGAGCTATCTATTTCTTTAAATAACTTTGATTTCCTTAATCAGTGTTTTCTCTGCATTTAAGTCTTTCTCCTCCTTGGTCAGTTTTATTCCAAGTTTTTTCTTTTAATTCAGTTTTAAAAGGGATATTTTTTTAACTTTCTCTTTCAGGTATTTCATTGTTAGCGCAAAGAAATGCAAGATACTTCTGTGTGTTAATCTTGTATCCTGCTACCTTGCTGAATTCATTTATCAGCTCTAGCTTTTGTGTGGCATCTTTAGGGTTTTCTGCATATAGTATCATGTCATCTGTGTATAGTGAGAATTTTACCTTCCCTTCCAATTTGGATTCCTTTTATTTCTTGTCTGATTGCTACAGCTAGGACTTCCAATACTATGTTGAATAAAAGTGGTAAGAATAGCCATCCTTGTCTTGTTCCAGATTTAAATGAGAGGGCTTTCAACTTTTCAGTGTGGGTATTATATTGCCTATGGGTTTGTCTAAATAGCTTTTATTATGTTGAGATATGTTCCCTCTATTCCCACTTTGGTTAGAGTTTTTATCATAAATGGGTGTTGAATTTCATTAAATACTTTTTCTGCATTTATTTAGATGATCATGTGGTTTTTGTCCTTTCTTTTCTTAATGCGGTGTATCACACTGATTGACTTGCGTATGTTGAACCATCCTTGTGTCCCTGGGATGAATCCAACTTGGTATTTTTTATGTGTTGTGGATTCAGTTTGCTAATATATTGTTGTAAGTCTTTGCATCTATTTTCATCAAAGATACTGATCTGTAATTTTCTTTTTTTGGTAGTGTCTGCGTCTAGTTTTGGTATCAGGCTGCACAGAATGATTTTGCAAGTGTTCCCTCCTCTTAACTCTTTTGAAGGAGTTTGAGAAGGATCAGTATAAGTTCTTCGTATGTATGGCAAAATTCCCCAGTGAATTGTGGACTTTTGTTTGCAGGGTGTTTTCTTTTTAATTATTATTTTTACAGATTCTATTTTACTTCTAGTGATCATTCTGTACAAATTATCTATTTGTGCTTGATTCTGCTTTGGTGGACTGTATGTTTCTAGAAATGTGTCCATTTCTTCTAGGTTGTCCAATTTGTTGTCATGTAACTGCTCATAGTATTCTCTTAGGGCTTTTTGTATTTTGGGGGTATTCATTGTAATTTCTCCTCTTCCATTTCTCATTTTGTTTGAGTCCTCTCCCTTTTCTTCTTGGTGAGCCTGTGTGCACACCAAGAAGGAGGCTGCTATGTCAGGGTCCTGCCCCTCCCTTCAGATGTACTAATGAGAGTTTTTATGGCAGACCTGAGCTGCTATGTACACACCCCCAGCTTCAGCTGGTACCCTACTCCAGCCGCTTCAGGCTGTGTCCAAGCAGCCAACCCCAGCCCTCTCCACCCTGGGCTTCAGCACCCAGCCCCTGCACACACCAGCAGTCTCCCTTCTTGGCCTGTGGAGCACCGGTTTCTCTCTGTTCTGCCTGTTAAGGAGCACCTGCTGCACTCTCCCCTCGGAGCCTCTGAAGCTCCCTTTCCGTCCTGGCTGCTCTCCCTGCTGGTGAAGGGGCTTCTCAGGGTGATAGCACTTTTCTTCTTTCACCACTTCTTCCCAGGGCGCAGGTCCTCTGCCGATTCTTTTCGGTTTTGTTTTGTTGGTTTTTTTGTCCTACCCAGTTACATGGAGATTTCTCTTGTAGCCCTGCTAGTATAATAGCTTCTGTCAGAGTTCAGTAGGTATTATGCAAAATTGTTCCACACGTAGGTGTATTTTTGATGTATTTGTGGGAGGCGGTGAGCGCCGTATCCTTCCATTCTGCCATCGTGAAGCCCCTCCTGCTGAATAGCTTTTTAATAAGTAATGAAACAGGGAAATGGGCAAACAGGCCTGGAAATCTTCTGGAGACAGTAGGTCAGGACGTGTTTTCATGTGTTGTCAAGCAGTTATTGGGTAAACTCTTCACATTCTATAGTTTGCTGGTAGGTAAGAAGGGAGGCCCCTACAGTGTGAAGACAATGTATTTATTACATTAAAACGGCTAAAATGAAAGTGGCACGTCATTTTGCAGAATTTGTTTATTATTTTGCATATTGCCCTTTAATATTATATAACTGTTATGCCAGACATCAATTACATTTGATGCTAAAAATACTACCACTTCCTCTGGGAGTTCCCAATCCAAAGGAGAATTCATAAATAAATATAAGTTTAATATAGAAATTGATATAAAAAATACCAAGTGAGCAGGAAAAGAATTCTTCACAAAACTCAACTGCCACTAGAGAAGGTACGTTGTATGTGGGAGGTGAGGAGAGGAGTCTGGGCAGGATGCTGTTAACAGGAATTCAAGAAAAATTGACATGTGAACTTTGAAAGGAAGAGGAGTTAACTAGGAAGCAAGGGGCCTTTTCTTAGGAAAATGATGCTCTTACCTGACAACTAGAAATAATGAACATTCTTAGTTATCTAAGAATTGTCATTTAATAAGTCATGAATACCAAACAGTAATAAAAATAACATGGAGAGTACTGATGGAGGGTTTACTATTTACTGCTAAAGGCTGTCCACAGATAACTGCCTTTACTCCTGTGAGGCACATAGACTTATTTTTCCGTTTTACAAATGAAAGACCCCAAGTTCAAACATCAGAGACAAGATTTGATCCTGCATAGTCACATCAAAAATTATGCCTATTTTATTACATAAGTCCTTATAGAGATGGAAAATATAACAATAGAAATGTACAATATACTGGGTAGGATTAACAGTGGTTTCATTACTGCAGAAGCTAAGAGCAGTGAGCCTGACAGTGATGAAAGCTATCCAAAATGAAACAGAGAGGGGAAAGAAAAACAAATCTGTAAGAGGTAAACAGAAGCACTAGTGATATGCTAGACAGTAGTTACAAAACCCAGCTCAGTGATTTCCAGGGGCGGGGGTGTGAGGAGAGGACCATGGTGGTGATTACACAACTGTGTACGTTTGTCAGACTCATCATGGTGCACTCTTCAAGCTGGGGATTGTACTTGTTTATAAATTACACTTCAGTAGAGCTGATTAAAGAAAAAAACTAAAAAGAGGGTAACTCACCAAGTGGCTTAAAAAAAGGACTGTGATACATCTCAAGGAAATTAAAAAGTTGAAATTTATGTGATTCAAACAATAAAAGTTAAATATTATTAAAGATAATGTTAAATACAATTACTAAATCATTCATGTTAATATTAATAACACTAAGAATATTCTGTAACATTATGTAAATTTCACTTTTAATATATGTGTGAACGTTAACTGCTCTGGTTGCCTTCAGTGTATCACAGTCTTCTGGAGCTAGTAGAGAGCCATTTATTATACTAGCCTCTAAGTACACTTTCAAGTATCTAGAACAAACATACGCACATAGTGATTGTGTTCTACGTCAGAACTCTAGCCAGTAATCTAAGTAGTTGATTACAAAAGTAATTTAAGGTTTTTGTAAATCTGCCCTCTATTTTTTTAATTTCAAATTCCACATAAATCTTAAAACATAAGAACTCAAAGAAAGCATCATTATTATTGGAAATCATCCCTGACCACAATACAATTGAAAAATTAGGTATCTCAGTAAGGTTTTAAAGCTGCAGTCCCTATAAATTAAAAAAGAAAAAGCATTCAATGTATTTCCTTAAAGAAGCATTTTATTGTGAAAAATAAAACTTTAAAATTAAAGATGACAGGTATAATCAAATATGATAGATCTTTCCTTAAGCTAAACAGTAAAATTTATTGCAGGTCTGTGACACCATTAGACATTTACCTGTTTTTATTCTCGTGTTATCTTCCCTTTCCTTTAGGAAGAAGCATAGTATTTCCTCTAAAGGGAACAAGGTAGTGACACCACCTTTCTTGAAATTGCCAGTATGTCACACTACAAAGGGCACAGAATGAAATATGTTTACTTCATTTAGACCATACACATTGCCACATGTTAAATGGGTGTTAAAAATTAAAATAGAATGCCAAGGACATAAAGGGCTGCAATGAAATAAATCCTACTCAAAATCCTTTTTATTCATTATGCAAATGAAATCTCATTTTAGTTTGTCATATTTGGAAATCAGCTAGAGAGAATGTTTAAACGCTAAATCTTTATTGTTGTGAACATAAACCATCAAATGGACACTTCAGTGTATGGTCACAGACCAACTTCATCCCATAATCTTAACCCAAAAATTAAATGGAGGAAAGAGGGTGAAAGAAACTATATTAGATTATAAATTTAAATTAATGTAAGTTTTAGTTTCTAATACTTACATAGTTGACAAATATCTGTATTAGCCTGATTAACACACTTCAGTTTTTAGGTAGAAATAACTGAGATATATATTTAAAAGAAAAAAAACAAAAAATCATTTTCTTACTTAAAATTATACAATTTGGAGATGATAACACCTCAATGCCATGAATAATTACATTTTAAGCTAATCTAATAACCTGCATCAAATTTCTTTGGAAGTACTACTCTAGCTCAGAACTGGTAAAGATTCAAGTACTATTTGTATTTATTTAATAAACACTAAAAACTGAAGGAAATTAAAGCAAATTTCACTATACTCTGTTGATACCAAATTTTGCTCTGTACATAACAGAAAATTAGACAGTTTATAGACAGAATAGCCTTATATCAAGATTGCTTTCTGTTTCAGAAAAATTAACTCTAGAAAATATATCTTATTTTTACCTAAATTATTTCCAGATAGAAATAGTTCTCCTTTCAATAAGTTAAATAAATTTAGTCTTCTTGTTTTTTCTTTTCCAGTGCCAGCAAAAATCCTCAGCATCTTAGATATACCCAGTACCTTAAATACTCTCAGCACCCTGGTACAGAAAACACAAAAACTACTGTCATCTGGTTTTAGGGGCATCTGTTGTCACTGTTGTGTGTGTGGTGTTTGTTTTTGTATAAAGTTAGATTTGTGTGATCATCTACAGGTCATCTTGAAAAATGAAACATGATGCTTGGTTAAGATCATTCAACAAATTTCTGAAAGTCAAGTGAGAACGTGTAGCTTCATCTTGCTACTTGTTAAAGGAAACAAAGTGGATTTTAGAGTAGGCCCTATATTACCTGCTAAAGATAGTTAAGCTTCTCGCTTATAAAATGAGGTAGTTATCTGCACTGACAGATGCTATAAAGAAACTCATTTGTCCCTGTCACTAGTTCTTCTTAGGAACACTGACTTCAACATGTACACATGGTGAACACATGGTGATAGATGATGGTTACAACTTACACAACAGAAGCTGCAGTTATTACCAACCTATTTACAGATCTGTAAAGTGAAACAGCACAAGATTTGTATCACAGTAGAAAACGTATTGCACATATTTATAACTTCCCCCTTCTGAAATTCATTTAATCCTTCCACTAAAAACAGATCAATATTTAAATAAATTTAGCAGTATTTACTTACTAAGATGAGCCACGTATGTTTTCATCCTTGTAAATGGATCATAAAGTTTAATTCCACAGTATACTTCTCTCGGAGGCTGTCACTTTGATTCCTAATGTTTCACTGGCCTTAAATGATCAATGTCGAAACCGTGTTTGTTCTTGTTTATTGTAGTGAAATATGAGAGGGAAAAAAAATGTTAACTCTAACAAATGTATTCTGGGAGAAATTGTCAGTATGAAAGAACATCAGAGAGCTGAAATTACACCTTTTCAGTTCCTGTAGAAGATGGGCATTCCTGTGTGTGGTAACTGGTCCTTTGTAGCACAAAAAAGGGTAAGACTACTCACTAATCCTGCAAATGACATAGTAGCAGACGTGATAAAATGCATAGGAAATTAATAATAAGACTGTAGAAACAGTAAAGCAAGACAAAATATATCAGGCCACTCCATCTCAAGGAGAGTACTATTGGGTATGGACCACTAGTCTGGAATCTATGCAACTAGAAAAAAATCTGCAAGCTGAAAGGGGGTAATCTGGTTCAGTGAATTGCTGATCTCAGATGACAAGGCAAACTCAATATAAAACTGCAAATTGAAGCAACTTTCACCCTACTGTTTCTGAAAATTATGTTTCAAAAATATCACAAAGATGAAAATAGGTTTGCATGAGACCAAACAACCAGTCCCACCAATCCAATATTTTGTCTCCAAAGAAATAATCTGGGAGATGAGTATGAGCAGTTGTCCTTCATGACTCCGTCTGCTTGTATTAGGGATGTGAATTTAGATCCCTGACTTTCCCTTAATAATGGGTCAGAGAATTCCCATCCAGGAAGGTAGATATTTTTCAATTTAAAAAAAAAATGGATCTTTTTAAAGTAAAATATAATTTGAAATTGCAACTTACAGGACTCCTTTCCTTGAATGGAGGTTAAGGGCCTGGCCTCCTACTCCCAGACACCATCTCAGAACACAAGGTGCTCTGAGTCTCCTTCACAGTACCTTAGGGCTCTGAGAAGAAAAAGAAAGCTTGCAAGCCACTGCACACGTCTAAATCTTTGGAAGCCTACTCCTATTTCCTACTCACATTTTAAGAAAAGTAAGATGACAAGTGTCCTCCTAGGTTTCTATAATGAGTACAGAAGTATTTCCTTTCATCTGCCTTAAAATGATAGTTTTCAAATTTTAAAGTTGCCTCTTAGTTCTTTAAGCCTCAGAAACATGTATCCAACTGTCTTCTCAGAACCCTTACATGAATCGCTCAAGGGCAATATATCCAAGGCTGACCTCATTTTCTTAGCCAAGATCACTATCACCAGGCACTAGCTCAGGAAGGAAACCTGGTATCTGCATCACCTCCCACTCATTCTCAGTTTCCAACCGTCTCTAAGCTATGCCCATTACTCTTCTTAAATCTTTCTTTCTCAAGTCCATCTACTCTTCCCACTCTCCGAGTCTCTACTGCCACTAAACTGGTTCAAGCTACCATTATGTCTTCTCCCAAGCTACAGCAATAAACCCAACAGGTCTTCCTTCCCACCCACATTTCAGGCTCTCTAATCTATTTTTTCACACAGTAGTTAGTTATGACATTAGGTCTGTCCTGTCTAAAACCGTTCAATAGGGGCCCACTGCTTTTAGAATTAAAAGCAAACCTTAATATAACCTAGAATGACCTGACCACACCACTAGCATCCTTGGTCTTTGTCCTCCAGTAATATTAGCTTCTCTCAGTCCCTCAAACCTGTCATTTCCTCTTTGCCTTAGAGCCTTGACATAGATAAGGTCAGGTCATTTATTTACATGCTGTCATATCATTTTGGATTGGCTGTATTTATCGCAATTGTAAATCAACATGCAATTCTGTTTTCAAAGTTTATGTTCGATATTGGCTGGACTGTCTGGCTTATGCTCACATCCTAGCACATAGTATGTCTTGTCCAGAACAGAGCTTCACTAGTCTCTATCAGTTGAGTTAGTAATTGATAATCTGGAGAAAAGTATGACCTACCTTTCATTTAATTTTTGTAGACTTTTGACAAGGTTTTAAACTTTGAATCCTTTTAGTCTCTCTTCAAGAAACATCCGCCTCATTTTAGATTCTGAAATTGCTCCTCTATTTTATTTCTGCTTCCTTATATCTTTAATGAGGTTGAAGAATGTCTAGACTCATACATGCAAATGTTTAATTTGTATATATGATGTTATATACACAGATTCTACTAGAGAGTGATTATGATTTGCATTTGTATTTTCAAAGCTATTACTGATTAAAGAGCTTGACTCTTCAGCATCTTTTAAGCATCCAAGCATGTCAATACCTATTGAAATTAACAAGAATCACACAAAAGGGAGGATAGTAGAAGAGGAATATGTCTTCGGGTCACTAAGCTTTGGCAGAGACCATAATCTTAGATCCCTAGTTCCAGCCAACCACCATGAATCTATTTTTAATTCATTTCTGGATATTTAGTTGTAAGTGCCTCTCATTCACTTACAGATATTGATCTGTTCAAAAGCAAGGAAGCCTTTATTACCACATTAATTTTTGATCTTCTGCCCCTCAGCAACCTGGCAATTATTTAAGTAAGTCTGGCTAGCTAAATTACTGACAAGATTGAAGAAATTATCCATATTTAAAGTTCAAAACCATTGATTTTGAGTAATTTATTTAAGGTGAATACAAATTAAAGAGATTTTGCATGAGCTGTCCTTGGATAGCTACATTAAATTAACCTAGATCTAAAATAACAAAACAATATTAAAATTAATAATAGCCATTTCAGAGTGTTTGTTATAGTCTAAGGACTATGAAAATTTTTCTACATACATTACATAATTTAATCCTAACACTAACCCTATGAAGTAGGTAGTATATTACTGTATTCTCTCTCTTTAATAGATGAGGAAACTAAAACTTAGAAAGCTAATATACTTGCCAAAAATCACACAAAGCAAGAATTCACACCCAGGCTGTCTCACTACAAGTAGAGAGGATGGTACAAGTGTAACTCTATAGGGTCTCAGGCAAAATGAAAATGCAGGGAGACTTCTCAGCTTTCCTTTCCTCCACCACCATGTTTGTAATGGAGGGAGAAGATGGAAAGTTTCTGAACCAGCAACGCCAGCGATTAAGCAATAGCTTACAGGGCTTGTAGACAATCATTTGTCTTCTTATCGCAGAGAAATTTAGTTTGCATTAAACTCAGTAATCCATTTGCAATGTTCTGGGAAGCACAGATACACTTACTGACAGAGTATTTTAAGAAAATATATGAAATCCATTTTGCTAGGGGATGATTGAGGCATGAATACTACACCCGAGGAAGAAGCTTGTCCACAAATAATAGTAATTAAAGCTAAAATTTTAAAATGTACAATAATTCCTAGGTTTGAGATATTATATTTCTCTAGAGGATTCAGGGAAGACTTCAAAAGGGAGGGGTGTGAGTGTTATCTTGAAAAAAGTTAGAATTTCAAAAATTGGACCTTCTATAATTTTAATGTGTGTATGAATGATCCAGGGCTCTTGTTAAGATACAAAGTTCTGATTCAGTTGGTTTGAGTGGGACCTAAGATACATTTTTCTAAAATGCTCCCAGGTGATGCCGGTTTAAGGGCCACACTTTGAGTAGCAAGGTGAGTCGACATATAAAATAGTGTGAGCAAATCTACAAAGCAGGAAAGAATCATGCATGTTTTGAAGAAGTCAGTAGCACTCTTTCCCTAGTGAAGCAATAGATGGAAAGAAATATTTAAGTCAAATTATGAACGTTCTTGAATAACAGTTTGCTACTCTGAAATTTTATTTCAAATATAATGCTCATTTTCAAGAGTTTCTCAAAGAAATATATTCCCTCAAATTGACAGGAGCAATGTTTAAAAGAATTTAAATGAAATATACTGAAAACAAATATACATATGTATATGTATGACTGAAACATTATGTTGTACACCAGAAATTGACACACTGTAAACTGACTACACTAAAAAATTATTTATTTAGTGAAGGCTACCATGCCCTTCTCTATTCTTAGAGATGGCAGGGCTCATGCTTTCAAATAAAATTTTTAGATGGAAATATTTCAATACTTTATGCTAACTAAAACTCTAATTTATTTTAAATATACAGTCACATCGATAAATTTTCAGTCTAATTTCACACCATTTTCAATCAAGCATTGACGACTGCCAATTCATGTATTTCCATGTTACTCATTTTTTTTTTTACCCAGAATGTTCTAATATACAAACATCAAATGCTCTCCAGCAATTAATTACTTAACAGTATGGAATTAAGTATATTTACTAGGTAAATTACTGTAAATAGTCCAACATAGGAGACTGACAGAAAAACCTATTTCTGAAAAAAAAAAAAAAACGCTAAAATGAACTCATTTTCCAAAGCAAGCTGTTACCTCAAACATTTATTATTGGCTCCAAATGTTTTATTCACTCAACTCACATGATTCCAACACAGCCTTTTCTTTACAGCATTTTATTGTAGAATTAAAGTAATATAAGTATTCTGATAAATTAATACCTGAAGAGCTTACAAGAAAAATGGTTGAGGTATAAGTCACATTCAAATTTTATAAGGCTTGAAACACATTAATTTTAGGGAACCTCTTTATAAAGAATAGAACAGTGAAAATGGTTCCTGATCATAGGGGAACCTAAAGGTTAGGCTTCAACAGCTTCATGGTAAATAAGATTCAATGTAGGAACTTTTCAAGCCCATATTTAGTTATATACTTGTTGGTTAATTAATTGACTAATTACTGAGTTCCAATAGTCTGTTCCCATAGTATTATTAATGATGAGAAAGAGGCAGCCAAGCTAAGAGAGATTTTCTTTTTTCAGTTTTATCCACAGTAGGGAGAGAAGGTGATCAATAGACATTTGTTGACATGTTAAATGAATGCATCTGTGGGAAAGCATTTTGAGTAAAGCAGAAAATGCCAAGGCCCTGAGATGAGCATAACTTGCATTTGGGGGTGGGGTGGGGATGGAAAAAAGCCCTCTGTGCAGAGAATGGTAGGAGGAGATGGGGATGAAGAGAGAGGCAAAAGCTAGATCACCTAAATCAATAATTATTGTGCACATTAAGTCTTCTAAGGAATTTTACAAAGCGTCAATGCCTACACCCCACCAGAGGCCAATTATATCAACAGACAGAGGTATGCAAACATTTGTTTTCAAGCCATCCAGGTGAATCTGATGTGTATCTGGTGTTAAGAACCAAAGATCCACAGACTCGAAAGCACAAAAGAACTTGAGTTTTAGTCTATTGCCAAGGAATGCCATGACAGGCTTATAATCAGGGAGAAATCAATAATGTCATGAAGATATATATTGCCTTGAATTAAGATTCAGAATACTTTGCCTGAATTCTTCATGTGTTTTTCCCCTACCTAATGTGTATAAAACAAAAACGGCCATACACAAAGCAGAGAATGGTATAAAATGTTTTCTATTCTTTCTAATGATGATACCCATATAATATATTAACCAAGAATTCTCACAGTTTCATCACATAAGAAAAAAAAATTCACTTTTTCTTTAGCTAGAATATTTTACGCTACAGAGACCTAGGAAGATTAAACTGTCAAAATGAACTTCTTTTCCTGACACATATCTCTAATTTCCTAGAACCTACTGACAAAACAAGTAAATAAGAAGCTTGAATCATTTTTCTCTAAAATCTGAATTCTTGTAGCTCTGTGATTTCAGGAAAGCAAGGCAGGAAACACCTCAGTTTCCCCAAAACTGATTTCCATCCTTCCTCTTTACCTACACACCTCTTCCCCATTCTTAAAAATCTTTACCCACATTTTTTCATAGAACTTGTACCTCCTGAAAGAAAGTTACTTTGTTTTTATTCAGGTTATTTATTAATTTATTCTATTTATTGTCTATCCTCCCCACAACATGCAAGCACCACAATTATTTTGTCTAATTTGATTGATTTATCCCAGCACCTAAAGAAGTGCCTAGCATCTAGCTGACATTCAGTGTAAGACATTTATTGAGGAATGAAATGAACGTAGATGTCATTATTTCTATTTTCAAGATGAATAAACTAAGACTCAAAATGGCAGATGAAGTGTAGAAGGTCACATTTTTAGGAAGTAACAAATTTAGGATTAAAATGCAGATCTTTCTCACTCTCAAATGCACGTGTTAACCACTACACACTAATCTGTAGTAAGGCACTTAAAGCTAAGTCAAAATTGTTTTTGCTGTGATCAGACTGTCAACATCCTCTAGTGCCAGAGTAAGGAGTTATGACTTGGAGCTGCCATTAGTTGGAAGTTACTGAAGGACACTGAGCAGGGACGTAACAGCATCAAAGTAGTGTTTCAAGAAGATTTATCTGCCATCATTGTGGAGAATAGATGGGAAGAAGAACATCAAGGCAATGTGATAGTTCAAAGGGAAAAGCACAATGTCAAGATAATTTCAGGAACTAGTCAAAATAAAGTCTATAAATCATTGGTAGCATCAAATTATTCTTCACCTTTGAAATGCAGACCTGTTATAAATGTTCATTCACCAAATATTTATTGAGGGCACATAATGTTCATAACGGTCATCGACAGACTCTACCAGGCGTTTTATGTCAAGAAATAAGGTAAGATCATCTGTATATGGTCATGTTCATTTCATTCCAGTTGGTGGGCATGTAAGTAGCACAGATAACTAAAAGATCTTCAAAGAATCACAGTAAAAATAGAAGTAGAAAAGGATATCCAAACTAGATCAAAATTTACTAATTCACCAAATGTTGGTTCTGTACTTGTTCTAGGAAAGACAATCCAGTTATTTCCTGAGTCACAAGTGGATCTTAATTCCTGAATGCAAAGTGCCCTTAATAAGAATAACAGCAACATAAATAGCCTGCAGATAAAGAGATTATAATGGAAGGAGCCTAGATGAGGTACTATGTGAATGGAGAGGAGAAATGGATTACCTTAAATTTGGAATTGCAGAAATCGTAAATCACTAGTAATTGAGCTATAAAATACATTCCACCAAACTCATCAAAAATAATGGATTAAAGGATTTTCTGTGTGTGTACTTCTTGGTAAATATAAGTAACTTTTAATGATATAGGTACAGCAGATATAATGACAGTAATGCATTTCAGGAAGAGACATAAAATTCATGAGGCCATGACTTCTAGGTTGGAATCCTTGGGGCTCTTGGTGGGTCTACTTTGGCCTCTACTACTTGTCTAAGTTTGATAACTGATGTAATCTCCTTGGCTCTACATTTCTTTTGTTAGAAAAAAATGCATATGGACCATTAACCCCTTTTCATTTGCTCTTTGTCATATGGATGTCAATTCTAAAATGTTATAAATTCTATCAGCAAGGCCACTTTATAAGTTAACTGAATGCTCCATACTAGTAAGTTTTACTCGGCGTACTTACTATAAATAGTTACACGCACATATTACCGTTGCTGGAGAATAGGTTCTTGTCTCGTGCAAGAAAGAATTCAAGGGCGAACCATAGTAAAGAGGAAGTAGATATATTCAGGGAGATAACACACTCCACAGACAGAGAGCAGGTTATCTCAGAAGGCAATAGAGGCTGCCCCAGAGCATGGGGTAGTCCAGAAAAGTGAGAGCAGCTTAGGACACACATTCCATAGAAAGAATATGGTCTGTTTCAAAAGGGGAGAGGCCCAGGGGTGGTTAGTTTTTATGGGCTTGGTAATTTCATATGCTAACAAGTAGTCAGATTATTCCAACGGTTTTGGGGAAGGGGGTGGGGATTTCCTGGGAATTGAGCCCCAGCCCACTTTTTAGCCTTTTGTAGTCAGCCTAGGAACTGTCATCGTGCCCATAGGTGTGTCATTTAGCATGCTAATATATTATAATGAGTGTATAATGCGGCTTAAGGTCTACAGAAAGTCTGATCTTCTGCCATCTTGGTTCTAGTCAGTTTTTGTGCTATCCTCAATTGCTGTGTCATTAGTCAGTTACAAGGTGTCAATTTCTGGTATACAGCATAATGTTTCAGTCATACATATACACATATAAATGTTTTTCTATTATTTTTCATTATAGGTTACTACAAGATATTGAATATAGTTCTCTGTGTTACATAGAAGAAATTTTTTTTCTATTTTATATATAATAGTATTTGTGCATCTTGAACTCCCAATTTATCCCTTCACAATTACTTTCCCACTGGTAACCATAAGTTTGTTTACTATGTCTGTGAGTCTGTTTCTGTTTTGTAGATAACTTCAGTACTATCTTTTTTATTTTTAGATGCCACATATGAGTGATATCATGTGGTATTTTTCTTTCTCTTTCTGGCTTACTTCACTTAGAATGAGGATCTCCAGATCCATCCACGTTGCTGCAAATGCCATTATTTTATTCTTTTTTATGGCTGAGTAGTATTCCATTGTATAAATATACCACAGCTTCTTTAACCATTCATCTGTTGATGGACATTTAGGTTGTTTCCATGTTTTGGCTATTGTAACAAGCGCTGCTATGAACAGTGGGGTGCATGAATCTTTTCAAATTTGAGTTCCCTCTGGATATATGCCCAGGAGTGGGATTACTGGATCATATGGGCTGTGTCATTCTTTTAATGGTTGTGTCCTGCCCCCTTCCCTCCTGTCTCATTATCACCTAGCTTCCAATTCCCTTCTAGCTCCTTTTGTCATGAGAAATGAGAACTTAAAATTATGAAGTAAAACAATCATTCCATTAGCCTGTTTATATATATATATAAAAGTTGGTAAAAGTTTACATAGTCTCAGTATTTCTTAATTGTTTTCCTAGCAGAGGTGGCATTCTGAAATGTGTATTCCTATAGAACTCTAAAACATTTTATTTTTATCGTGATATTAAAGTTAGAAAGATGGAGAAGTCTATTTGAAGTAGCATCTTGAACCAGAGATGAAGAGTTCTTAATATCACTTCCAGTATCCTAACTGAGCTTCTCTGATTTGGGATAAGCTATGTTTTCAACTCTATGCTTTTATGACTATGGAACATTTCAAACGTGGTTATTAGCGGTTGTACTGGATTCCTAGGGCTGCCAGAACAAATTACCACAACCTTGGTGGCTTAAAACAACACAAATTTATTCTCTCAGAGTTCTGGAGCCTAGGAGTGCAAATCTGGTTGTCAGCAGGGCCATGATCCTTTCAAAGGCTCTAGGGAAGAATCCTTCCTTGCCTCTTCCAGTTTCTGGAAGGCAGTTCTTGGCTTGTGGCAGCAAAACTCCAATCTCTGCCTCCATTTTCACATGGTTTTCTACTTCCTGTCTGTCTCTCTCTTGTTCCTTCCTTCTCTTAGAAGGACACCATTCACTGCATTTAGGGTCCACCCTAATGCAGAATGATCTCATCTTAATTACATCTGCAAAGATCCTATTTCCAAACAAGGTCATATTCTGAGGTTCCAAGTGGACATGTTTTTTTTTTTTGGACATTATTCAACCTATTAAAGTGGCTAAGAAATATTCTGCCAATTTATATACAAATTAGGACATATAAAATGCACACATTTTTATTAATGTTATAAAGTTATGTGAAAAAATGGCTTTCAGCTTTTGGAAAACCTATGTTTGAAATCTTCATGCTTTCCTTACACATTGATTCATATTTATATTCTGTTTATGTTCTATATAGATTTCTAGTTAAGAGTCTTGAAATGATTCTGTAGTGGTAAATAGTTTTGGGAACAAAAGTTGAATTCCTGTTCTACAGATCCTTCTATCATGATAGATGCATTAAGTAATCACTCAGTGTTACTTCCCTCATTCACATATCTGATGTGTCACACACTTCTGGAGATACAGATACAGCAGTAAACTAAACAGACTGACATTACCACTGTCAGAAAGGAAGAAAATAAAAGAACATAAAAAAGTAAAATATATAATATGTCAGGTAAAAAGTGCAGTGGGGAAAAACCAAGCAGAAAAGAAAGATAAGGAGTGCACGGATAAGGAACAATTTATATTTTCAAATAGTGTCATCATGGAAGCCATACTCTTGTCAGTTACATTTGAAGAAATGCCTAAAAGTGGGAGGGATGGGGGACAGAAAACTGGAGAAAGAACATTACAGCAGAAGAGTCAGCAAATGCAAAGGCCCCGAGGTGGAAGACAACTGGCATATTCCAAGAATAGCCAAAAAGCCAGTATGAATGGAGTAAAATGAACAAGGGGAGATTAACAGGATACAAAGTTGGCAGGGTCTTCACTTAGGGTATAGAACTTGGTTAGGCCCTTTAAGGACTTTAACTTTTACTCTGAGTGAGTCAGAGCCAACAAAGCAGTTTGAGCAGAGGAATGGCATTGCCTTAAGTCTTAAAAGAATCATTCTGGCTGAACAGATTATAGGTGAGCAAGTGTAGAAACAGGAAGACCAGTGAACTGGTGAGACGTGCTTGAATTCTGAATATATTTTGAAGGAAGAATAAAATAGGATCTGCTAATATAAAATGTGAGAGGAGAAAAGTTAAGAATGACTAAGATTTTTGGCTTAAGCAACTGGACTGCTGGAGCTTCTAAAAACTGAGACAGAGAAGACTGCAAGAAGGGAAATTTTTGGTGGAAGATTAAGAGTTCAATTTTGAACACAGTAAGTTTGAGATGTCTCCAAATCCAAAGAATGTATATAATAAGCCTTGGTTGTAAATGTCTCAAAATTAAGATAAAGGTGTGAGGTGGATATACAAATTTGCAAGTCATAAAATTACAAGACGGCATATAGAATGATGAGATCACTGAAAGAGTGAGTATAGGTAAAGAACAGATAATTTCAATCCCATTTCCTGAGCTACCTCAACAGTAAGTCAACAGTAAGAGGTGACGTGAAGAGAGGTAACCTGCAAAAGAGACTGAGGAGGAGCAGTCAGTCAATGAGGTAGAAAATCAGGAGAGTGTGATACTTTTGTTACTTGTCTTAGAGGGTATTTATTACCAGGCAGTAGGAATGATTAAGGTGTTTCAGATGTTATTCATAGATAAGTAGGATAAAAGTTGAGACTGGCCATTGGATTTAGTAAGACGGAAGCTGTAAGTGGTCTTCATGAAAGCCTTTTTGGTGAAGTCATAGTGGAGAAAAACTGACTGGAGTAGGCTTATATTTAAGGGAAACAATTCAAAACAGTGAGTCCAGAAAATTGTCAAGATAATTCTAAATTGCTTTATAGAGATGTCTGAACACTAAATGATACAGTGCATGATGTTTTGAGTGGAGGTCTTGGCATATAGCAGACAATAAGCAATAGCTCTAATGATGGTAAAGATGTTGATAATAAATGCACACGAAACTTCCAGTTTTCCAGGATTGCCAGTCTCCTTAACAACAAATTCTCACCTCTAGGAATCTATTTTTTGAGATCTGGTTTGTATCTCATATAATAATAAGTAGAATGCCCAAAATAGGTAGATTAATAATGAAATAAATTATAACTTATAGGTTACATAAAAGAAAAAGAAACAAACTACAATAGAAACATACTGCATGGCAGAATATAATGAAGACAATTACAAGTGAGGAATTAATGAAGACTTTTGACATTTTTTATCCTCTCTTTTAAAAGTTAGAGGGAAACAAATTATGATGTATTAGATAGAATCATGTACAGCCAGTAAATTGTTTTAAGAAACATTTAATGATGGAGGAAAATATCCAAAGTATAAAATAAATGAAATAAAAAGTGGGCTCCCTATTAGGAATATAAAGAAATAAGCCAAAACTGTATTTTTAGTAATCTTGTGTGGTTGGTTAATTGGTATTTTTACATCCTTTCTTATAGTCTTCTACATTGAAAATACATTTTCTTAAGTAAAGGTTAGGTGTTACTGTAACCTGAAAGAAGAATGAATCCCCCCAAAAGGGAATCATTTATTATATTTAAGTGATTTTTAATAATAATATTTTTAAGTGTTTTTACTTAAAGGAATAAAATTGTGTTTTGAGAACTATTAACTTCAGGTAAATTAGGGATCTCATGCACTCATTTCTTTTTGTATAGCTTTTTTAATGATTCCTAAAGCAGTTTTTTTTAGTGCATCTATTTAATCCTCAAAAGATGGAGAAACTTGAGATTGTTTGGATCAGACTTGTAGTTAAGGCCAGAGCCATGATAAAATCCAGATCTTCAACCACAGTACTCATATTCTTGCCACTATACCGTTGTATCTCCAGTATCCCCACTCATTATACCAACCCAATAGAATCAGTGTGGCCGCCTTCTAAAAAAACTCATATGAAAGTACTTCAAAAAAGTATGATATAGTTAATGCCAAATACGATTTTTAGACAAATATTCTGGCACATTTCCACAGTCTGAATCTATTTAGAAATATAGTGACAGTGTTTTCCATTCATAAATAAATCATGAAAAGATGAAGAGTAGGTCTCCAAGTCTCTTACTTTCTACAAGGCCAGAGTGATAGAAGGAAACACATTAAAAGTAGCAAAGTGAAGACTAGAACTATAACAGTTCTATACCGGAGAACTCATTCTCCAGACTAGAGCAGTTTGCAACTTGTCAAGTGTGTTTGATCAGATAAAGGTAAATAATCAAAATAGTTTAACTCTAGAATATGACTTAAAATCATATTTTTTTAATCAAATGGAATGGAATCAAATAAATAGACGATATAAAGACCCTGGTAGATATAAAGATTTTCTACATGATAATTTTAACATTGCAAATCAGTAATGAGAGGAAAGACATGACCCAAGTGACTAATTACTGAAAAGAATACATCCTCATTATTACACAAAAATAAAATACCTATGGATAAAACCATTCAATGTGAAAAAAATTTTAAAACAGAAAAACTCAAAGAATTTGTGATCACAACAACCTCTCAGTTCAGTCCTGATCTGGTCTTTCCTTGAATTACAGCCTAAAGTTTTAAATTTATCTACCTGTCTCTATGGAGTTAACTGATACCACTAAATGTGTCTTAGTTAGAAACAGAATTTTACCACCTAGATCCTGTAATTGCTTAATATAGTCTACAGTGTCTCATATCACATTCTTTAAGCCACCATCCATTTATCTTTACATTTCAAAAATCTGGACATAAGGCCAGCATATATTTATGCTCAGTATTTAATAGTAAAATTTTACTGTTAAGTACAACAAAACAAAACAATTTTTAAAAATTGTGATTGGAAAGTACTAGCATTAGCAAATGTTTTAAATTGAGTTATAAATATCACAGTGAGATTATTCTCATATATTGATGATGAGATGTAAAGATTAATGGGCTTTCCAGGAAGTCATTAGAAATGTCTTATCAACTTCCCAAACCTGAAGAAGAAATTAGATATCCAAGTATAGGAAGCACAGAGGGTCCCAAACAAGAAGAACCCGAACAGACACACACCAAGACATATTATAATCAGGATTGCCAGGGTTAAGGATAAAGAAATGATTCTAAAGGCAGCAAGAGAAAAACAGAGTTAGTTACAAGGGAATCCCCATAAGGCTTTCAGCTGATCTCTCTACACAACACTGCAGGCCAGAAGGGAGTGGTGAGGGAGTGGTGAGATATATACAAAGTCCTGAATGAAAAAAAATGCAACCTAGGATACTTTATCCAGCAAGGCTAACCTTTTACAATAGAAGGAGAGATAAAGAAATTCACAGACAAGAAAAAAAAAAAAAAAACTAAAAGAGTTTAGCAACAGTAAACATATGCTAAAAGAAATATTGAAAGGTCTACTCTAAATAGAAAAGAAGCAGGATGCTACAGAAAGGAGAAAACCATAATTGGAAAGGCAATAACTACAATGAATTACAACAGAATAAACAGGAAATTGTAAAAGAGACCATGTAGATCATTAAGGGTGGGGTAGTGTAGCAAGAAAATAGGTTTTTTTTTTTCTTTCTTTTTTTTTGTTTCTCAGTAGGATGGGTATGAGCATATATCACTATCTGTTTAAAACAGACAGATATAGTAATTGGTTAATATACATACAAAACAGGGAAAACAGGGTAACCACAAGTCAAAAACAGTCACAAAAACTAAAAAGAAACCAATACAAATGAAAATTATCAAATCAACTGCAAAACTAAGTTCAAAATGGCAATAAACACACATCTACCAATAATTACTGTAAATGTCAATAGACTAAATGCTCCAATCAAAAGACATAGAGTGGCAGACTGGATAATAAAACAAGAACCTACAATATGCTGCATACAAAAGACCCACTTTAGGGAGAAGGACACACATAGATTGAGAGTGAGAGGATGGAAAAAGATATTCCATGCAAATGGAAATGACAAGAAAGCAGGAGCAGCAATACTGATTTCAGACAAAATAGACTTTAAAACAAAGTCCATAATGAAAGATAAAGGACATTTTATAATGATTAAAGGAGCAATACAAGATGAAAAATTAACATATATGCACCCAATATAGGATCACCTAAATACATAAATACAGATATACAAGGGAGAAATTGATGGGAATACAATCATTGTAGGAGACTAACACCCCATTAACATCACTGGACAGATCTTCAGACACAAAGCAACAGAGAAATTAAATGACACAATAGAACAATTAAACTTGGTTGGTATTTTCAGAACATTACATCCCCCCAAAATAGAATACACATTCCCTTCAAGTGCACATGGAACATTTTCTAGGAAAGATCATGTACTTGGGCACAAAAGAAGGCTCAACAATTCTGAGGAGTTAGAAATTATTTCAAGCATCTTTTCTGACCACAATGCTACTAAACTAGAAATCAACTACAGAAAAACAAAGGAGAAAAAAATGACAGCATAGAGATTAAACATGCTACTAAAAAAACCAATGGGTCAATGATGAACTTGAAGATGAAATTTAAAAATATTTAGACAAGTGACAATGAAAACACAACCACACAGAATCTGAGATGCAGCAAAGGCAGTGCTAAGAGGGAATAGTTCATAGTGATACAGACCTTCCTCAAAAAAGAACAATCTCAAAAACTTCATTCTTTTTCTTCAGTAATGCTTTGGCAACTCTGGGTCTTTTGTGATTCCATATACATTTTATTATGATTTGTTTTAGTTCTGTGAAATATGTCCTGGGTTATTTGATAGGGATTGCATTAAATCTGTAGATTACCTTGGCAGCTGGAGGAATAACCCTCCCAAACTTCAGACAATACTGCAGAGCTACAGTCATCAAGACAGCATGGTATTGGTACAAAAACAGACATATGGATCAAAAGAACATAATAGAGAGCCCAGAAATAAACCCACAAACTTTTGGTCAATTAATCTTTGACAAAGGAGGCAAGAACATACAATGGAATAGACAGTCTCTTCAGCAAATGGTGTTGGGAAAACAGCAGCATGTAAATCAATGAAGTTATAATACTCCCTCACACCATATCCAAAAATAAACTCAAAATGGTTTAAAGACTTAAACATAAGACAAGATACAGTAAACCTCCTAGAAGAAAACAAAGGCAAAAACATTATCTCACATACACCTCAACAATGTTATCCTAAGGCAGTCTACCCAAGCATTAGAAATTAAAGCAAAAATAAACAAATGGGACCTAATTAAACTTGGAAGCTTTTGCACAGCAAAGGAAACCATAAGCAAAACAAAAAGACAACCTATGGAATGGGAGAAGATATTTGCAAAAGGTGAATTTGACAAGGGCTTAATCTCCAGAATATATAAACAGGTCATACAACTTAATAAGAAAAAAAACAAAACAAACAACCCAGTCCAAAAACAGGCAGAAGAACTAACAAGCAATTCTCCAATGAAGATATACAGATGGCCAACAGGCACATGAAAAAATGCTCAATATCACTAGTTATCAGAGAAATGCAAATCAAAACTACAGTGAGGTATCACCTCACACCAATCAGAATGGTCATCATTCAAAAGTCTACAAATGATAAATGCTAGAGAGTGTGTGGAGTAAAGGCAACCCTCCTACACTGTTGGTGGGAATGCAGTTTGGTGCAGGCATTGTGGAAAACACTGGAGATTCCTCAAAAGACTAAAAATACAGCTACCATATGACCCAGCAATTCCACTTCTGGGCATATATCCAGAAGGAACCCTAATTCAAAAAGACACCTGAACCCCAATGTTCATAGCAGCACATTTACAATAGGCAAGACATAGAAACAACCTAAATGTCCATCAACAGACGACTAGATAAAGAAGCTGTGGTATATTTGTACAATGGAATACTACTCAGCCATAAAAATGACAACAGAATGCCATTTGCAGCAAGATGGATGTCCGTTGAGAATGTCATTCTAAGTGAAGTAAGCCAGAAAGAGAAAGAAAAATACTATATGATATCATTCTTATGTGAAATCTTTAAAAAAAAAAAAAAGACATATGAACTTATATATAAAACAAACAGACTTACAGACAGAATACAGACTTGTGGTTGCCAGGGGGAAGGGGTAAACTGGGTGTTTGAGATTTGCAGATACTGACTGATAAATATAAAATAGGTAAGCCAGTTTATACTGTATAGCACAGGGAAATATATTCAGTATCTTGTAGTAGCTCACAGTGAAAAAGAATATGAATATGAATATATGTATGTTCATGTATGACTGAAGAATTGTACTGTACACCAGAAACTGACACACATTGTAAACTGACTATAACTCAATAAAAAAAAGAAATGTCTTAACAAGAGGCTTTTAACAGTATGTATGACTTTAAAAAATAAATCTCATAATCAAGAATCTAGCCCAAGAATATAATCAACATGTTTAAAGATAACTTCCTAAAAATGTTTATAACATTTAGTGGTAAAAAAATTAGCAGTATACATGAAAATTAATAAAAATTAGTTAATTGTGGAAATTATGGTATATACATATGATAAAAGATTATCCAGTCATTAAAACTGTTTTGAAAAAATATCTTATACAGGACAAAATGTTTATATTTTACTGATAGAAAAAATTTTTAAATTCTATTTTAGTGTGTTGGAAATTTATGAGTGGAATTCCAGATTATTTCTCTTTAATTTGTACTTTATAGTTTTCTACAATAACTAATTTTATTATCAGAAAAATTAATAGTACTTTCTATGTTAATGTAATGAATTATATTTTTTATTTGCCTTCAAGTTAAAATATCTAAGGAATATTTGGTTAGTAAGATTTGGATACTTTTCAATTATATAACAAATTTCATATCAATTCTGTATAATCAATGAATTCTAGAAAGTTAACTGCAATATTTATAAATAAATCATACATATAAACAGTAAAAAAAAAACTCAGGTACATACTGAGAAATATTACATGAAAGTGTTGTTCTTATTTCTAAAGTCCATTCCTTTCTTATCTTCAAGGAACAAATGTTTCTGGAACAGCTGGGTTTTTACTTTGGCAAAATGTAACCTTGACTCTCCTCATATCATGTACAAAAATTAAATCCTATAAACTACAACCATAAATCTTCTAGAAAAAAATACAGCATGGCCTTGGCATAGGCAGAGATTTCTTAAATAGGGTACCAAAAGAACAATAAAAGAGAAAAAGATACATTGGACTTCATCAAAATAAAAAATCTCTACCCTTTGAAAGATATCATTTTTAAAAATTTAAAAGGCAAGCCGCAAACAACCCAGTTCCAAAATAGTCAAAAGAATCTGACAGACACTTCAGAAAAGAAGTCTGGCCAAAAATACCCATGCAGAATGCTCAGTTATCATGACATGCAAATTAAAACCACAATGAGATATCATTACAAACTTATTAAATCGGCTAAAATTAAAAACACTGATCATAATGTGTTGGCCAGGATGTGGAGTAACTAGATCTCTCCTACACTGCTGATGGGATTAGCAGATAGTCTCACAACTTGGGAAACAGACTGGCAGTATCTTACAATATTAAAAAACACTTAGCATATAACTGAGCACTACCACTCCTTGATATTTACCCGAGTTGTAAAAACATATGTCCACATATGTAAAGAAAGACCTGTGTACAGATGAAGCAACTTTATTCACAGTAGCCGTGGAGAGAACCCAAATGCCCATGAACAGGGGCAAGGATAAGCAAAGTATAATATACACATACACCAGAATAGGTCTCAACAGTAGAACCTCTCATACACTCAACACCATGGATTAATCTCCAAACCTTTATGTTGAGCAAAAGTAACCAGACACACAAGAATTCATAGTGTATCATTCGTCAGATTTTCTGGAATGGCAAAACTAACCAGTAGTCTCAGAAATCACATCAGTAGTTGCGGCTAAAGCAGAGGGACTTACTGCACAGAGGAGTATGGAGGAACATTTTAGGGGGGATCATCCTTGTGAGGTTAAACTCTGGGATTCATTTGCCAAAACTCATCAAATTGCACACAAAGTGGAGCATTATGTTAGACCTCAATACAATTTAATATTCCTTAACTAGCTACTGTCCTCAATCACTCACACAGCTGTATTTATAGAGAGCCTTACTTATTGACTAACCCTGGGTCTTGTTCTACAATTGCATCACTTTATTCTTGACTTTAGTCATTTTCCTTTTTGGTTGGATTTTTCTCTTTTAAAACCTTCCAATGTTATTCTTTAATTCAGTTTCCATCATCTCCATTTTCCCTATCTTCTCTTTACAGGTGAATAAAATATACCACACACCTACCTCTTTTTCAACACCCCAATCCAACTTTGATAAACATTCTTCTGTGCCCTCTATGTATTCAGTCCACACATCCTACGTGATCTGCCTACTCCTCCAGAGCTCTCGTCAATGACTGAACTACCACCTGTCAACACGCAGTGATCTTACGTGCCCTGCATCACAGAGACAGTGTACAACAGTGCAACACAAGACAGATTCTGAGGGGGAAAAAAGAGAGTCCTTTGGCTATACATTTGCCAATTTGGGCTATAAAATTACATGAGCCAACAAAAGATTTGACTGTATGTAGACAATGACAACAACAAAAATACGTCTACCATGATAATTGAGGTATTTCAAGTTTCTTAATCATCAACCTATACTGGATGCTTTCTAGTCATGCGAACACTGAGAAAGCACCGAGTGGATCCTGCATTCATTCTTCATTCAACAATTACTCATCAAGCACCCAGCATGAGCAGTTTGTCTCTGCCGCAACTCAGCTTTAGGTAGAGATAAAATTTTCCATTTCCATTTTGTTGGTGGACTCTTTGGTAAAAAGTTTTGTTCTCCATTCTCTACTCAGATCACCTCTAGTCTTCATGGAATTGAAAATTAGATCTTGCTCTCAAAAGACAGATATTGTCTTACTGATTTTTTTCACTTTATTTCATATGTTCTCTCTCCTCCTGATAGCAAAGCATTAATAATGCTGACATTTCATTCATATAACTCTGACTTCTTTTCTCCCCCTCTAAACATGAAAATAAGAGCGATCCTTTATTTTTCTGTTCCCAGCTCTGACACAAACCAAGCACTCAAATGTGTGCTGAGTGAACTGTCTCATCTTACTTCACACTAATAATTAAAAATTTTGAGTTGCTACTTTGTAAAATAATATCTTAACTTGGTATTACAAAACAGAAAACTTTCTTGTTCCTGCCAATTAATTTGCAGAATGTAGAATTTAAATGACTAATTATTCCCTTTATTTACCATCTAATTGAAGTGGTTTTAATTAACAAATAAACCTTTAGTTCTGAATCATTATTTAAGATAAAAATATCTCAGTACTATTGTCTTGCATATGTAACAACACTGCCTTCTCTTTCTAAACTTCACCTGGTGATAAACACATCATTTCTTTTCTAGACACTTCCAATGGTTCCACAGTTCCTAGCAAACAGCTAAAAATTCCTTTCCCCAGCACTCAAAGTCCTTCAAAATCCTAGCTTTCAACCTGAAATCCAGAAATCCCCATCATGTCTGATTCTGCCCCAATCAACCAATTCACTGATCTCTTATATCCTCATTTTGGAAAAGCCAATAGCTCTCTCCTGGTAATTTATTGCCTCCTGGTACCCACTCCCTCCTAATTTTCACATGTCCACATAATTTACATACTTCAGGGCTTCTCACAGCAGTTCACCTGGTATCTCTTACAGCAGCCCTTTCTGTTCTGTAATGTAGCTATTTCCAGACGCGTCCTGTCTCCACTAGACTGTGTGATTCTTGAAGGCAGATGTTCTATTTGATTAAATTCTGTCTATTTCATAGTACCTAGTACTTTTATTGAATACTGGATGAAAAAAAAAATTGTATCAATCACTCTTACTAAGTTTTGGGGAAAAAACAGTGCTTCACTACTGATCACAACCTTTAACCATTCTTCCTAAGACTTCAGAGGCTTGGCCCCAAAGAAAACTACTGAGGAAAATTGCCACCTAAATTAATTAGTATACTGTAGAAACACAATCATTGTAAAATTGCTAGTCTGAAAGCCTGACTTTCAGTTAGGTTAAGCCTGCCAGAGCACTTTTCTCCTAAGCTATAATCAAGTAAGAATTTTTTACCCAAGGTCAGTGGCCACCTCCTTCTTTGCCCTCCAGAAATATCCCTATATGTGTAAATATTTTATAAATAGTATAGAAGCATTATGATTATTTTGCCTTAAAGGAGTCTCGGCACACCTGAGTCCAGGACATAGCGTAACACTGTGGTTCAAAGTCCGGGCTCAAAACTCTGACAAACTAGGCTGAGTCCTTTTCCCCTCGTATCAGTTTTGTGACCTCAAGGAAATTAATTAACCTTCTCAGATCTCAGTTTCTTATATGTAAATGAGGATAATAATAGTCTCTACCCTCAATGCTACTTTGAGAATTAATCGAAATAATGTACATAAAGCAGCTGGCTCAGTAACCCTCATAATTGTTCAGTATTACAGTGTATTTTTCTTCCTGACTTTGATATGTCTGTGTGGACTGGAGACGGGAGCAGGATGAATTGTGAATACAAGTATGCAAGGCAAAAGCAAATATCAAAGGTCAAAAGCGTATAAGGTCTATTAGTTTTTGAACACTATTTATAAACTTGATTGAAAAGTATCTACGAAATGCATGCCCTTAATCCATTGCTGACTATGTCTATATGCCCCACTTTTTGTGTGACTATAAATACTGTCACCTGAAAGTTTCGGTGGTCACCATCATTCATGCAGGGCAACTCTGATGCTGATACTGACAATGCATCTTAGTCAGTCACACTCTTCTGCCAACCCCCACCCTCCATATTTTTTAAAAAACAAGGAAAATATGGTATTTTAAGACCTTGATTTACCAGTTTTCAGTTTCTTCTCTCACCTACACACAGGAACTCCCTCCTAAAGTACTAAAGATTAATCAATCAACAAACATTTACTATGTAATGAATGAGTATATGGCTAGGTGTTAATGTCACAAGGAGCTCATTTAGAAACAGAAACAGAAACAGAAACAGAAGAAAGGGCTGATACAATAGCCAACAGTAAAAACTCCAAGACAGCAAGGCGACCTGTGTCCCCAGATTTACGAGAAGAAACCAGGAGTCTCCCAGGCAAGAGCAAGGGGAACATGGAGGTATGGAATTGAGATTACCAGTCAACAATCCCACTCACTTTCTTGATTTCCCCCAATTCAGAGCAGCAGTAAGGAGGTCCTGAGGGACACAAGTGGGTGAAAGTAACCTTAAAATGCAGACAAGGTAGTACTGTTTCATAAATGATCTGAAACCCAACGGTCCCTAGAAAATATTTTCCTGGCTGGGGTTTATACATCCTACCAGCCAGGGAGATTTGGCCGGGTCTAGGATGTCTCTGAGAGTGAGGATGAAACTCTCAAGTTTTCAGAATATGTACTCCATACTGGTACCTCAGTGAAAGCATGGCACTTGAGTTCCAATGCAAACTGGCATTAATTGGTAAGAATCTTGTATTGAACTTACATTATCATAACCAAATCCTGTTCTATTGGCTGTTAAACTTCTGCTGCTTCCTCTTAACCTCACTGTGAAATGATAGAAGATATAAAAATCGTCTCTACCTCCAGTTCCTGGCACACAGCTCCTCTAACCCTTGTAACTGCCTAAGTGATGAGAGCACTAGAAGCATCTTTTGTTCTAAAGTTTGGGCTTTAACCCCGGCTCCTGACACACAGCTCCTCAATCCCTTGGAATTTCCTGGGTGATAGGAGCATCTTTTGTTCCAATGAGGCAACTTTGGGGAGGCTCCTATATATTTCCTGATTGGGGGCTGGTCACCAGAAATGCCAAGGCTGAAACATTCAGCGTCACCCCCCCACCCCCCAGGAAGGGGAGAGAAGCTAGAGACTGAGTTGATGACCAGTCACACCTATGTGATGAAACCTCCGTAAGAATCCCAGAATTATGGGGCTCAGACAGTTTCCAGGGTGGTGAACACATCTACACGACAGGAGGTCCATGCACCCCAACTCCACGGGCACAGGAGCTCCTGCCCTTTGGACCCTTCTGGACCTCACCCTACATAACTCTTCATCTGGCTGTTCATTCATACCCTTCACTCCATCTTTTATAACAAATTGTTAAATGTATATAAGCATTTCCCTGAGCTCTGTGAGACATTCTAACAAATTATTGAACTCAAGAAGGGGTCATGGAAATGCCAATTTATAGCTGGTGCGTCATAAGTTCTGGTGACAACCTGGGACCTGCAATCGGTTTCTGAAGTTGGGGCAGCCTTGTGGGACTGAGCCCGTAACTTATGGGATACGACGCTAACTCCAGGTAGACAGTGTCAGAACTGCAGGACACCCAGCTGGTGTTGCAGAGAACTGCTTGGCGAGGGGAAAAGAAAACCCACATACCTGGGGTAAGAAGTATGGTATGTGTGTTTAAAGGAGAAACATGGAAGTGTTTTCCCCATATGCTCACTCTGCCTCAGTTTCCTTACATGTAAAAGAAGAATGTCTACTTCAGCATTTTACGAAAATGTAACACATGTAAATAATATAGAATAGTAACAGCTTATCGTTATTTTTGTTATCATTATTGACTAGTGTACTTTGTTTACATATAAGCAGCAATTCTTTCTTAGATATTTCCTTCCCTTTTTTGAAGGTAAATTTTATTTCATTTCCTAAGTCTCTGTATTATGTTTAAGATTCAGGATCAGATAAAGAATGGCAGGTTCCTTCCCTTCTTGGATATGGTAACTATATGTCCCTTTTGTCCTCTGTGATGACGAGAAGGCTCTTTGGGCTTTCCAAGCAGATCCCTGCCCATCATGTCACTTCCGCATCACCACTTCTTACACTGCACATTACCTACGGACTGCTCAAAAGCTAGATACAAAAATAGTTCCAGTTCCACAGTTTTGTTGGGGAAAAAAAAAACAAAAACCTAGAAGTACAGTCCTTCATTTGGAGACGACCATGATTTAAAACCATGGTTCATACTCATTTCATTTTACAGGTGGTGACTGGGGCCCAGGGAGACTAATTAACGTGCCGGAGAACACGGCCCTTAGTGGAGGAGCCAGATCCCCTATCACAGGGCTCATGCACACTGGCCCCAGAACCTCTCATTTCCCCCCAGTGTGGGCAGGGCCACTGCAGCAGCACTGGTCTCTTAAATACCCATTCTCTCAAAGTTGGGAGTAGCTCCACTTAGTATTTATTCCATACCAGTTAGGAGTTCAAAATGCCCTTCAGCGCCTTTTAGCTCTAGGTGGCCCAAGAGTGGCATCAAAGAGTTAACGTCTCCCCTAACAAGAACTTATGTTATCCAAAAACAATCCTTTAGAAAACAGGAAAAGGAATCATGGGTCTGTATCTACTACTAGAACAAGTCTACGTGCTCCCATAAAGTCTCTGAAATAATCATGTTTTACAGCACCATTCAATAATTGATGTGTTAAATGATCATGCTGACTCCGAATCAAAGATTCAGTTGTATTCCATATACTCCATTTAGTAAGGAAGAGAAGAATGTAACCCATTGTAGGAAAAAAAGTGATGGTTTTTAAATTTTATACTTAGTTTAATTTTGTAGTCAACTTCCTACTGAACAATTCCATCCAGCGGCCTAATATGTGTCTCAAATTCAACACAACCAAAATAAACTCAATATCCACCCTCAAATCATCTCGCCCTACAATCTCCTCTCTCAGGAAACTGGCTCAAGTAAGTCCCTGCAAGAAACCCGAGACTTGTCCTTGACACTTCCATCGCCTAAACCCACCAGAGCCAGTCCAGCATCTAGCTCTCTTACTCCCACATCTCAAAATACCTCTGCATTTTACCCACTTCTTCTCCTCACGGGCACTACTCTGCTCTAAGCAGGCATCACGTCCTACACAGAATTCAGGAAAGGCTACCACAACTTCCTAACCAGCCTCCCTGAAGAGACAGGCTCTTCCTCAACCTCTTCTCTACACGTGATCTTCCCATAACACAGAGGTAATCATGTCTGCTGTCTTTTAAACCCATTCAGTGGCTTCTCAACTTTTAAATCCATTCAGTGGCTCTTATTCATTCACCTAGTTATCCCTATTATGTAACAGACACATCAAACCCACATGCAAAACAAACCCAGGCCCCCAGTAATGCCCTACATTCAGTCAGAATATTCGCCCTCATCCCATGCCCCTGACTCCCTGACACAGACAGTCATGATCCTAAATCCCATATTCATAATTAGCCTCATTTGCTTTACATAAAGGCTTGCTGTGTCTCCATATAGTCCTAACATATGCATTTTTACATTTTAGTTTTAGCTTTTCAAACTGTATCATGCTATGTACCATCTCTGAAAGATGTAACTTTTATACTTAACTTACCATTGTATCATCAAGATTAATTCATATTGGTGCAGGCTGCTGTAGTTCATTCATTTTTACTATTATATATATTATTCTCTCACATTTATGTACCACTATTGATTCATCAGCTTTTCCATTAATGGGCCTATGGGTTATTTTGAGCTTTTATTTTTATGAGCACTAGTGCTATGAAAAATTTCTGTCTGTGGAAAAATATTCTTAAGTATATGACTGAATGCTAGTCATCCATAAATTTCAGATTTCAGAGATAATGCCAAACTGTCATCTGAAATTACTAATAAAAATGTAGAGAAGCATCACCTCCAACAATTGGTATTATCAGCCTTTTTAATTCTTGCCAATTAAACAAATATAAATATGTCATTGCAGTCTTGGTGTGCATTTCCGTGATCATAATTAATGTCAAATATTTTTTTGTAAGTTTTTTTGTTATATGTGTTTACTTTTCCAAGACATGTCTATTGCCCATTTTTTCTTATTGGTCTGTGTGGGCTTTTCTTATTAATAATAGGAGTTATTTTTATATGCTTGAAAATAATCTCAGATATGTGTACCTTGAACATCTTCTACAGTTTGTAACTTTTCTTTTTACTTTAAGGTCTATTTAAGTTAACCAACTTTCTCAATTTTAATATAGTCAAATTTATCAGTATTTTATTTTATGGTCAATGAGTTTGGATAGTATTTCAGAATTTTTCCTTCATTTAAGGTCTTACAAATGCCTAATTTTTTTTCTGCTAAAAGTTTAGTTTTCTTGATATTAATATATCCAAATATATCTTGGTTTATGACATGAGTTAAGCATCCAATTTCACCTGTTTTCCATATGGATTACCATTTTATTTTCAGCTCTATTTATCAAAAGAGCCCTCTTTCCCCCCACGGATCTGCAATGCTCCTCTGTCATGTACTGAATGGTTCAAACTTGTGGATATATTCCAGGGTCTCTGTTCTGTTCCACTGGGCAACTTGTCTACCCTTTGTGCCAACAGTACAGTCTTAATCACTCTAATTTTATAAAACATATGTATTTTTCCCCTTCAGAAGTATCCTGGGTGTTCTGTAATTTTTTACCATTCCATAAGAATTTTTCTTCTTTAACTAGTGATTTCTGACTTTTATTGTTTAGACCTCAGTTTAAATGCCACAGCCTCTGTGGAATTTTATCTAAGACCCTAGATCCATTTCTATTACCTGAGATGCTTGACTCAGAGTGTCATTCTCCTACATCCCAATACTCATTATGCCTTGTAATCATTTGTAAATTATATTTTTAGAGAGAGAGAGATGTTTATTACTGACTATAAGTTCTTTGACAATAGCGACCTCAGTTCTCTTATATCTCCAGGTCTTAGCACATAGGAGGTATGTTAACTACTAAATTTTTTTAAAGTCACTTCTTTTTGGGAGGCTACACCCAGAACACCTGCCCCCTGCTGGGGACCTGACAGCTTGGACAGCAGAGACTGGTGGAGTCTCATTCAGCCCTTGCACCCACCTTCCCATGTTCAGCAGGTACTGATAAAGGGGTACCGTGAGCCACTACTCCACTGAGGGGCTTATGCACATCATCACATTTAATTCCCAGGGCAACCCTGGGAAGCAGGATTTATTGCTGCTAAGGTTTTCATTTTAAGAGAGAACACCAAGACTTTGTTAAAAATATGCTAAACGTCACACAACTAATTCAAGGGGGAGGAGGTAAGGACCAGATCGGTCAGCAAAGCTGGGCGTTTAACTCTGAGGTAATCCTGTTATACTACCTGTGAAGTCGGGGGTCCTGATGCTTGGGTTTGGTTTTTTTTCACCTATTATTGGGCTGTGTTCTTCTTTTTGATTTAGATATAATTGACACACAATTCTCTGCAAGTATAAGATGTATAACATTTTAACTTGATAGAAACTTAATAAATAATTGATGATTTGGTGAATGAGTGAACATATCTCAAAAATTAATGCAGAGTGTATGCTAATACTGGGTACTTAAAAATTGTTTAAAATGTAGAACTGGAAGGGATCTTAGAAACCACTCAGTCCAAACCCTTTGCTTTAATAATGGAGACACATAGGTCCAGAAAGATCAACTTTTTTGTCAAAAAGCCTGTTTTTAACATAGCTAGAGCCGGAAAATTTCAGTCAAGTGCACTTTGCACAACATCACCTACTTATAAATAAAATATTATTTTAAATACATGGCACAAATTCCTAAATAAATTAATATTCTGAAGTAATAAGTAACAATAGAAGATGAAATTAAAATCATAGTCTAAATTTCATTTTTTTAAGACCAATATTAGTATAATGCTAGCATATAACGCTAATAGCCAAGTCTTAAAAATAGAATATAGTTTCATTTTACAGTTTAAGTACAAGGAAAATTACTATTTTTGCCTTGCATCATTAAATTTTATATTTTGAGATCTGAAACTGAGCATTAAGAACCTAAATCAGAAAAACTGCTTTTTTGGTACTTCCAGAAAAGGCTGTCATAGTTTTGCTGAATCAGATTATAACATTTTTTGTGACCAATCTAGATGTCTCCCCTCAACAAATGACACAGTGATCATACTAAACTGATGTTATCCATCAAAACACACTTCCACTTTCAGCCAAGCAGCAGCTCAGCTGGTTTAACAGAGAAGCAGAAGGCTGATTTATTCTGGGATTTTAACCAAAGATCAGCAAATCAACCCCCATGTTCATTTATCAAAAAGTGATGGACTCATAAAGTTCTCCTGTTTGAATAGTTTTAGTATAAAGGCATAAAAAATGCATATAAATGACCTAAATGGGTCTAGACTCCGTCACTTCCAAAGGACTTCTCAAGTCTTTGTACTAGTCAAAAACTACAGTGAGAGAGTTAGACTCATTTTGAAAAGAGGAGGATGATCAGAATTTCTTCAATTGGGCCAGAGCATTATTGCAAAGCAAACTTAAGATGTCCAACAAACTCTTTTAACAAAAATTAACTTTTGGAAATGCTTTTCCATGTTTCCCTAAACCTCATACCATGAGATAATATTGATGAAATTATTTTTATTAGCATATTTTAATTCATAATCTCAAAAATATCTGTCATATTAAAAGCAGACTACATTCACTAAATCAGCGCAAATCTCAAAGATTCACTCTTTCAAAAGGTAGATATTAACCGGGACTCAAAGTTTACCTTTTGTTATGTTTATAAAGAAACGTTTTGCTAAGCAGAGAATTGATGTAAGCTAGATTTTAAGGAAAAAATGTTTAATTCAATTAGAATAAAACTAATTTCAAGCATGCTTAGGTACTTTAGAAGCACTCAATTACTAGGAACACTTCAGAAATAAATTAATAGATATAGAAGTCAACAGAAAGCACAGAAAAAAATCATTTGGAATAACTGTAGGAAATGAATCTCTCCGACTTGACTTAATAAATCACCATTTATATAAATCATGTTTCTTGAGCGTTTACTCTTACTTAGTCATTGAAACTGGTTTCTAAAGAGTGAATATTGTATTAAAGTGACTTTATAAAATACTTGAAATTCTCTTTTTGCTTGTAACATGAGGCAACAATCTGGTAACCCACAGGTTAATTCTGGCCACCAACACTTGTTTTGTTAAAAAAACAAAATGTTGCTTTTTCTTTATACATATATATAATTGCTTTTGGAAGTTTTGAGGGGTGTCACGTAGTCTCATTTTGCTACAGTCCTCACAATCTCACTTTAGAAGTTTTCCCCTTTTATATTACATGCTTGGTATCTAAAGGCTTACGTTTCTGGAAGCCTAAATTTAAAATTATGTCCAGTTTGAATATTCACTAAATTGATCTTTCCACACAGTCACAAAATGTTGGAATTCTTAGAACTGGAAGGTACCTTAGAGGTTAGCTAACTCTTGTCATTTCTTCCAACAGGACGCCAAAGGTCAAGAAAAGTAAAGCAGCTTTCCCACCGTTAAATGTACGTTAATAGTTCTGCCAAAATGCTCTTCTAAGTCAATAAACTTAACTCCTATTTTGAAATTTCACATTGTGTCATAAGTCACTACCATTCTCATCTCTATAAAAGAAACACTTGCTTTGTAAGCACTTACCCCTGAGTGCAGGTAGCAGGGATCTCTCCTTCTTGTCGTCACATTTGTTACATTCGCTGAAGTACAGGAGTAAGAAGACGTCGACGAGAACCCACATCAGTGACGTGGCTAGAACCACCTTGCAGTAAACAAACCTCCTCATCTCTTTCCTTGATTTCTAGTTAACAGAGAGATCGAAGACAGACACGACTCTGATAAATCCAAGCCACGAGGGTGAACTCCAGGATAAAAGCAGGTTGCACCCCACTGTATTAAAAAAAGAAAGAAGAAAGAAAGAAAATTAATTATTGCAGTTTATTTTACAAAAATGTGATATAACATGAAATCTATGACTTATTTATTTAATGCTCCCATATGTATCAGCATTTGGCCTTCAAATTCAGAATGAAAAGCCCAAATCAGTGACAGCTGTAAGCAAGCCAGGTGGCTAGAACTCTAACAACTAATCCCAGATCTGCCACCACCCTGCAGGGCCCTTGACAACTATTTGATTTCTTTCCGTTGAACTGCCTTTTCCTTAAAGTCCTATTGTGATACTCTGTGGAGCACCAGGTTGTGAAATAGTGCAGTTCTGAATTTAGCGCGACTCAGCACTTGTAAGGAGCCGATACTGCTGAACTAGAAGTTCATTCTGGATTACAATACATTGCAGTGGTTAAGAGCTGGCCTTTATACACCCATAGGCCTGGCACTATTCACTTCTTATAACTTCCCTTCCAATTCTAGGGAAGACTTTCTAAGCCTCAGTTGTCTCATCTATGAAATGAAAATAACAATGCCAAACCTACAGATTTGCTATGAGGACCAAGTACGATAATGCTTGTAAACCATCTTACAGAACACATGGTTATTACTATTAAGATATAAAACAAAGTAATTCTCAAATTCTCAAAAAGGGCAATTACAGGAAATAAGTCACCAGTTATTTAGCCTTAAAAACCCCATCTGGTCTGCACAGAAAGTATCCACTACAGATGTGCATTCAAGAAAGAGTAGCACACACTCAAAAAAGTTATCAGAGGATAATTTCAGAGGATAACACCTTAATGTTAAGTGACTTAAAATAACTAGAGCAAGAATTCTAAAGGTGTAACAAAAACGTGTGTGCAATTATTGAGAGAGATTCAGAGAAAGTGTACAATTAATACCATACACGTATTTGTTTTATTTATACTACATATACACAGAAATAAATTAACATGATAGTTATTGTTCTATTTATACAATAACTGTATCAAACCAAAAACAGTCTCATATCATTTGCTACATTAAAATAATAGGACCTGAAGTATAAATTTATTGATGTGAAGAAGATAAGTAACAGTTTTGACAGATATTTAAGGAGAACAGCTATTAAATACAAAGATACCTGGACTGTGTCAGAAACACTTGTCTCAAAATAAAAAAACAGCAAAGTACAATTTGCTGAAGCAGAAGCTCTTTAAATTAATGGCAGCTGCCTTTGCATCATAAAGCAACACAAATGCTGTTGCCTAACCAGATGAGTAATACATTCAAAATTTACATAAAGTGACAATTTTTAAAAAACACTGAAACAGAGTCTGCTTTTAATATTTACATAAAATTTACATTTATTTAACACATATTTTAAAAAGAAAGATACAAAATGTACAAACTTAAGGACTACACGATATTTGGGTTTTGTTATTTTTCTTGGAAAAAATGGCATGCTAATTTCATTTCAACTTCATTTCTCTGTAAAAATTATAACTAAACATTAGAACACAACCTCTAAACTTGGCAACGGGGCTTGTTGTAACATAACATATACGTATGTTACTTTATGTTTGTTGTAACGTAACATATATGATGGTACTTTATGTCTACATCCCTGAATGTGAGATTTGGAACCATTCGAGCTATTAAATTTGCTATCTTTCTTTGGTCCTAAGATGGAGCAGGTCCCTTCAGTTTATTGCAGAAAAAAAGTCCTATGAAAATGTATATATAACACTGATGGTAACTAAACAGCTATCTCCAGATTTAAAAGGAATACTTTAAAAAGATCCTATAATAAAAGATCTATATATTATAGGGTCTTTTATTATAAAGATCTATAACAAAAGACATAAAAAGCCCCATCTCTGGCTCTGTCATCAAATGGAAAGATGAATTTAGGTAGGCATTTTGCCTCTCCTTGCTTCATTTTCTTTGCTTACATTTCCTGTGCCATCCACCTCAGAAAATTGTGAGGCTTAAGCAAGATAAAGAATGAGAACATTTTTAAAAGAAAATAGAAAGATTATTATTATAATAGAAAATCTGAAACCACTTAATATTAAATATTAAACTAAGATAAGTCATTTCCTAGTAAGAGCCTAACACTTGAAGTTATTGAGAATTTAATTTAAACTTGAGCCATAATAGTAAGTGAAAATCACATCTCATTGCCACTTCAAGCATTATTCAAATTATTCTAATTCCATACCCTGCTAGATCTATATATCAAGAAATTATCAGAGAAAACTCTAACTTTAATATTTTCTGTGATTAAAACTAAGTTACTATTTAAATTTTTGTTTATTTATGAAACAAGCTTTCTTACATATTTCAAGTTTTTAATTCTGTCTACCTCGAAAACACCTCTACTTTGAAAACATACAAAATGTCATCATTCAGTATCCACTGGCACTTGTAAGATAGAAATCTCCTATGCTGTGTTTCAGTACTCTTCGCATGAGAACAAAACTGACTGAGCAGAAGGATGGCACAGTATACAAAGCAACACTAGCCAATGTAAGCACAGTTGGTGGCCCAGGTTTATTTAAGAGAATCAGCATCTGTATTATGTTTTTATTCCAGTAAGTCCCTATTTATTTGCAAACACTACTCTGTTTCTCAAGCCAAATCCAAGTTCTGCAGTGTCCTTGGCTTGCCAAATCAATGTGGAGCATGGCTAACTTTGCATAAACTACAGGCTCTTCAATCCGAAAATACGACCCCTTCTCTAATCATTTCAACATCTTTTGAGCACAGTTATTCCACTCTTTAAAGATATTTCTCTAGGCAGGAAAACTTCAAGAGTTAGAAAGCTATCAAGTACCATCTTGCTCATCCTTTCGACTTTCCTTTTCCTCTTGCCTGCTAATTCACAGTGTTAGTCAGAAGTTCCATGAGATATTACAGGATTTTTGTTTGCAAATATGCACCATTTTTACTATTTTATAAAAAATGGATTTCAAGTATAAAAAAAGTAAAATCTCAATAAAGCTTAGGAGTTTGGTAACTATGTTTTTGAAATAAGAAAGATACTTTTGTTTGTTTTTAAATATGAGGTGATCACTTACCTGGGGAGTATGGTTTAGTTGCTGTTAGACATATTTTTTGTCTGTAATGAGATATTTTCTTCTGCAGAAAATTGCATACTAGGAGCAAATTCATTCAGTCTGTTTTATGACGCTGTTGTATTATGAGCCTATTTGAGGCTGCCAAAGGGTGAAGCTAGTGGAAGACTGCTGGTAGTGCTTACAGAACTTTCAGGCACTTTAAATGTATTAGATAGCTATGCACGAGCTTCTGCAAACTGATGACTGGACAATTTTGCTGAGTTTGGTTTAAGGACTGATAAATCTAGTGGGTAAGCACTGAAAAAATACTCCGAATTCACTACAGGTCTTATTGACAAGAAGACTGATTTTTGCATGAGTGAATGTCTAAAATTAAGGTGGACTAGAGGAATCTACCCACAGCCTAAAACAAAGGGTCTGCTGTAAAAAGCATGTCATAAGGACAGATACACTAAGAGACAAAGAAGCAAAGATAATGTTAAATGAATGCCTCATGTGGAAAGATGGTGAAAAAAAGCGAAAAAAAGCAAAAGAAAAAAGAAAATCATAATGACACCTGCACCCCAATGTTCACAGCAGCACTATTTACAATAGCCAAGACATGGAAACAGCCTAAATGTCCATCAACAGATGACTGGATAAATAAGGTGGTATATTTACACAATGGAATACTATTCAGCCATAAAAACCGACAACGTAACGTCATTTGCAGCAACATGGATGTTCCTGGAGAATGTCATTCTAAGTGAAGTAAGCCAGAAAGAGAAAGAAAAATACCATATGAGTGATCCCATATGAGTGGACTCTTAAGTAAATAAATAAATACATACATACATACATACATACATACATACATACATACATACAAAACAGAAACAGACCCATAGACATAGAATACAAACTTACGGTTGCCAGGGGGACGAGGGGTGGGAAGGGACTGGGATTTCAAAATGTAGAATATTAAACAAGATTGTACTGCGTAGGACAGGGAAATATATATAGGATCTTGTGGCTCACGGCGAAAGAGAATGTGACAATGAATGTATGCATGTTCACGTATAACTGAAAAATTATGCTCTATACTGGAATTTGACACAACATTGTAAAATGACTATAACTCAATATAAAAAGTGTTTAAAAATACATATATACATACACACACATATACACATGCAAATCTTCACTTGCATTTAACTAAGGAAAGTTCAAGTATTCCTAACAAAATTTGACAATTAGGAGGCAACCAAGCATAAGACCTAAAACTACACTGCAGAGTTAAAATGCCTGATTTAAATCTGGGTTCCCACACTCACTAACTGTATGGCTTAATTCAAGTTACTTAAATGTTCTATGCCCCCATTTTCCTAGTCACAAGCTATGAACATCATTAGAAGCTACCTCATAAGGTTATGATGAGTATCAGATTGACTAATACATGTAAAGCTCTTCTAACACTGCCTGCCACATAGGAGTTCAAGACACATTAGTTAGTAGTAGTAGTGATAGTAATCTTATCATCATCATGAACAGCAGCGAAAGAGCAAGAAAAAAGAAAGAGGATTCTCTTCACCAGTCCTTCTAGAAGCAGTGTATGTTCAGTATGTAGGGGTTCATGTGGTCAGGAGACAAGATGAGCATCACAAGTATATTTACAAGTATATTTAATATTAAATTACTAATATATTTAATATGTGACCACTGCAAATACATTAATATTAAACATTTTAGTATTTGTGAGCACAAATATGTTTTATATTTAATTATCAGAAATATATTTAACAGAGGTAGTTTTGGAGTATGTTATACAGGATTTTACAACTGTCAAAACGCATTGAACTGGGCGCAGTTTCACTCCATGTAAATTATACTTTATTTTTTTTAAGGCAAAACGTAAATGTTTATGTACCTATTAAATAGATTCCCTGATTTAATCAAATTTTGATTGGCTAAAGAAATTATGGTCCAATTGTATCAGATCAGAGCGCTTCTACTTCATACCCTTCTGATCTCATTTCTTACCACTGCCCTCCATGCCAGTCACTTGGGTCTCCTGGCTGTTCCTCACATATACTTATCATTATCTTGCCCCAGGGCAGGTACAGGTGCTGTGTCGTCTGCCCACTGATACGGTCCTGGCTCCCAGCTCTTATTTCCTGGTCAGATCATGGAGAGCTTTCCTATCAACCTATATAAAACTCCACATTATACATTATATATCACCCTATATTTTCTTTGCTCACTTCATTTTTTCCTTTTGTACCTATTACCCCCCAACATATTAAAAAATTGTTTTTCTAAATTTATTTATTTGTCCTTTTTTCTTAAATAGTAAGCTGTATGAGAACGGGATTTCACATCTCTTACATATGCCCTCTCTCACTCCAATATGCTTAAATTTTAAAACTCCAGCACTGGTTGTTACACATGAATTGTGCCCTCCCCCTCCCCATTCATGTCATGACTTAACCCCTGGTATTTTAGACATGACTGTATTTGGAGATAGGGCCTTTAGAGAGGTAACAGATTCAATAAGGTCATACAAGAGGGCCCTAATCCAATATGACTGGTCTCTCTACTAAGAGGTGATTAGGACACAGACACACTCAGAGGAAAGGACATGGTGAAGACAGAAAAGGCAGTCATCTACACAGCACAGAGAGGGGTTTCTGAATGAAACCAACTCTGCTGACACATTGATTTGGGACTGCTAAAATCTGTGAGAAAATAAATTTCTGTTGTTTAAGCTACCCAGTCTGTCATGCTTGCCTATGGCAGCCGTAGCAAACCAGTACACTAACTAAATTTAACTTTCCCCTCCACCACTCCTACATGCACATAGATGAACATGACTAGAAAGAAACCCCAAAATATGCTGCTTGTTCTCATTTTAAATCTAGGAACTCACACTACAAGGGGACTTGTGGTGCTTCGCAGCAATCCTCCAATAGTTCCTAGTCAAATCAATCTCCATCCCTCACACAACTTTTGCACCTTGTTTGCCTTCAGACTGCCATCCCCACACTATTTCCTCTCAGCTACACTTACACATTTAGTGCAGAAGATGTAAACAATCAGAAGAGAATTCTGCATACTGCCATGTTCAATGTATCAACTCGCTGGTTTCTGTTACTGCCAGCCCTAAATTTGCAAGTCCAAGTGTTAACAGTGGATGAACCATCCTTTCAGGAGAACAACACCCTCTGCTCTCACACGTTCATGGATTTTACTGATGCACTTACCTCTCCTCCATCAGTTTTTCTTCGAGTAAGTCATTTCTATCAATACAAAGATGCTTTATGAACAATCATCTTAAACTAATTTGACCCCATACTTCCCTTCAGCTATCCTTACAGCTCTCTGCTCATCTTTAATGCAAAACTTCTGAAAAGAATTAGGTATAACCACTGTCTACACACCCCATATCCTTAACCTCCCATTCTCTTTTAAACCCAACAGGCTTCAGCTCCTGCCATTATGGAAACCTTATTTGACACAGTCATGGCCACATCCAAGGGTCAGTTCTCAATCATTAGCTTATAGAACCCTTAAGCAGCAGTTGACATAACTTAGCCAAAGTTGTTTGTACTATTCTCTGGCAACTGTTTTCTTTCACATCCTTGTTTGATCTTGCAGCAAATTCTGTTGGCTCTACCTTCAGATTTAACCCACTTCTCACCAGTTCCACTGCTACCACTCTAAAGCAAGCTACCATCAGGAACTTGACATACTGCCTTATTATTTTTTAAAAAGCACCTTTACTGAGATATAATTCACAAGCTATTCAATTCACCCATTTAAAGCGCAGAATTCAATGGCTTGTAGTGTAGTCACAGAGCTGTGCATCCGTCACCACAGTCAACTCCAGAACACTTCCATTACCTCAAAAGAAAGGTACTCCCTTTTGCTATAACCCTCCAACCTTCCCTTTGCCCCTAGTCGTGGGTGACTGACACAGTTCCTGTCTCTATTCTCAACATGTCATGTAAACGGAATCATATAAAGTGTGTTCCTTTGTGACTGTCTTCCTCAGTTAGCCTAATATTTTCAAGGTTTATCCATTTTGTACCATATACCAGTTCTTCATTTGTTTTTCTTAACAAATAATTCTCCACACTGTATGGGTGTACCACGTTTTATCTACCCGTGTATCAGCTGACCCACCTTTGGGGTCTTTCCACTCTTTGGCTATCATGAATAGTGTGGTTATGAACATTCATGTACATGTTTTTACATGGACACATGTATTTGTTTCTCTTGAGTATATACATAGGAGTGGGGTCACTCAGTTATATGCTATTCCTTATGTTCTTAAATACATTCCCATAATAATCTATTCTCTACACAGAAGATGCTCTGTTTAATCAGATCTCTTCTATATTCTGCCCATTACTGACTCACCAATGGCTTTCTATCACATTTGAAATGAATTCCAAATCCCTAACTTCACCTGTAACACAACCAAATCTGGATCTTGACTGCCTTTCAGACTTCATCTCCTCACTCTCTCCTTCACTTAATGCACTGGAGAATCTTCGTGCTTGAGGTACCCTCTAGAACACTGTTCTCCTAAGTAATCCAGAGACACACCCCCTTCACCCTTTATTCAGATCTCTGCTCAAATATGCCCAGAGAGTTCTCTTCTGGACCAACTTACCCTAAAGCGTGCCCTTCCACCATCTGTGCAATACAGTTACGTGGTTTATTTAGAATGCACATCACTAGTACCTGTTAATTTATCATCTGCTTCCCCCATGGGATTACATCTCTTACTCTCCATGCTATCCTTAAGATACCAAAAAACAGTTTTTGGCACAAAAGAGGTGACTGATAAACAAGTAAAAGGTCTTATGAAAATGTGGGGGAAATTAAAGAAACCATGGCAATAATAATAATGGAAAGTGAGAACATTAATCATTCATTTGGTTGTGCTGTGGGTGAATGGTCCTCTAGACTGAAAATAAATGCAAAACTTATTCACTGGCATAAAGTTCTCTCTCCATGCTGATTCCTCTACCCTGACCTCAAATGCTTTAAGAGAAAAAGATGATTCAGGTATCCTATCACCTGGGCAGACTGAGGCCATGTGTACCTGTATGAGTATGGTTCAGAAGTTAATGGGGGGACAGTGGAAGCAGAGCTCCCACCTACAGCTCTGTTAGAGTGTGTCTCTGTTTTATATAAGCACACAAATCATCATCCTGCCTGGACTCAGATTATGCTTTTGCTGTTCTAGTCCAGTCACTTCTGGCCACACTACTGTGGCTCATGAAACCAAACTGAGTCATGTTTTCCAATTTCCAGACCGTCTACAGTCTGACAGTGGTGTGTCTTTGATCACAAAGGCCACCCCACAGTGGAATAACAGTCAAGGTATGGCTTTCCATACTTTCTCCCTTTCAAAGGTTTTGCTGAATGTCGGAATTACCTCCTCAAAAACTGACTGAAAAAGAGATCTGACCAAACTTCTAGTCACCTCCTGGTCTACCCACCTGAGCAAGACGGTTGGCTTACTGAACTTGACCTTCCCAAAAGAAAGTTCAGCTTCTCTTGACTTCCTAATGATCAACGATCAGGATGAAATGGGTGGGGAATTTTATAAAATTATTTTGAAAATATGGATTACACCCTGTCCATTCCTGAACATGGTGCATTTTTCTTTCTCATCATAGCAACTCCAAGCCAGCCTGGTTCTACATGGCAGTGCAGCCAAAAGGAAGCCTAGAGTATTAAACTTAGTTCTAACGCTGTACCTGGATTCTCCTGGATTGACGAGGTCCCAGAACATGAGGAAAATAAGCTCTTGGTTGTGCACAGTGCTAAGTGAATCCTGCTACAGAGGCCCACGTGGGCCAACACAGGTGTCTGCAATTTTTGTAAAAATGCCCTTTGTCCCACTCATACTTAACCCTTCCACATGAAAGGCCTGGGTCACAGTAAGAGAGGATTGTAAAAAAGAGGTGATGTTGTATTTATTAAGCTGGGACAGACAAAATGGCACAGCTCTGGAGGGAGCGTAACAATCCTGACATCTGGGGAGGAAACAGTGTCTCCCAAGAGGAAGAGGGAAGAGGTGGGGTGGGAGGCTCAATTCATGCTCTTCGCCACCTAGATCCAACATGACAGCCTGGCAATGGAAGCTCACGGCCACAGAAGTTGGGTGAAGCTGCTTCTGCAGCTGGCAATCTGACCTACTGTGTCCTTGTCACCTCATCCAAGTGCTATAAAACAGGCCAGTCCTGAACTATTCTGCTGTGCCTGATGCCCTCAGTGGCAGCTCCTCAAAAGAGACCCCTCTTCTGCTTCTCCTGATATCCGAGCAGCTTTGGGTTATGCTATATACGGCAACTCAGGATATAAATTCTCAGTGACTTGACACATGCTTAACCAAATCAATGTAATTGTGATCCAAATCAAGTTTACCAACAAATACTGAACTGGAGTGGCCTGTGCCCCTTTGGACTACATGTTTGTATCTGGAGTTAAATGGCCCATGGACTGCCTTGCCATTGGGGATTGAGGTATTTGATGGTCTACTTCAATGACATCCAAGGATCAGCAAAATCAGCTAAAATCCCTTGCGCTAGTCACACTGGATAATAAAGCTGCCTTAGACGACATCTGGGCTATAGAAAATAAGACCTACTAATACCCTCTGAGACTTCTTTACAGTGATTAAGTCCATGACCCTGGGAGACATGACTGAAGTCAAATACTGCAGGTCTGCCTAATCCTGCTTCTTGTAGTTCTGCTCATAATAACCTTAAGTATAAACACAATATGAGCAAAACTGAATGGAATTGGTCACAGCCTCTGTCAGATTAATCAAGGTGTTCAATGGAATGGCATACTCATGTGAAAATTCACCAGAATCCAAAATGATGGAGGACCAAAGGGGAGCTATTGCTGGAAGACCCTCCTCCTCAGGGTCTCTCCCAGTCCTACACTCCTCACTGTGTATGCCTAGATGTGGGGTCCCACCCGCTCTTCACCCAGGCCATTGCTCAGGGCTGTGGTTACAGTGAGCAACCTAAAGAAGGAGTTGAGGTCTTTCTCTGGGATAAAGAGCAGCCCTTTACTGCCCGCTATATAACAATAGATTCCCTGTGGTTATTGTCCTTTTCCTGAAATGCAACCTGTCATTTGCAGGCATCCACTGGGGCAGCCCACATGGCCTCCATGGGATCTGGGAAGCAACTGGAGCTGATGCTGGAACGCTGAAACTTAAGCTACTTGCTGTGACTAAAAATGTCCTTTGTTCTGACTCAGGAGTCCATCCTGCCGACATCCATGAAACAGTAACAAGGTAAGTTATTAGCTTTAAAGTAAAGTAGAATCAAATTCCAGACCCGTCCCAGACCTGAAATCATCACACACAGAAAAATCAGAAAGTATGTATGTGTGTTTGTGTGGATTTTCATACACACAGAAATTTTTCTGAAAAGATAGACTGGCCATATATATGTTCATGTATAACTGAAAAATTGTGCTCTACACTGGAATTTGACACAACATTGTAAAATGATTATAAATCAATAAAAATGTTAGGAGAAAAAAAAGACAGACTGGCCAAATAATCTCAAAAGGAGTAGAACTGATTTGTAGGTTTGAATTTTTAATAAAAGCATGTATTCTTTCAGAATAAAACTATTACTTTAAGTATAAAAAGTAAAGTATGTCTTCCATTTATCCTACAGATAAAATTGAGTGTCTATACAGATGCCAACACCTATGTCAGGCACTAAAGATGAAACAAATAAAAAGACAGAGTCTCTGCCTTCTTGTTTAGGATCTAGGAGGGGAGACAGACAAGAGAAATGGAGTCTAAGAAAGGAGGTAAGTGAAACATCTGAAGTCATTCCAAGATGTGGGATCCTTTTCAATAGATAATTCAGAGATTACAGCAACAAACAGAATAATTGGACATAGAGAGATTGAGAGAAGGGTGAAGCTTTATAGAGAATGTTTATAAGGCAGACATCATTTTTCAAGGCAGTTCGTTACACACTGGGCTTTTCAATCATGTTTAGGTATGGGGATATCCATTCTGTGAAGATCCTATGAATGTCAAAGCCTAAAATATATGTTAATGAGGCTTTACAAGCTATAGATTCACATTAAAACATAATGAATTTAAGTCTTCATTTTATAAAGCTTGTAAAAAGCAATATAAGTTCCCCCCCACAAGAAATGAAATAAAGTTGTTGTAAACACTATATTCATCAACCTAAAAACTCATCATTCGTTTTAGGTATTTATTGACTGCTCAGGATTCATGTTACAACACAGCATACCAGTGGTTTAAGCTCATTCATTAATAGTTGCCAAGAGGGGAAAAAAGAAATCCAGAATGTTCAACTGGATATAAAGCCTAGAGATTTAAGACAACAGTAGAGCATTTAGACAGTTCCCCATAGACATTCACCAGCAAGCTGGCCATCTTCTGCCATAAATCACATTATTAAAAAGAAAATAAATGTTTCCACTGAGACATCAAACCATTAGAAAATCTTAACCCCAGCTTCCTGGCTAGCCTTAAGGAGTCTGAATTCTTCATGAAAAAAAGATGTAAAAAAATGTAAGGAATGAATTACAAGTGCTTCTTTCCAAAACAAGGGTGTTTATTTGCAGAAAATAAGGAAGAATAATATTAAATTATCTTGTAACATTACATCAGAGTCACTTTGCTCCAGCTGGCAATTAGTGGGAGATAAAAAAAGTGAAGCAGAATCAAACAGAAGTCCAGAACTCCAGGCACAAAAGGACAGGATGCCAGCAGCACAAAGGAGAGGAGGCAGAGGGTCTTGGTTACAGAAAACTCTAGAATTAAAATGGATTAAAGCTCTTTTCTAAAATTTTATCTTAAAATTGTACAAATGTAAATAAAATTTTATTTGCCCACTTGAATATTTTAACTTAGTAAAATTTTTTTTCACCATACTTGACACAAAGGAATAATGCACACCTTTCTTAAAACTAGCTTAAAAAACCAGTGAAATATTCAACTTCTTCTACTCCAAAAGCGTTAAAAAAAAAAAAACAAAAACACCTTATTAAAGCTACTATATCCTTGCTTATTAGTTTGATTTGCTGCTTCAGTTTTTTGGGGGTTTTTTCCTGCAAATTTCCTAGGGAAGTTATTAATCATAAATTAAGTGCCTTAAAAGATAGGCAATTAGAGGGAAGAAGTAATAAAGAATTAAAACTCAGAATATTGAATAATTAGCTCCCAATTAATTAAAAGTTAAGTGAAATTATTATATCCCCAAAGAATTAAAATTCATATTCTTATTGGCACAGCAACCTTGTCATATGAAATTACTAAGGACTGTAACGTGTTAATCAATATAAAGCAATCTAATACAATGGAGTATATAATCCAATCATAGGAAATATACAAATATTATAAAGTAAGGATATTTGCCAAAAATACTTGAGGAAGAGAAATAAGCCTCTTTACAAGAGTTAAAAGTTGAACAGAGATTATATGTACAAGCACGTGAATAGGCAAGCGGAAAACAAGGCAACATTTTCCCCTAACATCTGGGAAAACTACTAGTGAATTAGCCATTGTGCTAATTTAAGAACTAAATTAAAATTAAATACTGATTTTGACAAAATTATATTTTAGCAAAGGTTGGATAAAACAGGCCCTTACAGGGAGAAATGTAAGTGGTAAAAACCTTTTTGGAATGAAATGTGGTTTATTAAAAATAAAAAAGATTTTTGGCCTACTTCTTAAAATTAATCCTACACTCTGAACTAGCAATTTCTCTACTGCAAAACTCTCCTGTTATAACACCCTATTAAAGAAAAGGCTTTATGCACTATGTTATGACAGCATTAATTATTAAAGAGTTCAAAATAGATACAAAGCTAACTGACAGCATATTATGCAGCTAGTAGAAACTTATCAAATTTTGTAATAACAGAGAAAAGCTAATATGATCATATAAAATTAAACAAATCAAGATACTCACTTGTTTATGCACTATGATGTCAACTTGTTTTTCTTTTTACCTCATTCATATGAAGTATTGCAAATAGGTGGGAATGTGTGAATTTTTTTTGGCATTCCTCTTACTACGTTTGCTAATTTCCAAATTATTCAGAAATAGTGTCTATTGTCTTAATGATGGGGAAATATATGTTTTATTTTGAAGTAAATAAGAAAACCACCAATCATAGTGACAGAGAATAAAATTCTGAGTTACGTGGTATTTGTGCATACGCATGTGGGAGTACATGGGCACGTACAGTTATGATAAAGTATAACCAATGGAGAGTAACAGACCCAAAGGGTGTCAAAAGTGATTCATAAAACAAACAAAAAAGTTATTCACAAAACATAGTAAATGAGAAAGAAAAGGAGAGCAGAAGCTCCTGTTAAAAATAAAGCTTGATATAAGTATTGTGTTTCCCAATTTCTCTCTTCTACTAGTCTCCAGTATTACAGAGTCTATGTCACTTTGGAAAGATAAAAGTTCACCCCTACATGTCATATTAATTAAAGCTCCACGTTCCTTTTTTAAAAGTGGCTAAATTTCCAAACCTGGATGGAGTCTCACCCAAGATTCAGGCACTACTTTTTTCCTGTTTGCATTTGTGGCCTTTCTTCCAAATAAATACCCTCTTAAAACCACCAGGACCAGTATTTAAAAGCAAGTATTGAAGCTGGGGAAGACTACTCAATTCTAATCACTGTCACTGTTGCATACTATATTTCATCAAATCCAGCTACATTTTTACAAAAGAAACAACAAAAATGAATTTTATATTCCACTTATGTAAGGAAATTGTAATATACTGAAGACATACCTACTCCAACCCCAAAATGTTCTTCTCTTCTGTATGCTTGAGATTAAAGTGGCATGCTAATTGAAATACCAGAGAACTACAGTGATTGCTGCTATAGAAAAAGTCTCCTCTCAATGGTATACCGTAATTTGAGAAAAAAATCATCACTGAGATAATGCCAAAAATGATTAGATTCAAAAATCAAACTACCATGAGCAAAAAAAACCTCCCCGTTAAAAGCAAGCACCCTAGCATTTATTTTTATTCAGAGACCAAAAGAAAAAAAGCCAAGATGTAGTACCCAACTAATATAACCTATCCAGTCTGTTTTTAAATGTCTAATTTAAAAATACTATCTTAAGTGAACTTAATTATCATTTTAATGCAATAATTAAATAATATTACTTTGGGGGACCAAAAATAAAAAATATGTATGTCCATTTATCACTTTGAGCCTGTCATTGACAATTAAATCAACTTCTGGAAACAATTTTTCTTTCAGTATTATTCATCAGAAATTAGCAATGGGGACTATGGTGGGGGCAGGAGAGAAGTGATTATTACCCTATTCAAATTCACCTCAATTATTCAATTTCCTTTCTAGAAATGAGATCTCTATCGTTTACATTGTAGCAGTGCGAAACAATGTTATCAAGAGGAAGTTTTTCTTATTACAGCTTATTTTTGAGTCAAGGTTCAATTCTAAAAGCAAACAGCTCATAAATTTTCTGCAACGGTTTTAGAGCTGTGTAGCTCAAACAGCAAGAGTATAAAGCTTCGTGATCAATAACATCTGTTTAGTCCAAGGAAAAGCTCCATTATTTATGTGGCTGAATGGTTATAATATCTTCTTTTGATTTTGATAAGCAGAGTAAATAATTCCAACCATTGACTGACATCTGAACAAATCAGTAGCTGTGCTCCATTCCAACATCTCATATCTATTAATTTCTGTAGAATGAAAGTGTTCAAACTGAGCAAGAAAATGCTGGTCTGATTCCTCTCCTGCAAAAACCATCATCAGTATAAAAATTCTCAGATATCCCACATCCATTCAGCTCCATCCCAGCAGAACAGCAATCAACATTTTATTTTTCTTTTTGCCTCACATTTCCGGCAGATACATACAAAGGCAGCAATCTTAATCAATGAAACCTATTAAACTGATGCATGGGATTTTTTTTTTCTTTATGCCATTTTTAATTCCTGGTTATTCTCACTCCTCTCATTTTATTAAGTTGTATTTCTCTCTAGTCATAGTTAAATCATGTTTCTCTTCATCATGTTTCTTATATTCCTGTTTTTATTCATCTCATTTCCTTTCCATATTCTCCTCTTTTTCCAGTTACAAAAATCACCTATCCAGGATTTTTCATTTCAATTTGCAATTGTCTCTATAGTATCGACTTCTCAGTTATTTTTCAACACGTCAAATGTTTTTCCTAGTCTTTCCCCAGCTTTCCCATATTTTCTTCCTCCTCAATGAAAACTCCGTATCTCTTGGCCATCCTAATATTTCTCCATAATCTCCACCTGCCATTTTACAGAAGCTCCTTTCCTTTCACCCAAATCCTGAATGCATGTTCTAAGTTCCTTCTTTATTCCAACCAAAACCAAAATGACAATTGAGGATGCCTAAGAAAGACTGTACTTGTAGTCACATGCCACTACTAATAAGACACTGAAGAGGCTAAATAATAGCAAAAATACCAGAACAGTCACTTGCATGAAACAGCCTGAAATATACAGTGTTTCTTCTAAAAATTCAGCAACAAGTAGCATGGTTAGGGGTATCAGACAGTCTTTGATTCAAGTCCCATCTCCCCTATCCTCTCATTTAGAGATACCAGAGAGGTGAATTTGCCCAGTTAAGTCTAGCTGTTCCCAGGTTAATAAAAGGGCAGTAAGAGCCATCCCTACTTACAGGGTCATGGTAAAGATTATGCACATAAAATGAGAGTCAGAAGAATAGGCACACAGTAACTACTCAGTACATGTTAGTCATTGCTATTACTATGATCAATACTGTTATGAGCAAAATAATTTGTTAATACAGCTTAAAGAAAAAAGCATTTAAGATTTATTCAAATATAGGCTATTTGTTTTCCTTATTTGGAAAATTTAAGTACCTAAATGCTCTCAACTCTATGCTAGATGCTTGGGACATCTTACCTCCTAGAGCTTAAAATATAGTATTTCCAGATGAAATCAAAGACCTGTTAAGAGCAGGGCCATTGATAAGAGTACCAAATTTCATTGTTTTTATTTTGTTCCTAATGCATCCCATCACTTTACTTAGATATATTTTTATAGAAAATAATTAGAAGTACTAATAAATTTGCTGGCAGACTTTGACGATTTTGAGACATAAAGTGACACTGCCCAGAAGGCAGGTGAATATAGGAATTGAATTTTAAGAGAGGTAAAGATGAGGAAGTTGGGAAAGCAATGTTAATTAAAGCCAGAGAAACTGCCACAAAGAATCCCACAGAGTCCAATCTGAAAGGAAGATAAGCCCACAAATGAGATTAGGGAAGGGCTATGAAGGGAAGAGAAAATCTGGAGGGTGCAGTGTTACTGGTAACAATAGAAGGAATATTTAAAAAGAGAGGGCATGATTAATGGTACAAAACCATGCTAAGAGATCAAAAAAAAAAAAAAAAAAAAAAACGTATAGTCTATGTATAGTCCCAAGACTAACTTCAGTGGCCTAAGAAAGAACATCTTCAGATAAACAGAGAAAGCAAACCTCAGTGTATTGAGGTCTGAAGTGGAGGATGCAATTTTGAGGCAGAGAATGTAGGCAAATCTTGGAAACATTTCGCTGTGAGCGGAGAGAAGAGCTACTGTGTAGTTGAAAGTAGACTTGGAATAAAGGGAGGATCTATGCACAGGTGCATGTTTGTTTTTAAGGGGAAAGATACTTTGAGGTGTTTAATGCCAATGGGGAGGAGATCAGGGGAGAGCAAGAAGACTGAAGATACAGAAGAGAAAGAAAATACTCATTTGATTTAGGGCTCTTGGAACACGCACAGGTGAGATGCAGAGCATGCATGATGGCACTGGCTCATGGAGGGAGAAGCATCAGAAGGGAGGAACAAAAGGAGTCATGGACAGTAAATTAGCAGGAACCTCGTAGTTCATGGATGCTGTTTTCTCTGTATGTCATCTGCTAAGAAGGAAGAAAAGAGAGTAGTGTGGAGTTAGAGCACAGGACAGCAGAAAAGGGTTTATACCAAACTGAAGAATGGAAGACATCTCTCTGGAAAAACACATAAAAGTTGCATCTCAGAGTGAAGGGCTCAGCTGAAGTTGTCATCCCAGATTCTCATCCTGCTTGCCTGTTATAGATCATCTCCTCTGATGCTCGTCCAGAGGGACTTAGGCACGCTTCCCTCTCTATTCTTTTATGCCTTTCATGAAACAGGTTAACTTCAGATGGTAGGTATTTTATTTTGTACTTTCCATTTTTTAAGAAAGTATATCAACTTAAAAATCAGATTAATTTTTAAGTACAAATGAAGCAAATGCAATACTGTATGATACAAATCTCAGTGATCTCTTAGTTACCATGGTTTGAATGTGCTGGAAATGATCCGTAACACCCTTCTCTCCTAAAAAGTAATGATGCTGCATCTTGCCAAACCTTTGCCCTCATACCTGCAGACACAGCAAAGGAGGAAATCCCAGTGAAGGAAGAAGAAACCCAAAGAATTGTGCTCTGAGCTAGATGCATGCTACTAGGGGAAAAACTGCTTGTGGTCACGACTACCACATGGATAAACACTGAAGTGATACTCTTTTCTCTCTCTTCTTCTTCCCTCCTCCCTTTTTTTTTCAGCTCGGCCCTGTTTCCAAGATACCTTCTAGTTTGACTCTGCTGCTCAACTGGGTGTCTCTGATACTGACTGAGGTTGCCTGGCAACGTGACCAATGGAACACGTACCAGCCTGTGTGGTGGCTCTATTTTTTGGTCTGCAGGTGGGAGATTTGGATAAAATGTCACGAGGTTTCCACACTGCACCTCTGTTTCAATTCAGTGAGTGTATAATGAAGTTTATTGCTTGCAACAGTATTACTATAGTTTATTGCATTACTCAGCATTGTTTGGAGGTTTTTATTTTTGAAACAATTATTAATACTTCCAAAAATTGTTAAGAGATCAGAATTGCCCTTCAAAATACTTCTTACCTTTTTAGAAGTTCATTATCATAAAGCAAAAAAAGTTTTAAATATTAAAAACCAAAAGGTTATTAATGGGGAAGAGATGTAAGGATAACTTCCTGGCGATTGGAAATGTTCTGTATCTTGATCTGGGTGGTAGTAACACAAGTCCATAACTATGTAAAAATCCATCAATCTGTATATTTCATATTAGTGCACTTTGCACACTTTAATATACATATGGCATACTTCTAGAATTTTAGAAGGTATTAACAAGATAAATAAATATACATACACTGATAGAACCAGAGGCTATGCACGCTTGAAATATGTTTGAAAACAAAAATAATCTCTAGGGTTTTATCCCAGAACATAATATCTTAAAGACTGGGCATTGCTGTTGCATTTAACCAGTTTAACAATAGAGACTATTCTGCCATATGGCAACCATGCTTTTACTAATAACTTGCTATTTACAGAGAAGGAGCCTTAACTGTCAATTCAAGCGGGCAAATTGAGAAGAGCAGACAGCCCTAACAGCCCCATACTGCAAATGATTTGCTATTTGTTTCAGCCTCACTGGATTGCAAGTAAAATGTTTCAGATGCAGAGAAAGATCACATCTGGAAATTTCCCTCAAGGTAAGATTTCATACACAGAGTCACAGATATGCCTTGCTGGTCTGGTCTCTGTGGGGTGCACCAGACCCACAGCTTCATACAAAATAATCTGGACAGAAAAATAGACTGGCAAAATTGAACACACACTTTTAAAACAGAGATCCTTAGTAGCTTTATTTTACTGTATTTCACCTATAAAACTACTATACAATATCCATACTGGAGAGAAAGGGCATTTTCTGCACTTTACCCATTGGACCATCCAAAGAGCTTAGCACTAAACGTGTATAGGTTTTAAAAGTACTTCTACACTGTTCTTATTTCAGTTGTTATTCACCATCAATTTAATACATATTGCCCAATTTATATATGAGTAATCTAAGGCCCATAGAATTTAAGTGACTGGCCCAAAACAACACACTCTGTCTAAGCCAGCAATCTTTGCAACCAGAATTTGAAGCCAGTTTTCTAACATACAACACCATGTTGCTTAATGAATATCTATTGTTTCATGTCAGGATGGGCAAAACCTCTCAACAAAGCCAGTTCCTGTAAAAAAAATCAACTTCGGTTTGAATAAATAAGTCTTTATTAGTTATTTGCTGGTCTTTCGGAAATTTCTTTTGACAAGAAAATCTGTCTGGGGCACATTAAAATACATACAACGGTGAGTTAAAGCTGTCAAATAGATGGTAGAGGTCAGCTCGTCCACCTGACTGGTTGTCAGCTGACAAAACTGAGGTCCAGAGGGTTATGATGACTTTCACAAGTTTCATAACTTCTAATGGAAAAATTCAAACTAGAACTCCTCTTATCTGTTTCTTTACATTACATTAAAGTGTTACTATCACAAACCTAAATTTTGAGCACTGTTTCAGTGTGGTTCAAAGTATAAAAATGGTATTTTTAAAGGGTAGAAATTGAGAGTCTCAAATCAATCTAAAACATAAAGCTTTACCCAAGAGAAACAGGTAAATTGCCTCTCTCCCCTTCTCAATCAATATTAAGGCATGAATAGACTCTGTCCTCCCTTAAATAACTGAATTTATGTTAATACAAGGTAGCAGAAAGAACACATACTATATTAATCTCCTCCTATGGGACAGACCCTTTGCATACATTATCATATCCAGTCCTCACAGACCCTTTGTGTACATTATCATATCCAGTCCTCACAAAAATGCTTCCAGTAGTTATTATCATGCCCTTACGGCTGAGAAAGTAGAACCAGTTCAATACCTTGTATAAGAATATGAAAAGGAATATGAAAGAATAAGAAAAATATGAAAAGGAATATATATGCATAACCGAATCACTATGCTGTACACCAGAAATTAATACAACACTGTAAAATGACAGTACTTAAATTAAAAAATAAATAAATAAATAAAGAATCCTTGCTCAAGGTCACACAACTAGTAATCTGCAGAGCTGAGATCAGGAACCCAGCTCTGTTTGATGACAGAACCTGTGTGTTTTAAGCCACATTATCCTGCCTCAGAAATCAGATTACTTAAATGTAGTCTGCATCCTGTAATTGTGACTGAGTCCACTAAGAGCCTACCCAATATTTAGTTTTCCTTCTTTGCGAGGGACACATTCAGAGGAGTTGTGTGTGCAACTGAAGCATTGTATATAACAGGTATTTTACAACAAAGAGTAATGATGGTTAGGTAGGAATTACTGAGTGAAGTTTCCAGGGAATCTCTAAACGGGGGCTAAACCAGCTGGTAGCAGGCCCGTCTGTCACTGCATTTTATTTTTCATTCCTGTTGCACAAAACCCAAATATGATGGCTGGGCTCCCAGAGTCAGCTTAGCCACTGGGTAAGTTCTGAGGGTGAAGTCACATGGCTGTAGTGTTGGAGCTGAACTATGTAAAGAAACTAGATTCCCTACTGGCCGAAGCACTCCAGCTCTAGCCCCACAAGGCCACTGACCAGACTCCTTCACGCAGGAGAAAACCTGAACTCTACCCGGTTTAAACCAATGACACTTTGTTATACATAATCCACTGAGCCTCAATGCTCACAGAACCGTGACAGCAGCGACTCCTTCTGTGTGGAAAGACTGCTAAAGCTGGCACTGGTTCAGGAGCCCTGGCTCTGATAAATGCAGACGAGGCAACATGAGGAGGAAAAAACTCATCTCACTTTGGAAAACTTAAAAAGCGGGGTCAAAATAGATACGAAAAACATTTTGTGGTTTTGCTACCACATAGAAGATCAAAAGCCACCAGAGAATATCGCTTTCATCCTAACAATGAGAAAAGGCCAGATAATCTATAAAATAATAACTTTTCTTGAGCTCATCAGAGACCTGGGGTCACAAGGCAAAGAGATTAACTAAATTTCAAAGGGTCACAGCCACTCTGAGGGGAGACGGGACACAGCAACCATTTCACCTTCGACAGAACATGAGAGGGCTGGGTGCTCATTTTACAATGGTAAGAAGGAAACAGCTGAAATGGTAACAAATACTCAAAGGCCAGAATGGGTGGACAGGACAGGATAGACACCCTGCGATCCCCCAGACACAAAGGGAGAGACACTCATTCATAAGCTCTTTTTTTTTTTTTTTTTTCCAGGCAGTTTCTGGCAGCTCAGCAGAAGGATTAGGGTCAGGGCCAGAAACCGGAGAGAGCACTCTGGTGTCACAAAGATACAAAGCCCTTTCCAATTCCCCAAATTCTTCTTTAACACAAAGCAAAATTTAGCCTTTTAGGATAGAAAACCCTCATACTCCCAAAGGCCCTGGAAAGGATCCAGAGTCCCTGGGAAAGAGGCAGAAAACAAGTCACCTGGCCCTGTGGGGGAGTGGGGCAGGTAAACTCTTGGCCCCAGAATCTTACACTGACACAAAGCAGAGACTGGCTATCACTGGGGCAAGCGCAGGACGTTTTCTCCCAGCAGAGAACCCCACAGAGTAAAGGAAGAGTTTGAGCCCCTTGGAAGGAATGAGCAGGAATACTGAACCCCACCCCCCAGCTGTGGCCCAGGTGCAACAGCACAGTCTACAATTAAGCTCATAGATACAAACTACTATATACAAAATAGAGAAACAACAAAGTCCTACTGTATAGCACAGGGCACTATATTAAATACCTTGTAATGGCCTATAATGAAAAAGAATGTGAACAGGAACATTATATATATATATACATATATATACATGTATGTATAACTGAATAACTATGCCGTACACTAGAAATTCACACCACATTGAAAATTGACTACTCCTCAATAGATAGACAGACAGACAGGAGCAAAAGAACCCATAACCTTCCTGACCCCACCAAGAGCAGAGCACCAAGTAACAAGCACCCTAGCACTGGGGTGGAACCAGAATGTGACAAGAGGCTTCCTCTGTGATGCAAACCTAGGAGGGCAGAGAATAAACACTGAGAAAAACCCTCTGGCACTCTAGGCCCCACCCACACTAAGGACAAGGAAGCAGCAGGTCTGCCGCTGGAATCTGAAGCTGAAAAACATCCATCAATATAAATTGCTAGATGAACAAAGGAAAAAGAAAAATCACTTGATAATCTCGATAGATACAGAGGAAGCATCTGACGAAATTCAAAACCCAGTTATCGGAAAAAATCCCAGCAAAATCAGACTAAAAATCTGTTTTTCAATCTAATGTACTATATTTTTAAGGCAGAGGTAACAGTAAGCAGATTTTCAACTCCAGGGTGGGTGGGCACCCCTAACTTCACTCCCATGTTGTTCAAGGGCCAACTGTATATGAGATAAAGTTCAAATAGCACAGCTAACATCTATTGAGAATTTACTGTGTTAGGAGCCACTGTAAAGTATCATATCTCACTGAGCTTTACAATATTCAGAAGACACAGTACTATTATGGTCACATTACAGAGGTGAGGAGACTGGCAGAGAGCGCTGAAGTAACTGACACGAGTCACACAGCTAAGGAGGCCTCGTCTTAAGATCAGAACCAGCGTTATCAGTCTGGGTCTGGAGCCCTGCTCTTAAGTATCACGTTGTGCTACTTCCCTAATGCAGAAAAAGAGAGATACCCCCTATGCTGGGTGTTAGGTTTTCCCTTGTCAAAACTATTGTTTAGTATCATAGGCAAACTAAGTCTAAAATATTGGTCTTTCATGGACCCAAGATATTAAATCTTTAATTTAGCACTCTATCCTTGTTTCATTTGAAGTTCTGCTAAGGAAGGAAGACAGATCACATTAAGATGACATATTTACTATTCTAATTTATAATTGAGCAATATCATAAATTACACTGTTCCTGTTGCCCAGCATGGAAGTGAATATGTACAATAAGATTCATCACTAAACAAAGGGATAGTTCTCCCTAAAGGTCAGAAGATTTTTCTCCCTACTGAAGACTTAACTAACAAAGGGGTACACTCTTAAAAAAAAAAAAAAAAACTCTAAAAAAAAAATCTGTCTCTACTGTTAACATCATTTTCCAGTTCAGTCAACCTGGAAATCTCAGTTATTTTTCAGAGGAGTGATGTACAGTGGTTAACTAGAGATACTCTGGAGCTTGACTGAATGGGATTCAAGTGTCAGCATGGCTATTTTCCAGTTCTTGACCTGGGACAATTTAAATTCTTAGTTAAATTGTGCCTTAGTTTCTATTATGCAAAGTAGGGATGACATTAGCATCTACCACTCATGGTTGTTGGAAGCTTAAGTAAATGTAAATCATTTAAAACAGAGCCTAGTATGCAGTAAATGCTACACAAGTGTTAATTACTATTATTATTCCCTGACCCTACTTTCTTCAAAAATCTGTTCCTTTCTCTCCATTCCCACTGCTATGACCTGGGTTTTACCCTCATCCCTTCATTCTTACTCTGCTACATTTTCCTAAAAATTGTTTTTCTTGTCTAGAACTGGAATCCATTGTGAAGACAACACCAGACTAATATTCAAATAAGAAATTTTCTGTTTACAGGATTGGCCTTACAAAATATTCTGGTTTTTTTTTTCCATTCCCTATTAATTAAATTCAGATTTCTTATTTTGATTATCAGTATTACCTACAAACCAGCTCCAGCCTTATTTTCCAGTGTTACGTCCTTAGTCCAAGACAAGAAACTTACTCTTGTCAAACGAGTTAATTTACCATCACTGAGTGTAAAGTATGCCTTTTCTCTGCTAAACCTGGAGATGCCATTTCCTTGACTTCTGTTAACACTTTCCACCTGCATAAAGATCTAGCACAGATGTAATCTCAATGATGAAATCTTGCACCAATGCAGTTCATAATTGTATCTCCTTTCCTAAATCTCTTCTAATGCTTTATTTTCATATACATGTATTTATGTGTATATAGATGACCTTTTTTTTTATTATTTCTCAAATAATTTGAAATGGCTTTATTAATTTGACTAAGTTAGATTATTCTGATGATCCCACACCCTGACACCACATCCTCAGCCTTATTTATGCCTGGGCACATCTTATTTCCTCAAACTGAAGACAGAAGTTTCTTGAAAGTCATTTTTTTGTCTCTCCCTCTCACTTGCTCTAGTACTGAACTATCACCGTGCCTCTCATATCACAGGACCATGTGACTTTTTCTTCAAATAAATGAAACAGAATCACTAAATGTAATCACTCGCTTTGTCTTCAAAGTCCAACTCTGGAAATCGAAAGTAGAAGCACTCTATGTGTTCTTTGAGCTCAAAACCAAGAGTAGTGAGAGAACACCAAAGAACTGGCCAAATTCATACTTACAGCAGCAGTACTTTGTATACTAGTAAGTTTGAAAATACCCCTCCGGTAAAACGTTACTAATGGCTTGTTTCAAGAAGTGATGTGTAAAGGAGTTGGGATTAGTGGATGACTGAAATGGAAGAGGAAGTTGACCAAAGGGTGGAGAGGGCAAGTCCCAGTGCGGCTGACGACTTGTAAGGAGTGTCCCTGAACTCTGACACACCGGAAAATGATGAATAGGAAGGCGAATGATGAAGTCAGGCTGGACTTTTCAATCCAAACCTCTTTGCCCTGCATGAAGTGACTGAAAAACTGCAAGAAGAAGGTGTGATCAGTCACTTCACATTTTGAGAAGTAAGATTAATAGAAGCATAAGGTATGGTCTCTGGCCCTAGGGAAGGAACTTTTTAATTTTTCAAGTTTTCTTTATTCAAAGAGTACTTTTTCAAGGCAATTAGTTTTGAGTTGCTGCGTGGTCCTATCAACACTTAATATAAGGCAACTGTCATTTGTTGAGCTGAAATTCACTCATCAACTACTTACTTATTAAAGAATTAATATCTATGAGCTGAGGTTTGGGAGTAAGATTTTTATGCAAATAAAAGAAAGTTAGATAAGCCGCTGAATTTCAAGGCTTAATATCCAGGTTAAGAGGTTAAAGAAGTTTTAGAATTAGATCAACCTCTAAAAAGAAAATGAGTGGAAGATCTGAACAGACATTTTTCAAAAAATACACTTATGGTCAACAGATACATGAAAAAATGCTTAACATCACTAATCACCAGGGAAATGCACATCAAAACCACAATGAGATATCACCTTGTATCAGTCAGAATGGCTATTACCAAAAAGACAAGAAATAACAAATGTTGGCGAGGATGTGGAGAAAAGGGAACCCTTGCTCAATGTTGGTGGTGTGGAAAACAGTATAGAAGCTCCTCAAAAAATTACAACTACCATAGGATCTGGCAATTCCATTTCTGGGTATTTATTTTAAAAAACAAAAACACTAACTCAAAAAGATGTATGCACCCCCCTTTTCATTGCAGCATCTTTTACCATAGCCAAGATATGGAAACAACCTAAGTGTCCACTGATGGGTTATTGGATAAAAATGTGAGATATATATATGAATATATATAGCATACCATATCTTTCTAATTGTGATACACAAACACACACACACACCAGAATACAGAATACAACTCGACCATAAAAAAGAATGAATTCTTGCCATGTGCAACAACATGTACAGACCCTGAGGGCATTATGCTAAAGTGAACTAAGTCAGACAGTGCAAGACAAATGCCCTATGAGCTCACCTATACGTGGATTTAAAAACAAACAAAACCCCCACACTCATAAAGAGAACAGACTGGTGGTTGCCAGAGGAGAGAGTGGGGGTGGGCACAATGGGTGATAGGGGTCAAAAGGTATAAACCTCCAGTTACAAAATAAATGTCATGCGGGTATGATGTACAGCATGGTGATTATAATTAATAATATTGTGCTGATATTTGAAAGTCACTAAGAGAGTAAATCTTGAAAGCCCTCATCACAAGAAAAAAATATTCTGTAAGGATGTATGTTGACAGATGTTAACTACACTTACTGTGGTGACCATTCTGCAGTATACACAAACATTGACTTTTTATGTTGTACATCTGAAAATAATAGTGTTTATGTCACTTATACTTCAGTACAAAAAAGAATTAGATCACCCTCAAGCTTCGTTCCCATGGATAATAAATTTAAGCTTTCTGTGGTGCATCTTCCTCATATGAAAAATGGAGATAATAACTTATCCACCTCATGATATTATTGCTTAGATTAATTAACTGAGATGTTGAATGTAAAGTGCATGTGATACAGTAGATACTTAATAAATACATACTGTTTTTTTGTCCACATCCCTTTAACTTCCATGAATTAACAGAACATTAGATGAGACTATTCCCCCAATTTTCTGACAGTCATTTTAACAATTCTCTTTATTCTGTATCTGTAAGTTTGCCTGGTCTCCTTGAAAACAAGCATTTCAGACTACATAAGCACATGACTGGCCCCTCTTTCCTCAAAACAGCACACAAACACACTTGCAGGCTAGGTGTGCAGTCAGCACATAGGATGTAAGTGCTGTCTGTCTGAATGGTTTGTTTCTTCACTAAAAGTTCAAAGAAGGAAAAGTACTAAAAGCATCTTGATCTGTGTATGAAGAAGGCTGAAGTTTTGTTTCTTTTTGAGCATGTCAATCGACAGTACTCGCTGAGTACCTTTGTTGTGTACTTGATATAATGTAATCATGAAGTTGTAATGCTTATTAACATACATACTTGAAGTAAAATATCCACATGAATCAATTCCAGTTTAACAACCATGAACATTTACCAAGCATTAACTATGTAGCTGGACCTGTACTGTAGTTTACATGTATTAACTCACCACAAATTTGGTCATTCCTAATCTTAGATCCATTTTTAAGAGACATTAAGTAATTTATTAAAAGTCATATAGCTAATAAATGATAAATCCAGAATTTAAACCCAGCTGGTCTGAATTCAGAGTCAAAATTCTTAAAACACTACACTATGCTGCCTTTTTAAAAGTACTTACACTGGGAGACAATGTACAAACATCAATACTGTCATCACTGCCTCCACATTTTTTGGAAATTTTCATTTAGAATCATCCTCCAGATTACCCTACTGCATCAAACAAAGAATCTGAGCACGTGGAGGCTAGGACTCTGTGATTCTATGGTTCCTTCCAACTCTAAAATAGTAATATGAGAGCATTTAATTGTGTTTCTTTAATGAATGAAGGAAGACTTTTAGAGAACTCCAGAACTCTAGGAACTTTTTATCAAAGAATAATTTAGGTGATTTATAGACTTTCTTCCAGAATTCACATTTTCACTTATTTCCTGCCAGTTTAAAGCAGTCTAAGTGAGGCATCAGAAGCATCATTTGAAATGGAAGCAGTGACACGGTAGCCAACAACAACAACAACAACAACAAAAAGCTGCACCATTTCCATGACACTGCTTAAGCAAAACAAAAACCCAAAGAAATAATTAGAACAAGTTTGTACTCTTAAATACTCAGGCTCTTATATTTTCTGAAAAGTCGTATGTTTTGATCAAAACCCAGGTCATCACTTTAAATAGATACTGAGTGAGTAATAAAAACTTCTGGGTTCTCTGTTCTCTCATTTATAGAATGTGAATAAAAATAGTGATCTTAAAATATTTGAGGGAGAATTAAGGCAAAATATATAAACTATCTCCTACACAGCAAATCTTAATCCTCAGCAAATCTTAATGTTTAATTCAATATTCCTTTTTAAAATTTCCATAGCAAGACTGCCTAATAACATCAGTTTTTTTCTTCATGCTTCTCAACTTATGAGTAAAAGGGAAAAAAACTCAGTAAGTGATAAAATTATGTACGAGATATGTATATAGAATAATGGTAAAATCAGTCACTAGATATCTTGAAGTTATACAATTTAATTCAGACCACAGAATAGCCCAAATTTTTACCTTTTATACACATTTTCCTCAGTATTCATAAATATCAAGAACTGTAAATAGAAATGTATTCTTTTATGACTGTCTGCCATATTCAGCATGACTGCTATTGAGTGGAAAAATAAAAATACGTATTACTTACTGTATGTGGCACTTGGCAATTTCAAAATGATTTGCAAACATTCATCCTCAGAATACTCCTACAAAATGCATCTGTGAAAAGAAAAAAAAATGCAAAAGAGTAAACAATTTGCCAAGGTCACAGAAAAACTAATTCAGACCAACACACACTTAGATACTACACACTTGAACATACTGAAATATGGTTTTGCAAAATGTAGAGTATACATCTAGCAAATTATAATAGGCTGATGAACACAAATATCCCCAACTATATGCAAATATTCTATGTATCAGTCAAGGAGGACCCTCTTAAGATGAGTCTGCACATGGGGTTCATATAAAATGCAAGAAACCTAGTGCCCCCAGAACATGGTAGAACAACATAAAAACAATTAAAAAATATGAGACATTTATAAGTAAATCTAGTTGGAGATTTTAGGTGGTTAGTAAATAATTCAAGTTTTTAAAATAATACTTTTGTCTGATATATGAAGATCACTGAGTCAGAGGAGAATTTTGCTTGATTTATCCAGAGGACTGCACCAATTCACTTTGTAATTGCATTTCAATTCTAACTGAAAACCTTGCACTGAGAAAAATGCAGGCATGCCACTTGCACATTTCACAAAAAAAGACAAATTCATTTTTTTTTTCAAAAAGCCAATTATAAGGAGAAGGTTATTTAATTAGACTTCATTCATTTATTTGTTTTAGAGGAGAGGTGTTGGGAAAAGCATAGTAATTTCAAAGCACAAATTGTTTCAACTTAAGTGAATTTTATGCTTCTGGGTATACTGTTTTATAAAAGAACTGTTCAGATGAAACAAAACAAAACATGACCTACTGATAATTAAAGTAACCCTTCACAGTACAACATGTTGTTTCAGACAGATCGAACGCATAATGGACAATACAAATAAAAATTAAGTAGCAAGCGTCTTTAGAGGAACGTTAGTTCTTAGCGACCGGCAGAATTTCTGCCCAGACATTTGGTTCTTTACAGGACTAAGCAGAAATACCAGCTCACCCCATCAACAGTTCAACAAGCAGAACAGGCATTCTGAGTTGAACATCTAATTTATCTTCCTCTAGTGTGTGAAAGACAACAGGATGGCACTACCCTCTACGTGGCACAGGAACGAATTATGTCACTAAAATCCTCAACAGAGAGCCTCTTGAATAAGAGCAAACTAGATACAGTTAGCAAATTTATAGTCAAATGTCAAAAGTAAATCAGCAAATTCCTAAGAAAATATATTTTTCAATAAATTTCATTTTTCTAAGTTTAAAACTTAGAACTTAATAGAAAATACAAACATGTTCACATATAATTTCAATAAAATAACATTATAAAAATTAGCAGATCTGTGTATGTCTTCATACTTAAGCATACTCATCCTCCTCAGCAAGAGAACTGAAGTTAACACTAATCACACGACTTGCCCAATTTGACACAGCTAACAAGGAGTGATCCTGAGCTCAGAGCCAACTTTTCTAATCCCAGTTTCTTCTTACTACAATACCCACGAGTCTCTTCTCAGTATCCAAAGCAGAGGTTGCAAACTGGGGGATAATAACCAACTCTGGCTTAATGCAGTGTTATTTTTCTTCTTTTTTCCACATCACACACCATGATTTTGAAAATATTTTAAAATATTCAAAAGCAAGAGATTTCTCATACGCAGCCTAATTTCTAGCTCTTTTTGAACAAGCAAAGAGAGCTTGAGGCTGGGCTCACAGCTTCCAGAGAACAGAGAAACGTCTGCTGCTCTCAGATGGGACATGCCTCCTGCACTCATCTATTTCCTACTTTTGCAGACTGTCTTCTGCGCTGCAATTTTCAGGCCCTGGAGTGTTTTGCTCCTGATCTAAATCTCCCTTATCTCCCAACCACAAACAGACTTCTTTACTGAGAAACTGGAGGAATAATATTAATTAGGCTCAAAGAGCTTATTTCATCAGTTGAAGTGACTGCTTCTGAGTACATTTGTCTATATTCTTATAATCAGCTATTACTTATCAGTTACCTTGTTTTAACCTATATATATGTGTGTGTGTGTGTGTATATATTTTTTATATTTCATGGGCTTCAATTTCCATGTATTTAAATATATATTTGATAATTTTTAAAGCTAAGGGAGATATTTTAAAGCACAACTTATTGGCACATAGTAAGTCTTAATCATCTTCAATCGTGATTTTACAATTACGATGGACACATCTTTCAGAGAGATACCTCCTGGATTGATAGTATCCTATTTGATAAAGTAATTAAAGTGATAAAGAAAAAACATTCAATTTAACTACAGCTGGATAAAGAGAATGCTGAACACTAAAGGTAAAGCAATGCAGCCCACGAATTCCGGTTAGATCGTGGCCTATTTGCAAATAACGTAAAATATCAATATGTTTTGTAGAACGCTTTAAAAACATGGACCTGGAATTCGGGGTAGTTGTGGTAACAGCAGCCACCTAAATCTGAAACTTTTCACAAATACTGTAAAAAATACAGCCAACAAAAACAAATAAAAACACACAAATCCTAGGCCTTCAGCATAACTGGGAGTTGGAGAATAATAAAAATGTCAGATTCCCTGTAAACAGAAAATTAAACACCAATTTCTAACAGAGCTAGCTTTCAATCTCCCACTATATGTCTTAGAGAGATCTAAGGGGTCCAGAAACTGAGGAAGAGAAAAGAGAAAAACAAAGGTCCTAAGAGTGACATAAAACTCACTCTCAGAAAGTTCACTGAAACTATGAAAATATGAAAAAACTATCCTGACATATTAGAATATGAACACAGGGAGGAGACTTTATATGGAATTCAAGGTGATGACATTTTTTCTGGGGGAGGAGTAAGGCATTTTAAAATGATGGAGATATGTCGAAAGGACATAGGCTCCAGCTTCAAGAAGTACTCACAAGTCCAATTTGGGACAACTGGAAAATCATAATAAATAGTTATTGTAAAGAATATAAAATATAAATAAATAAAAAATAAAGCTATATATAAATTATATAAAGAAGAAGGGAAAATTTTCTCTTTGGGTAGAATACAACTAACAAATATAGATGGATTCATGGAGTTAGAACATCACCTTTAAGTGCACATTATACTTAACTGATTTAGTCCAGAAAATACCTGTGGATCAGCACATGCAGGTTGAAGTATTATGACAAGCAAGGTATTTCCATAGTCTTAAAGTATCTTCTCAAAAATCACTTACTAATTATAATGGGGAAAATAGTACCTTTCAATGGAGAAACTTGGCAGAGACCTTAACTAACTGATCAAAGACAACATCATCACTGGGACAAACACACAGGACAAGTCTCCAAGGACAATGCACTTGAGAAGGACACATCGTTTCAGGGGCATGTCTGCCAAAAATGTGTAACCTGCATCAATCGTTAGGAAATACCAGGCCAACCCAAACAGAGGAAAGTCTAAAAATACCTTGTCTGAATTTTTTAAATTCGAAGTCATTAAAAAAAACAGGAAATGTTCCAAATTAAAGAATACTTAAAAGACATGACAACCAAATGCATGTGTCACCCTAAACACACTGAGTTATAACAGAATTTAGTTTAAAATGTTATTTTTTAATTGAATTGATCCTTTTTATTTCTTTTTCTTGTCTAACTGCTATGACTTCCAATATTATATCAGAAGTGGTGAGAGTGGGCATCCTTGTCTTATTCCAGATTTTAGTGGGAAGGCTCTCAGCTTTTCACCATTGAGTATTCTGCAGGCTGTAGATTTGTCATAAACAGCTTTTATTATGTTGAGATATGTTCCCTCTATACCCACTTTAGTTCGTTTTTATCATAAATAAGTGTTGAATTTTATCAAATGCTTTTTGTGCACCTATTGAGATGATCATATGATTTTTGTCCTTTCTCTTGTTGATATGGTGTATCACGTTGATTGATTTGCATATGTTGAACCATCCTTGTGTCCCTGGGATGAACCCAACTTGATCATGGTGTATGATCTTTTTTAAGTGTTTTTGGATTCTGTTTGCTAATATTTTGTTGAGGATTTTTGCATCTATGTTCATCAACAATATCGGCCTATAGTTTTCTTTTTTGGTAGTCTCTTTGTGTGGCTTTGGTATCACGGTGATGGTGGCTTCATAGGATGAGTTTGGGAGTATGCCCTCCTCTTCAATCTTTTGGAAGAGTTTGAGAAGGATCGGTATGAGCTCTCCTTTGTATGTATGACAGAATTCCCCAGTGAAGCCATCTGGTCCTGGACTTTTGTCAGTGGACCAAATGCTCCAATCAAAAGACAGAATGGCAGACTGGATAATAAAACAAGAACCTACAATATGCTGCCTACAAGAGATCCACTTTAGGATGAAGGACACACATAGACTGAAGGTGATAGGGTGGAAAAAGTTAGTTCATGTAAATGGAAATGACAAGAAAGTGGGAGTAGCAATACTCTTATCAGACAAAATAGACTTTAAAACAAAGGCCATAAAGAAAAATAAAGAAAGACACTATACAATGACCAAAGGAGCTGTACAAGATGAGGACATTATACTCATTTATATGCACCCAATATAGGAGCACCCAACTATATAAAACGAATACTAACAGACATAAAGGGGGAAATTGATGGGAATACAATAATAGTAGGAGACTTTAACACCCCACTAACATCACTGGACAGGTCTTCCAGACAGAAAATCAATAAGGCAATAGAGATACTAAATGATACAATAGAATAGTTGGACTTAGTTGATATTTTTAGGACATTACATCCCCAAAGAACAGAATATACATTCTTCTCAAGTGCTCATGGAACATTCTCTAGGATAGACCACACTCAGGCGTAAAAGAAACCTCAACAAATTTAAGGGGTTAGAAATTATTTCAAGCATCTTTTCTGACCACAATGGCATGAAACTAGAAATCAACCACAGAAGAACAAATGAGGGAAAAAAACAACTGCATGGAGACTAAACAACACACTACTAAAAAACCAATGTGGGTCTGTGATGAAATCGAAGAAATAAAAAATACTTTGAGACAAATGACAATGAAAACACAACCACACAAAATCTATGGGATGTAGCAAAGCACTCCTAAGAGGGAAGTTCATAGCAATACAGCCTTCCTCAAAAAAGAACAATCTTGAATAAACAACCTAATCTACCACCTAAAAAGAATTAAAAAAAAAAAAAAAAAAAGAAGAAGAACAAACAAAACCTAAAGTCAGCAGAAGCAAAGAAATAACAAAAATCAGGGAAGAAATAAATAAAATAGAAATTAAAAAACAGTAGAAAAAAATCAATCAAACCAAGAGCTGTTTTTTTGGAAAGAGTAAACAAAATTGATAAACCTCTGCTTGCTAAGAAGAAAAGAGAAAGGACACAAATAAACAAAATAAGAAATGAAAATGGAGAAATTACAACCAACATCACAGAAATACAAGAAAATCGTAAGAGAAGACTATGAACAACTGTATGGCAATAAATTGGACAACCTAGAAGAAAAGAAACATACAGTCCACCAAAACTGAATCAAAAAGAAATAGATCATTTGAACAGACGAATCACTAAACGTGAAATAGAATCAGCAATAAAATAATTTTCGCAATTGTACGGAGGCTACATAGAGGAAAACGTCCTTATTCTGAAGAAATATACCCTAAAGTACTTCAAGTAAAGAAGCATGATGTGTGCAACATGTTCTCAAAGGATTCAGGGAAAAATTATATATATGTACACACATATATATATATATAAGCACATATGATTACATAATTATATAATACATATATATACACATATATGGGGAGAGCAAGTAGAAATAAAGTACAAGGGGTAAAACGCAAATGAATCTGTACAGAGAGTATTCAGGGTTCTTAAGTACAATAGTTGGAAATTTTCTCTATGTTTTAAATTATATGAAAATTTTAAATTAGAGAAAATTGATAGAAAGAAACAAATGTTTTACTTTCATTGAGATATTCTGGGATCACAGAAAAATAGTCAAAGAGATAATCAATGAAGTGTTGTTAAATCAAGAAAATACTAATTTAAAAAATAAATCAGAATCATTGCCCAGTGTTTTTGGACAAGTGAAATAATACAAATCCATATATATATTTTTTCCTCCTGAATTTTATATATGACATATAAAAAATCAAAGATATTGTCTATTTTATAGATTATATAAAAACAAAGCTATTATCTATTTTATATATTACATTAGATTAAAGATATCTATTTTTAAAATAATTCATTTATATATTTATATTAAATACATAAGATAAGGAAGAATGAAAGTAAATGTGGAATCTAGCTTTGGGTTTTTTAATAAGTCATACAAATGATATTATAGTCAGTGAACTCAGCAATGTAAAGTTAAATAACAAAATGATATTCATAAATAAATTCAAGTTGTCAGCAATTAAAGAAAAAGAAATTATCGAACTGTCCTTAAAGCTACTATTTACCCCATTGTAATTAGTAAATGGTTTTTGAGAAGATATTTTAAGACAATGGAAGTATCTTATTTGTCATCATACTTTCCTTACATTGGAAAGTGAATGTAAGTGGATTTTCCTTATATATTTCTCTAAGTCAAAATTACCAACTTTTTTTAAATTCAGGAAAAAAGATTTAAAAAAATCACTCTTAATTCCTAAAACAATGTATTTCATGTATAACTATCCTGTCTTTGTTTTCAAACCATTATTTAAAGAATAATACAACATAAACAATTTTATAATTAGATTCTTAAGATTCTTTTTTTAACTTAGGAATTTCTGTGGCAACATCTGTTTTTATCATTACGATGCAGAATCATTTCACTGATTGGTATCCCATACATGCTATTATTTATTTACTATTTTGTATCTACAAGTAATTATCAAATATAGAAAGAAAGAAAAAAGAAAGGAAGGAAGGAAGGATATGTTGATACGGAAAAGCATGGAAACAGAGTAGCTTTAGTGAAATAATTATTTACTTTTGGCAGAATTACTTCCTATTTTCGTACAGAGCAACAGTCAGGCCCTTTATGGGACCCAAGGAAGGAAACAGATGAAGATGTGTTACAGTCTCGTAACTGAGAACGTACAAGAGGACTGCTTACTGCAGGATGAGTGACGCAAAGACAGGAAGCGCTACAGAGCCTCCTGAGCAATCCAAACAGCTCTACCAAGTCTCATTTCTCATTTCAGCAACATGTCAGAATGCCGAGACATTGCCATTTTTACACTGGATACTACCATTTACATTTTATTACGTTAGGCAATGCCATTTTTTAAATTGCCATTTTAATTGATGGTTCTCATCAATCTTCAAGTTAGTTCAGCCACCTTTCTTTCTATATTTTGAATTCCTTCAAATTCCCACAGATTTAGCAACTTGCCTCATCTTTAGATTCCATATTTTGTATTATTAAATACTGGAGAGTAATACAAATGTTATTCAGCATAAGCACCCAATCAACCTTTCTGGAGTCTCAGTTGGTCTGCCCTAGCAGGTCACTGATTCAATGACACATAACAAACCAAGCCTCCCTTTTTGCAGGACTACATTTTCTATATGTATGTATATACACGATTGGGACATTGTGCTGTACACCAGACATTGACACATTGTAACTGACTATACTTCAGTTAAAAAAAAAAAAAAAAAGACTACATTTTCTTTACTGGATGAGAATGTTATGTGAGATGAAAACTATGGGCAGAAGACCTAAACAAGCAATTCTCCAAGGAAGAAATACAAATGATCAATAGGCACATGAAAAAATGCTCAGTATCACTAATTATCAGAGAAATGCAAATCAAAACTACAATGAGATATCAATTCACACTAGTCAGAATGGCCATCATTCAAAAGTCCACAAGTAACAAATGCTGGAGAGGCTGTGGAGAAAAAGGAACCTTTCTACACTGCTGGTGGGAATGCAGTTTGGTGCAGCCACTATGGAAAAGGGTATGGAGATTCCTCAAAAGACTAGGAATAGACTTACCATATGACCCAGGAATCCTGCTCCTGGGCATATATCCAGAAGGAACCCTGCTTCAAAAAGACACCTCCACCTCAATGCTCACAGCAGCACTATTTACAATATCCAAGACATGGAGACAGCCTAAATGTCCATCAACAGATGAATGGATAAAGAAGATGTGGTATATTTATACAATGGAATACTATGCAGCCATAAAAACAACACAATGCCATTTGCAGCAACGTAAATGTCCCTGGAGAATGTCATTCTAAGTGAATTAAGCCAGAAAGAGAAAGAAGATACCATATGAGATCGCTCATATGTGGAATCTTAAAAAAAAAAAAAAAAAAAAGAACATAAATATAAAACAGAAACAGACTCATAGACATAGAATACAAACTTGTGGTTGCCAAGGGGAAGTAGGGTGGGCAGGGACAGCATGGAGTTTGAAATTTGTAGATAGTGACAGGCATATGTAGAATAGATAAACAAGATTATACTGTATAGCACAAGGAAGTGTGTGCAAGATCTTGTGGTAGCTCACAGCAAAAAAAAAACGTGACAATGAATATATGTATGTTCATGTAACTGAAAAATTGTGCTCTAGACTGGAAATTGACACAACATTGTAAAATGACTGTAACTCAATAAAAAAAAAGTTAAAAAAAAAAGAAAACTAAACCTTACTCAAGTGAAGATATATGAACTCTTTTGCTTCCCCTCATATTTAAGTCCTGTCATTGTGTCAGAGAATAGAATTAAATGAACTCAGAGTGATTTACTTCTTTCAAATCCATGCTGGTTGTTACCTCTATTTGTTCTGCTCTTTGAGGTGTATGAAAATCAAATGTCTTTTTGATTTATTCCCCTATCTCCTGGATATCAAAGCAAGCTGATTAATCCATAACTTCTAAAGTCATCACTAATATGTTCTCTCTTCCTCCCTCCCCAGTTTTATTTGGCCTTCAAGAACCCTAAGTTCACTCCTTGCATACTTTTTATTGTAAAGATGACTTGATAATAATCTTATGATAATTTATATTATGAAAAGTATGACAAATCAGGACCTCTTGAATCCTGTACACTTTTAAAATGTAATTCTCCTGCAGTCCATTAGCCAACTTAAGTCACTGCGTATTTCCATATCCGGTCTGGTCCATGGTTCAAACAGTAGGTCATGCCTTGACCCAGGATCCTGAACACTTTCACCCCTTGATTTGTGACAGTGCGTTTACCTTGCAGACAGTGCCTACATGGTGGCTTTCCATAACTGAAGACTATTTCATCCATCCCTCTTGTCTATTCACCCAGTCGGGGAAAAGTCAAGACCTGTCTCCTAACTGAAGTGGGTTCTCACGCCAATTCTTTCTTTTCTTTGTCTTATTTCACTTTTTTTCCATTGACTGTTCAAGGAACTGGCAAAGTGACTGTCCCAAACATTCACCAGCTTCTCTCGTAACGCACAGTGAATGCCTTCTCCTTCATCCCCCACTCCTATCCACCTGACAAGACACGAAAAAATGGTGGTTCCTTCATCCTCGGAGACGGAAGCTGAAACAGGTTTCCTTAACTCACCTCTGCCCACTCTCAGCACACACACACACTAAAGCGTGGCCTACTTTGTATCCTTCATTTCATTATTTTCTAGTCTCTGTAGAAATTTCACCTCTACCTTTACATCTCCCTATCTTTTGACTCATTCCACCTCCATGAAGTTTTGCTAAGAGCAAATTAGAGATTCAGGCAGATTTATGCTCAGAGAACTTCATCAGTGCCATTTGTAATATTTGACTGTAAATCCTTGAAAGCTGCTAGAGTGTCTAACAATCAGAGATCAACTAAGTAAGTTTGTGCAGATGATAGAATGCCAGGCAATCACAAAACTGATGTCTCAAATAGTATTTGTTGATATGCAGAAATCTTCAATATATATTTTTAAAACAATATACTTTCTAAAATAATATGAATAAAGTAGCAATTGTGTAAATAACTATATACATACACATAAGCATTTACATATATACAAATATATGTATAAAATTCAGAAAGATTGGAAGATTGTACAGCAAAATGTTAATAGTTATGGTCTCTGAATGTGTGAAAATATAAGTGATATTAGCATACTTTTTAATATTTTTCTTAATTTTACAAATCTTCTACAAAAATATCTATATCATAATTCAAAAAGAATGAAAGAATATCAGTTGAAAAACTCAGAGGGAAAAAAAGGCAACTGCGCATATGTAAGAACCAAACAGAAAGCTATAAATCAGGCAGAACTTCAGTATTAGAAGAGCTGGAGACTTATATAGACAAAATTAAGGCACAAATAAGCAGTAATGTGAAATTCTCAAAAAGTTAATAGAAGGTGATTTTTTGATGCGACATGGCTGGAGTAGCCAGGTGCCTCCCCAATATCAGTTCTCCCCTCTTTTAGATGCTATATGCTCTTTTATGTTCATTGGCCTTTGCCTGCTGAATATGTAGACATGATTGAAACTCTGGCAGCTATTTTGAGTATCTTAGAGTGACTACAAGAATCCAAAGTCCCTGGTGACATTACAGAGCCATCTTATCTGGCTTGAACTACCAATATCAAGACTTCATATTTTGTGAAGGAAAAATAAAGAACTAATTTCTTTAGGCCACTCTGAATATATACTGAACGTTTTAAGTGATACATATAATTATCTGAGAATTTGCAGGTAAGAATTAAGAAAATGTTTCTCCGTCATGGAGAAATAGAATCAACTCACCAGAATATATGTTACCAAGTATTAGGGTTCATATGTCAAATAATTCTTAAAATGAAGAAAAATTTAAAGGAATTCAGAGGGAGGAAAGAAATGGAAAGAATTCAAATCTAGGATATTACAATACATTAAAAATGGTTTAAATAGAAAAATTTGTATTTCACTAAAATACATAGTAGTTTAGGTATATTTAATTGTATGAAGGATTATTTTTAAAATTAGATTCCAAGTAATGAAACTGCTTTATCAGTAGCAGGTAAGATTATATTACACTCTAAAAATGAATTTCCAGAAACTAAATATTGTTAAATATTAGCTCGTTTTTTTTTTAAAGTGAAGATTCTTTTGAACATCTTTAAACCTAAATTTAGAACTGGGACCTTTCAAATCATGAAATCCAATTAGAAATGCAGTGTAAATATGTAATGAACTTTAGTTAAAGGATGTGAGTTAGTTTTCTATTATGTTTTATGGTCACTATTCATGCTTTCTCCATGTTTTATGCCACTGTTTAAATATATCACATTTGTATTTACTTCTTCTGAGAACAAGTTAAAATGTATATAAAGTGCAACCTTTACTCCACCACAACATCCAAATACATGGTGTGGCAGGTTATATTTTTGAAAAATGGCCACAACATCTCCCATTCAGCATGCTCTTCCGCAGTGTGAGCTTGACATTCACATTTACCCCATCAGGAGATTAAGCTTTTTTTTTTTTTTTTTTAATTCCTGGAATCTGAGCAGAACTCAGGACTCCTTTGACTAAGAGTTTATGATAGAAGCAATACTGTACTAGTCCAGGAGTAGCCATTAATTTAGCATCTTCTGTTTTCTGCCTCTTGGAGCCCTCAGCTGCCATGTAAAAAGTACAGGCTACTCTGCCAATGGAGACAGCAGCCATGCTGAGGGGCACACAGGCATCAGAGTAAAGAAACCACACTGGACACCAGTTCATTCAGCCTTTAGAAGACTCCAGTTCCAGCCACCACCTGATGGCAACTGCATGAGAGACCCCAAGTGAGGATCTCCCAGCTGAGCATGGTCAACCCACAGAACTATGAGAGATTATAATAAAGTGCTTTTCTAAGCCACTAAATTTCTGGGTAGTTTCTTGCATAGCAATAAAATGACCAGAAAATGTGACCATTCTAGAGTCTAAAATCTGGAAGTATAACGCAATAATCTGTCATCCTTAATGTAAATATCCAAAATTATATATACGAACATACACTGATCAGAATGTGAACTGTTTATATGGTAATCTACTTTTCTGTCTTTGTCTCTACCTCTGTCTATGCAAGTTATCTTACTTCCAATTAAAATGATTTCCAGTTGTTTTCTGGCTAATTACTGATATGTGTGCTAACACAGATGTTATATTTATGCTATATGTATGTATGCATACACACACATACACACCCACACAGTGTGTTTTGGGGTCATTTAGCCTGTAAAATAGAATATATAGTAGAAACCTCAATGCTGTTCCTATGTGAAGAACTGGCAATTTAGAAAGCAGTTTAAATTTGTTTTCTGTGCTCCCCCAAAGCATAACTAAGACCAGTAAGACTCATGAGAAAAGTTACAAGGAGTCAAATTTAAGCTCCGCATAAGGAAAGGCCCTCTTTCTGTGAGGAACGCCAAAACAGAATGGGCTTCCCTAAGAAAGGGCCAAATAAAGAGTTCAAGAGCTCCATTCTCCAGAAATGTTGAAAATGACCTCAAGTTCTGGCTGCCTGCTGGAATTGAATGGTTCTTAAGTACCCCCTTGAACCTGCTATTCTGATAAATTTGTGGTGATCATCTTTGGAATGGATTATGCTAATATTTTTATATCCCTATCATATTCCAGAAAAAGACACGAGGAGTATCACAAAGATTCATTCAATACAGCGTCATTAAATTCACAGTCCTTTTTCCTACCAAATCAATATTTAACAATTTTTCAAGACATTTATTGAATAACTAGCTATATTATGGACTTTGGTAGGCCTTGGGGGAACAAAGAGGAATGTGATGCCTCTACTGTGAAAAAGATTATAATTTAAAATGGGAGTTACAACGGGAGACAGAGGAGGACACAACTATGATAACATGGTGCAAGCGAGCAATAGCAATGGGAACAAAGTACTAGGGGAACTGAGAAAGGAACAGAAACATTCTACCCAGGAGATTTGGGGAAATCCTTTAAAAAGAGGTGTAATTGGAGCTGATCCTTGAAATGAAAAGACGGGTAATTCAAAGTTGCAAAGCAGTGAGAGCAAAGAAATAGATAGAGTCATGGGTATCTATGCCATGTCCAGGTAAGAAAGAAGTAATTCAGTGAACCCTTAAACTAGATTAGGAGGGGTAACAAATGAGAACTGCAGCTTCAGAGGTCTCTGGGATAGATGTTTATGAAGGGTCTCGAATAATATGCTAAAATATTTGAAATGTAATCTGTAGAGCTCTCAAAGGTTTTTATACCCAGCAGTTACATGCTCATAGTTATATTTAGAGAGAGCCCTGTATTGGCAACGTGAAGTAGGTAATGAACTGACTACAGGATATGGGGCAACTTTAAAGAACCATGTCAGTCTTGGGTTTAGACTAGGCACCACCTTGGGTAAGGGAAGCTGGGGTGGCGGGATCATCCTTCAAGATCCCTTTCAATCTTCAACTCTGTGACTATGTCCTCTGCAGATGAAACAAGTTCCAGGTGAATTCCTATAAATGACAGAGGTGGCAGAACTCCTGGGCCACTCTGGTGAAAATCACAGAGACACAGCTACTTTAAATACCCAATGAATTTGACAAGAAGCATATAAAGTGTGCAATCTCTGACTAGCTGACAATGGAATCTGAGAGGAAAAAAACCATAAGGAAGACATTAATATGCCACAGTGCAAAGACGTTTTCTACTATCCTACCAGGAAAGACAGATAAGATTTGACTGACCTAAATCCTTTTTGACCTGCATTATTTTCCAAAGTAGCATCTACTGCTTTGGAAGGCCCAGGGCACCTATCTGTACATGTGCAACCTAATTAATGAGTGTAGGAAAGACTTAATTGCACAGGACATTCTGCTAGGTACAGCACAAAAAAACTGCATTGGACTGCCTTCTTGGATTTCATAATCTATTAAAGACAGATGGATGTAGATACACATCTATAATTTAGAAGGGTAACAGCAAGGATTAATTAAACTAGAGAAACAGACAAAAATGTATGTACTTGTATTAAATGCTTCATGAGTATCAACAGCGGGACAATTCCTTGGTTGGTTCCATTTCAAGGGGAAACAAAGCTAAGGGTCAGAGAATACAAGCCAGTGGCAAGATCTCACTCCTGAGACCTGCTGGAAGAGAAAAGGCAAGCTCTGCCTCACTGAGGTTTAACAGCACGTCAGCCAAGGTCAGGGAAAGGGTCTAAAGCACATTCCACAGGACTGCAGCTGCCGGAAGGGAGGAACACCAGGCCAACCACAAGACAGTTGATCTAGGGCTACAGGCTCCTTTTCTTCCTCCCTTTCGGTTGCTGGGCCAACTGGCCCTGCAGAGGGAGATCTCTATATGGCTATCAGAAAAAGGTAGGAATGCAGGAAGTTTCTAATAAATTGAAGGCATGAACCTGGACTGAGAAAGTAGAATGCAAAAAATTTGCAATTGAGGTGTAGTGTGACTGTCATCCCTGAGACTGATACATGGTGTGTGGCAGGAATCCTAAATCCTCTGAATGACCAGTTTGATGGCCATCAGCCAAGCATATCATCAGATAAGAATCTTAGATTCTGAGGAAACTCCTTGTCCTTGATGCCCCCACACAATGGTAAACACACACATTTTCCTATAAAATACAGCCATGAATGACAGCCTGAATGCATCTGCTGAAGGACACAGAGAAGAAAAGGTAACAATTCTACAAGATAACAATATGTGGTACTGTGCTCCTCATTCATAAATTTGTAATACTGTTCATATAGAAAGATGACATATTTTAATGGTATGAGAGGTCCTTTCTTGATAGAACAGTTTGGCCTTATGAAATATGTGGCTCTATTTTGCTGGTGTTGTTCATCCCTGAATGAGGACACAATCCCCAGAAGCAAGAAAGAGAAAATCATCTTTTTAATAGCATGAGACTTCAGTAAGGCAGAGACTTGACAGAAAGCAAGCAAAAGGGCAGACACAAAGGGAAAGGGATTTTGCTACGTGGACCCCCAGGGATTTAGAACTGCCAAAGCATTCAGTAATTTCATGTGGTGCACATGAACCCACTGCTGAAAACCCATTTGTAAGTGTGTCTCTTAGGGAAATTTTGGCAGCTCCGGATGTGGCATTTACATAGTAGATCTACTGTGCGATCTACCTAATAGGGATCCTTAAACCAGGTAGATCCCAAAACCACAAGTTAGATTTATTAATGGATTATGTAGACTGACTGCTTAAGTAGGAATCATTTCAGGCACCAGTGAAGTACCCTTCTCTATTAAAACCTGGCAACATTTTATTGGTCCACAATTTTATATATCAAGTTATTATGACAGGTAGCCCTTTGGCCAGTTACAAGTGCAGAGCTATTTAGACAATTCTAATAAAATACAGATGCATACAACTACATTAAAATCATTATTTTTCCGTGGCAAGTACTAGACACATATATGATTAAAAAACAGATGGACAGAAAATAACATCAGCTAAAAAATGACTAAACGTGGGTGTTTTAGGGTGTGTTAGTGTGACGAGCAGTGAGAACAGGGAAAGGGTGTATGAAAGGTTGTTGTCAGTGGTTCTGGGCCATTTTAAGGAATAGTCTTGGCTCCGCAAAGGGAGATCTGTATGTGGGTATCAGCAAAAAGGCAGAAATTCATGAAATTTCTAATAAAATGAAGGTGTGGACCTGAAAGTAGGCTAAAAATTCAAAACTACTGAATTAAATATGACAAGAAATTTGCACTGAAAATATGGGTTTAGATAGAAGAGTTAAAAAAAAGTTGGACTAAAATGTAATTTGGTCCAAGAAAAGGTCAAAACAAACTCTAAAATTAATAAAACAACTAAAAGTCAAGAGTAATTCTGAATTTTCATAAAATAAGATCAGTAACTTGAGTGGTACCCAAGAGATGGTGGAGACCCACACTTAGAAATATCCAGGAGAAGCTGGACAGCGGCATGTAAATCAATGAAGTCAGAACCCTCCCTCACACCATACGCAAAAATAAACTCAGCATGGCTTAAAGACTTAAATATAGACATGGCACCATGAAACTCCTAGAAGAGAACACAGGGAAAACAGTCTTTAACATAAATTGCAGCAGTATTTTCTTAGATCTGTCTCCCAAGGCAAAAGAAATAAAAGCAAAAATAAACAAATGGGACCTAATCAAACTTATAAGCTCTTGCACAGCAAAGGAAACCATAAACTAAATGAAAAGACAACCTATGAACTGGGAGAAAATATTTGCAAATGATGCGACTGACAAGGGAGTAATTTTCAAAATATACAAACAGCTCATACAGCTCAAAATAATAAAGAAAAAAACAAACAAAGAAAACCCCTCAAAGAACCCAATCAAAAACTGGGCAGAAGTCCTAAAACATTTCCCCAAAGAAGACATACTTTGATGGCTAACAGGCACATCAAAAGATGTTCAACATTGCTACTTATTAGAGAAAGTCAAGTCAAAACTACAATGAGGTTATCAGCTCACACCAATCAGAATGGCCATCATCAAAAAGTATATAAACAATAAATGCTGGAGAGAGTGTGGAGAAAAGGGAACCCTCCCACATTGTTGGTGGGAATAGTCTGGTGGAGCCATATGGAAAACAGTATGGAGGTTCCTTAAAACACTAAATATTGAGTTACTACACAATTCAGCAATCTCACTCCTGGGAATATATCCAAAAAAGACAAAAACTCCCAATTTTAATGTTCACAGCAGCACAATGTATAATAGCCAGGATATGGTGGCAACCAAAGTATCCATCATCAGATGAATGGATAAAGATGATGTGGTTTATATATATAATGGAATACTACTGAGCCATAAACAGGAATAAAATATTGCCATGTGTAGCAACAAGGATGGACCTAGATATTCTCATACTAAGTGAAGTAAGTCAGACAGGAAAAGACAAATGTTATATGATATCACTTACACGTGAAATCTAAAAATATAATACAAATGAACTTATTTACAAAACAGAAACAGACTCAGACAAAAAAAAATTATGGTTAGCAAAGGGGAAGGGATGGAGTATGGGATTAACAGATACACACTACTATATATAAAAAAGACAAATAATAAAGGCTTACTGTATAGCACAGGGAACTACATCCAATATCTTATAATAATCTATAAGGGATAAGAACTGGAAAATAATATATATACATATATAAGTTAATTACTGTGCTGTACATCTGAAACTAACACAATATCCTAAATCAAGTATACTTCAATATAAAAATAAATAAATATATACCCAGGATATCCATAAAAATAAAAACTCAACTTTAAGTAGAAGCCCTCTGGGAAACATGAACACACACACACGCACACGCACACACATGGTGGGCATCAGCCCTGCCCTATGACAGAAAAGAGTATATATCTTTGATTCACTTTTAGTGAAAAATAGACTGCAAAATCAATCACATCACTAAATCTTTCTATATCTTAGTTTTATATTTAAAATGATGGTTAATATTTTGTGTGAGTTACTGACTTCAAAAGTCCTGTTAAATAACATGAAAACAGCTCACAAATAAGTTTACAAGGTAAGTATCAGTGGACTATTACACTATAAAATAAATACAGGTGGTATAATATTTTGGCAGACAGATGCAACAATACAAGACAATCAATTGTCTGTCTGTGACTTAATGTAACCTTGGTTGAGAATGGTTAACCTCATTCATGGTTCCCAGACAAAGCAGGAGTTATTACTTGATTTTAATTATTTCTCATGTAGAAACTCCTCACAAGGTTGTTGAAGCTTATGCCAAAGGTCTCCTTTTAATCACTTTCAAGATACATTCAAACACAAAACTTCAGGATGTGACGCAACAGGAGTACTAAGCAAATGTCGTAAGCTGAGGACCCAACATTATTTTAGGCAGTACTAGAAAACTGTTCGGATCACATAAGAAAGGTAGTAAAAGGTTATCTAAATAATTTCATTATTTTTAATATGAAAAGGATTTTTAAACACAGATAAAACACAGATACTATTTAATAATCCATAAAACCACTTCTTATATAATAAACTGTCACAAAACATAAGCTAGTGCATCATTTTTTAAAAATAAATATTCTAATTTACTGGACATGTTTTTGGAGTTGAGGTGTTATAGGTTACATTAAACAATTAGTCCTGGTACATTTCAACAGACTGCAAATGATTCAGAAATAAATCAAAAACAGCATGATGCATCATTAGATTCCCACTAGCAGTTTATTAATTTATGTATAATTATCATTTGTACAAATTATTGTGAAGGAACTGACAAACTATCAGTGTTCAAAACAACATATTCTTCTCATATGATTAGAAAAGAGAGTTGGAGTTTAAATATTTCTAAATGAGAAATCAATTACGATTTGTTATCTCAAATTACATGTCCTTCTACATAAAAAAATAGAAAATCTCCAATTAAGCATTTTATAAAAATCATTCAAAACAACAAGATGTCACATACTGAAATGAAGTCTGTGTCTCTAAAGAACAAAAAAATAATGATTCATCTTTTTCATCAAGGGACTAAGGCTAGAATGGCAACATGTTTTTAAATTGTTACCATTTTTCATATTCACACACACAAAAAGCACCCATCTTTCAATTTCTCTAAGAAATCAGCCATGAAAAAATTACACAGAAAAAGCTGATCAAAAAACTAAGAGGAAAATGGAGGATGACTGTCCAATTTAGCCAAGAACTAACAAAAATCAGCAGTGATGCCAGAATTTTCCAAATAAAGTTCAAGGGACTACAAGAAGCTTATCACCTTTTTTCTAAACCAGAAGCACTTCCTGCAAAGTGGCATTTCAGTGTTCAGCACTGTGTGCAATTTGTACAATATTATGATCTATTTATCATGACATGATATTCCTTTGCCTTTCCCTCCTTTACCTTCACTTCTTTCTTCTATAAGATTTCTAGATATTTCACTAATACAGTTTACTGTTTCTATTTTGCTTGGCTTCAATCCTATCTTTGACTGCTATTTATTTACTCCCGGGGTCTGATTTTGCAGTTACTCTTTACAATAATTCTTCCAGGTCTGAGAATTTTATTTCAGAAATCGGTTAAGCAGGCCAGATTTACTGGGCACCTGCCACACTAAACACAAATAGAGGACCCAGAAGAGGAGACACGCTAATGTGTTAATAATTAGTACGTTACATGCGTTGTCACCTCAACCCTTGAAGCAGTTTTATAATTATTAGGTGGTTGAAAATAAATATCTAACTCCTTTAATTCTAGTGGGAATTAAAGGAGCTAATATTATATAAAGCACTTAGAAGGGACCCTCATTACCTATTAGAAACCTGAGCTGTATTACTGTTAGCTACTATTTCTATCACTGCCATTTTAAGGATGAGGTAACTAAATTCCATAGAGGCTACCTAGCTGTGCTTTTGTCATTCTGCAAGGTAACTGGATAATTTAGACTTTTTGAACTGCATTTATGTAGGCACCACAGTCTTAAACTTGTGTCATTAATACAACCATAATTCACTGCCCCCTCCCAAACTTGAGTCCAGCCATTTTTCTTCTCTTAGAATCAAGGGGTAGTTTATATGCCAAAGGTTCTAATTAACTGCCAAGAACTTCACCTTTTAAAGGAAATTTAATGGGCCCTTGATTCATCAGACCAGGTAAGATAACCAGACAAAGCAGCTCTCACTGCCCCCCAGTCACTAGTCAAAAACCAGATCACTCAGAAAATGGTCAAAGGAGGTGACCCAAGAGATTAGTATCACAACCTGTCAACAGAAACCAGATATTCACAGCTCTGAAGAATGACTCATTGTTAATTGTATTTTATCATTTCGGAATCCCCTATCCTTCCATACAATAAAAATACTAGATTTTAATGTATCAAAAGTAACTTCTGTTCTCAATTTTCACAATATGTTTTTTGTGTTACACAAGCCTCAAGCTGGAGGGTAGAAACTGGGAAACTTCCCCATTCCTCCTTCTCTCTCTTCCTCTCCATCTCTGTCTCTGTCTCTATCTCTGTCTCTCTGTCAATCTATTTCAGAAAGGTATTACAATTCTCTTTTGGATTGATGTTCATAGTTAAAACATGCTAAAGCACGCGCGCACACACACATACACACAGAGAAATCTTGCCAACAACCGACAGGTTAGAAATTTCTTGTGGGATCCATCTGTGTTCTCACATTCATTAGGAATAGCAAACATTTTTAAAGCAACCATTTCTGATTAGCTACGCAGTAAGTCCAAACAATAAGAAGCAGTGAGAACTTCCAGAACAGCTGCCGATCTAAGATGGCAATATCCTCACATCTGTGTAATGTTGAAATGGCCATCCTTCTATCAATTCCTCTGTGAATCTGTACACACATCAGGTAATCACAGTAACTGGTATAATTTAATAATGCAGAGGACTATAAAATTTACCGTCTCTATCTGGAAACCACTACAAAACGTTGTTTAAAATTATTGTTTAGCACTTTTAAAATGTTCAGGAAAACAGAGGTGGAATGGAGATAGGATCTTCTAAAGAATCATTTGGTAATGTTTTGCATTTTTACATCAAGAAAAAAGTTATTTTTAAATTATAAGACCTTGAGTAATAAAAACATTGTATCAAAACAACCTTGTTTGGGAAGTGATTATTACAGATTAATGAAACTAAAGATGTACAATTCGGATTTGAGTGATCAACTCAGTCAGACTCAAGGTAAAGGAGAACAGAGACCAGTGTTAGAAAGGCAACTAACAACCTCTCACAAAGAGCCAGAGCAAGAAAGCACTCTGAATCAGCCTTGAGACCTAGCACACCTGAAAAAGTTAAAGCTTATTTCATTCTCAAAGAAAATGATTAGGCCTATCTTTGCAAAACAAATAAATATCAGACTACAGAGTGATATCAGAGATTTTTTTTTTTTTTTTTTTTTACCAGTTGCATCATTTTACAGATGAGGAAACTAAGGTCCAAAGAACTTGAATGACATACTACAGATTTTATTAGTGGTTTTACCTGGACTAGAATCCAATTCTCTCCCCATAGCCCCATAATCATTTTAATACTGTAGGGGATGACTGCTACTGTGTTTACCAACAAAAAATTCCAAGTATTTACATTTCTTTATACAATTGCACCCCTCCCCCAACCCCAACCAGTTCTCCCCAGAGGGAACTGCCTTTAATTGTTGATTAACTCTACAACAGAAAGCTTAAATTCAAATGTCCTTATGGACCAGGGTGATTGGACAGACAGTGATTGGAATCTTTGGGAATCTGGGGAGTTCATACACACCTAAAAGTAACCACACATTTTTTTCTTAAATCAAATCAAAGCACACTTTGATCAAACAAATGGACCCAAAGTATTTTAGACATTATCTAGATTATCCCACTTAGCTTACTCCACACTGCTGCATGCACTTCCTCTTAATATAGTCATTGTTCCTTCCTCTTACTTTTCTTTGTAGCTATAAGGGATATATCATCACTTCCACTTCTTATAACAACTTTACACACTATCTCTCGACCTTGTTTTATAACAGGCTCCTCTTCCAGTTTCCATCCTCTCCTTCTGCTTTCCCCAACCCCAATACCTAACTCCTAGCCTCCACCATCTGCATATTTACTGTGACACTGCCATTGTTGACAATACTTGCATTCTGTTATATAGTCGTGATTATCTCCCACATTTTACTTAAAGATTGATACAAAAAAAATTGAAAATTTGCAAATACATAACCTAACATTTAAGTAATATAAAAATATTGTTCATTTCAGGGTCCACTAAAGTTATATGATTACTTTCCTTTCTTGCATTTTCTTTGTTTTTTCCTGGAGTTTCTACCTTTTTTGTTTTTGCACTATTTGCCTTTGCAAATATTTCTTGGACACTGTATGTTGTATAAAGCTCCCTTTTTGTCCCAAAGCCTCTAACCAGCCAAAGCCCTCCACTTTTGTGCACTGATCCTACACCAGAGTGAAGCAGTAGGAGTTGTGCCTTCCAGGACCGCTTCAAAGCTATGTCTTTCTCTTTCTCTTGATTACATTTTGCTGGGGTTCAACCTCCAGTAATTTTGTAAGGTTACATTTGAGGAAAATATATTTAGTCCTTATGTGCCTGAAAATGTCTTTATTCTACTCTTGCATTTGACTCATATTTTGAGTGGATACAAAATTTTCAGTTGCAAATCATCTTCCTTCAGAAATTTAAGAATTCTATTAATTCTTTAATATCTGCTCTAATTACATTTTCTGTTCTTTTACAGAACTCCAATCAGCAGGAAGTCACACTTCAGGGAGACTCACTATGACTCTTACCTTTTTCATCTTTTTGTTCTTTTTGTTTGCACTGTTGAGAGTTTTTCTCAATTTGACATTACAAATGTTGCCTTAAACTGCTGATTTGAAAATCTTTAATTTCCAACAGTTTTTCTTCTCCATTTGTGTCTTTTCCCTATCATCTTATTTTACGAATGCAATATTTTCTTGAATTTTTCAAAAAATTAATTTTGTTGGTCTCTTGTATGGTCTTTTAATTATCTGCTCCCTGAAAGGTCATTTTATTGTCATTGGTTTTCATTTATCTTGGTCTTTCTTTTTCATGTTGCAGATTTTTGTTAAAACTTTTTCATTAAATTATTTCTTAAATGTCTGGTGATACTTGGTTGCTGTCTTGTATTTAAGAATAAAAGAACAGAAATGGCTGAACTTTCTGTACTTGAGTGGGTCTTGCTGTATAGAAGACTTTGCTTCAGGGTAAGGAAGGAACTAATCCTTAGGCTTGATAACCCTAGGTGCCAAAATAAAAGGGAATTTATTCTACAGCTGAAAGATGCATCCCTAGTCGCCCTTACCGCCCCTCAGTAGTCCATGTTAAGGGGGATGGTTGGGAAGGGCAGGGAAAAAAACCTGCTACAAGGACATCTGCAAAGGAAGTAGACGCTGTGACTGCAAGGTGGGCTATTCCAGTTATACACGCTGAGTCATTATTTTGTCTCAGTCTCAGTGCCCTTCTTCTACTCTATTTTTCTTGGCTTCGGTGAGCCTTCAGCCTTTGGGTTCTTGTTCAGGGTAAAGGGGCTCCCTCCTCAACCTCAGGCCACTGCCCCCTATCTTGGGCAGTTTCCTCCGCCCTGCTTTCACTCCATCCAAATTGTGACAGTTTGATATCTTTTTAATTCCTTAATTTAATGTTTAAGTTCATGAGGTTTCAGGAGGGAGTTTAGATAAAGATATGTCCTAATCCTCCCTTGTGAAATGAAAACTCACCTGTTTAAAAGCCGTTCCACTGACCTACAGAAGTTGCCCTTAAAACACCTAAAATGAGGAAAACCCAAGAACAGACATGATTGTCACACTGCTGCACATCACCATGCTTATGATGGTGGTGATGCTGCCCAGAATCACTCGGACAAGGCTCTCTCCTGAAGCAAACGCAGACTGCACGTGTGCATAGGTCCTAGGGCACACGGGGTAAAAGCAGTACTACTGACTGCGTGTCTCTGAAATGTCTTTTTTGTGAGCAACGAGACAACTGATTAACATTCTCAAAAAAAGATGTGTTGAAATTCAAAATTATTTAATGAGATAGTTTCAAATATCTTAGATTTGTGGAGGTTATTTTTCCTTACAAAGGGATGGAAATGAGGCATACATGTTATCCCACTTGAATTAGAATTTTATATAGATAATAAGAATCTGAGCATTGTAGAAGCAAAATGGGCCTATTGTTGTCTACAACAGCAAATGAAGTGTCTCATAAGCAGCAATTCAATGTGTTAATTCAGCTGCACCATCCAATTACCTAGGATTCATCTCAACTTAGTGAACAACAATAAAACTCTTTAAAAAATCTGTGACAAAATGTCTGCTCTAGGTTTACCAAATAGGGAAAAATACCATCCCAAAGTCAGGGAACAGGAGCCATGGAATATAAATTTTACGAATTGTTCATCACCGTCTATCAATTAATATCACAATGAAATCCTGACATGAAGTCAATAGCCTAGAGTTAACAATGAAACATGTCCTGGACTTTTGATAAGGAAAACCTGACCAAGGAATGTGAGAACTGTGTGGCAACTGAAATTGGCACCCCCTCAAATAACACAGCATTCCCCTGGAGCCAGTGCCTGCCAACTGACCACAGGGCCCAAGCACACAACGCTAAAAGTAGACAAAGGTAATGAGATGTGAATTTAGCATCCCGAGCCTCCTGCTAAATGACCCAGATGCAAGAGCCAGAGCGTCTGCCTCTTACTTACTAAGGGACTAAATGATGAAATGAACAGAAGCTCTTTTTTTATTTACATTTTTTAGAGAACCAAGAGAACGAATACACAGTCCAGCCCTGCTTCATGAGGATGTATTAAACCATAGAAAAAGACAATTTAAAGTCGAGAGCATTATGAAGAAGGAAGACAGGAAGAGAAGGGCAGGGAAAAGATATGGAAGAAAGAGAGTAATGAAAAATGATGAAACAGTATTTACTTGAGAAGAAAATACACAGAAACTGTGAAAATCCAAAGGATATGGGAGAAATCTGAATCATGATCAGGCACAGGCTGGTTTCTAATACTTTTCAGGATGAGTGATCCATAATCCCATTTGAGACTGAACTATCAAGAGAATCAAGAAATATGAGCCTTGAGGGTTTAGAAAAAGAGGTGGAATTTGCTGTGAGAGAAAGAGGAAAGACAGTAGTACTGAGTTTTAAAACTTGGCTAGTCAGTAATCCCGTAAGCTCTCACTTCATTTACAGAATCTGAAAACAGGATTGTTTTTAAGTGTAGATTTTTACTTTTTAAAAAACCAGATAGGTAGGGTGACTCACTACTGGGGTATCTAATTCAAGTAATTTACACAACCTAATCAAATGTCAGTCAGTCTAAAATAATATTTTTAAGACTAAAGAGAAGTCATTAAAACACTGCCTGAGTGCATTCATCACAAATATTAAGTAACAGAAAGTTGCTGAAAATCAACCAAAGGCTAGAAGGAGAAAATGTATCTCATCAAAGATTAATATATCAGTTCTTTATAGATTACCAGTGATTACAAATTTGTACAGATATTCCATAAAATAAAAGCTTACAAAAAACATATTTGAGAAAAAAATCCAGAAGTTTCAGTAGGATTTCTCCAATCCTTTCATAAATATTAATATTTTAGAATGTAATTTAAACAGTTTATGAACAGTATTGCAGGAAAATAAGCTATTTCTTACTAGATCAGTTACTGATTGAAGTCTATATATAGAAATTCTACTTATAGATTTTGATTTTTTTTTCTTTTGTCTGCATCACTATGTGTTTGTTCACTTCTTTTTTTGTTTTCTTTTTTGTTGGGGGTGCACAGTGATCGGCACCTATGAAGAGACAAACATCAATCTACCTGAAGAAAATCACTGATTTTTTTCCATGTTTATTGTCCCTTTCATAATTAACTTTCTTTCTTAATCTGGTATGACTTCTTAAAAGGTAAACTGTTTTCAACTCTACAAATCTGAGTTTGTCGGTCAGATTTTCTTCCCTCATTTCTAAAGGCAAAACTTATTCAGGTAGGAAACAAAACATACAAATCTGGGTTTCATTTTCAGTTCTGTTGCTTCAAGCCTTGTGACTGAAAGTAGATCATTTTAATCATTTCACCAACATAGCATAGCTCAGGCCTTGCCATTTCAATCAACTTACCCCGGACAACTTAACCTTTCTGGGTCTCAATTTCCTTATCTGTAAAACGGAGGTACCAATAAAACCTACCTTGGAGGTTGCTATGATTGAATGAATTAATATCTGTAAAGCACTCAGAACAGAGTCCAGAACACCGTACCTTCTCTATTTTGTTAAATAAATAAAAACTGATAAATCTGAAAAATGTACTAGAAGTACTTTGGTTGCTTGAGACCTCAGACTCATCTAGGAAAATGTTTATAAAGATAGATCCTCTTGGATTCATCCCAGGCAAATGAGACTCTGTTGATACAGAGATCAACCTGTATTAAAACAAACAAACAAATAAACGTCCCTTGAGGTAATTTCAATTTACAAACTGGTTTGTTAGCAGTGACATTAAACAGTGCCCTCGGTCAATGTAACTACATCTCCTGCACTCCAGCGGCATTCCTTTCCTCTTCACTGGCCACAACAGTCCCTATCCAAAGCAACTTGGGATTTAATAGCATCAGTCAGTTTTACAAAAGCAGTTAGAAGTTCAGCTCTGGAATTTTCTTTCTTACCTAAAGCAAAACTGCTTTGTCCTCACCAAGGCAAACAAAGACATAAAAAGGAGCAAACTCATCCCTAAGGCTGGGACACACTGGTTAAAGGGAAGGATGGAATCAGTTTTTGAGACATGCTCCTTTTGTCTTCCCCAACATTTATTCTTCATCCAAGGACTCAGATTGGTACAGTCTTAGTGATGGTGCTTTGTGGTTAACTACCATGAAGGAACAAGTCACCTTCAATCCTCTAATCCTTTCAATACACACTGATGCAGTAAACTGAGGCTAGTGCAATTGCTAGCATCTTGCTTAGGTATAAATGTTACTGTCCAGATTTGCAACTAGGAAGATGAGGGAACAGATCTAAGGGCTAAGTCCTGGCTATGACAACCATGCTGGCCTGTGCTGTGTCGGTGCTCGGGGCCCACGGGCTAGGCAGCGTATTATCTTATAGTGGTTCTGACTATGAAACGCTCCCAATCATAGGCTACAGAATGTGGTGAAATAAATTACCAGACTGTGATGAAATTTTCATCAGTCTTTGCTAAATTAGAAAAATAAGTACAATGTAGAAAAATGCACAAGAAGCTAAATGTATTCTATTTTAAGGATGAGATTTTGAGACTTAGTTCCACCACCAGTTGGTGTTACAATGTCCACTCTTGTAAAACGATTGTGATATATGTAGATTTGTTAAAATCATTCTTACCATGCAAAAGAAAATCTTCACATGGAGGTTGACACTCATTTTATTAGTCATTAGTGAAAATGTCAGACTGAGTACTGTAAGGGCACTGGCTTCAGAGACAGAAAGAACTGATGTGACCCCTGGCCCTACTAACACACATTAGCTGTGTGATTTCAAGCAAATGATTCCTCTTTAATACAATGGGGAGAGTCATACTACTTATTATTCAAATGTTTATGAGGATAAAAAGTGGTAAGAGCTGTTAGATATTTACTTACCCAGAAGTATAAAGTATCTAGCAAATAAATTTTAGTTATTTTATCAATTGGTAATCATTTTTAACTCAAACTCAATAAACTGAAATGGCTATACCTTTACATGCATTTGCTTCCAAGTATTCCCATTTTTCTTTCAGTAGACTAATGGCAGTACTGCATAGGGGTCTCGATAGCCATATAAATCTCATCCTCTCCATCTGAAACTAATTATATAATAAAAATCTCAGCAGGACATTAAGTAAGTTATTATGCCTCTGGTCTACAAGATAATCCTCCCCATATGTCAAAATTCATTTTTTAACACACAAAAAAAGTGATGCTGTGTTTATAATATCAAGGTAATTAATATTAGGCAAGAGACTAAGTTGGCATTTACTACTATCTCGGAGGTGTAATTTAGATGATTTTGAATGCACAGGCTGTGCTTCAAATTCTTGTTTACAGTGGCTACTCAGCACATGTATTATGCTCACCAAAGTGCCAACCAACAGTTTAATCACACTCTTCCTATAATGTTCTACAAGATCTTAAATAAGACTTAAGTGACAATTCAGTGTAGTTTAATTTATCAGAGTCCCAATTAATTCTACATCATGTTAAAAACACTGATATGATGTACCTTAGACAGTCCTCATCTATCTTAACAGCAAGCACTTCTGAAAAAAATTCAAAAGGAAACTGAGTAATATGGACAGTGTGTTTAATTTTCTCATCTAACAAAAAACACGATCACAAGTATGTTCATACCTATGATGGTAACAGTCACTATTTTCCCTAAATCCCTCTCAAAGCTATGTTAGGAGGATTAACTATTAATATGGGATAACTTTTAATAATTGATATTTTGCATCTTGCTTTAGACCTGTTGTGAAGAGAGGACAATACACAGTAGGGTAAACATTAAGAGAGAAACTGATAGTTCATGAGGTCTATAGTTATATGGATGTGTCCTTTGAGAAAAAGCATGTCTCCTACTGGAACTTACATTTTAAATGTTAAACCCCAATAATCTCCTAATAATCTGAAGTAATAACTTGTAAAAAAAATAAATAAGAATTTCAGCTTAATTAAATAGGTCCTAGAAATACTAAGAAAATAAAATTGGAAAACTCACAGCCAAAAATGAATTTTAGTTATTGTACTCAAAAAGGACATCAGAACATACATTAATCACACAGATGTTTCTAGCCATCTGTACTTATTTCTTGGTAATCATCTTGGACCAGTTAAATATATTATTATAGATATACTACATTGAAAACACACAGATAGTTCTAAAACTGAATCAAGAAGAAATAAGTATCAAAATGAATAAAATACATTTGATTTATATTTTGCTCCCAAAGATAATTGCTTATAATGCCCCCAATGGATGACCAACTACTACTAAATTCATGTGTTTATACATTTTCACAAATTTCTTTGAATTCTCCAAGTACTAAATTTCACAATGGAAAGCTAGACTCTTCAAAAATACGTATGGCGTAACTGAATGGCAAACATCTCTAAGTAAACAATGTGCTTTAAGATAGAAATTGTAAATAGAAGTTTAATCTGTTAAAAATGATAAATGGTTTATAAAAGCAGACAGTATATGATCTTTAAATGTGACTTATGTATTCAAACAAGTGCTTCTGTGTGTGTGTGTGTGCAAGAGAAGGGGCATATTTAGAAATGTCATCAAATAGCTTGTTAGAGTCAATATGAGTATATATACATATATAAAGTCTTAATTTGATGTTTCACATGTGCTTATTCTGATGGCAGGAAGGATTTAGAACCAAAGCCCAGTTAAAATTCTTGGATAATTAGGCATATGGTCACTCAGACTTCAAAGTAGTAATCCTGCTACATTTAAACTGCTAGACATCAAATTTAAGATGTCTACATGTTCCTACTACTAATACCAAGACAAACTCAAGAAGGTGATGTATTAAAAGTCCCAGTTAAGAATTTGCTGTTTCTTGCAAGAGGTACCACTTGAAAATGTGTTTAATAAGGCAAATTAAAGGTTAAAACTATACTAACTTCATTTTCATAAAGACAATAAACACTTATCAGAGACATGTAATATTATTTATTTCACATGGTGGGACTTTATTGATACCTTACTCTCAGTCATTTTCTGTACTTTTTTTGTTATTCAGAAACACCAATATCCTCTTCACTTACCTATCTAGGAAGACTCAAAATACCCATTTACTACTTGTTCTTTCCCCCCTTCCTAAAATGTCAGAATTTTAAAAAGCTGCAAAATATCTAATACATAGAAATGTTCCTGTTACAACTACCACTTCTAAAAATCAAGTTAGGAAAATGGAAACATCGTATTTCACGCTGACATAATTTTGACCTGAAATTAGTGCACTTTAAGTTAAAAAGTTAAATGTGTCTCAATATTCTTATCAGTAAGAAATCAGAATTTATCTCAACCTGTATCAGAATTTCCACCTTCACTATGCCTTTGCTACTTTTAAATACAAAAAATAGGGGAGAGGATCAGTTGATTCACAAGTAATATTTTTCAAGCAAAATTGCCTTGAACGTGCTCCTGAACAACACTCGTGGTAAAGCCCCAACTGTTTTAAGAGGTGACTACCATATCATCAAAAAAGCAATACTGCAGCACACAGATTCCTACTAGTATCTCATTTCAGAAGGCAGTACATTTCCAGGTACTCTGGCAAATTCTCATAAACATGAAGTATCACACCTTCACCCCATATATTTGAAGCAGTAAGAAAACCTGTAAATTATTTAAGGTAAGTGATTTGGTTTGCAGATCAATTTATAGCCCTCAATTATTTTAAGCTGAGACACCTGTTCTTCATACTGAAAGAAAAAACTTTTCACCTGTTAAAACCACATGAATGTATTCACCCACAAATGATGTCATGCCCTAGTTTACTCTCAGGTAAGAAGATTGAGAGACGCCACCCATCCGAGCCTCTAAATGCATTCCTTCAATTCTGCAGTGACTGGTAAAGAACAAGTTATCAGCCAAGTTAAAGTCTTGCACACGGGGGCAAATTCAAGCAGCAACTGAGGTAAAAAGACACAGCCGACTCATGTTTCAACATCCCTTGCACTAGACCTCAGTTCCCATTCATAAAAGACTAAATTAAACAGAAAAAAGAGGCACAATTCAACTTCTTGTATGTGGGCTTATTAGCATAGCTAGGTGACTTCAAAGCCCCCAATCAACCAAAAATTCCTAGCAAGCATTACTGGTTTTCCCACACTGAGCTAGGGTCTGCATATCTGAGACAGCATCTAGTCCCACTCTGGACTCAGATCCAGAATTAATCTATAGCAGCAGCACTGTGCTTCCTTTGGAAAAGCTTTCTTTTCTTCTTCCCCAAATCTGATCTGAGACACAATATCTATACTTAAGCAAGCAGCTTAAGCCCTACAATGGGATGAGCATCAAAGAAAGAGTAAATTAAAAGCATTTACTTAAACAAGCAGGAGCAGCTGAAGAAAACTCAGTGGAGTTGAAGGTGGGCCGGGACATAACGAACAGACATGAAATCCTAGCTTGTGGAAAATCGTGCAGGAAAATGTACGTTTCTTATGTTTAAAGCCTACCTTAGGCTATGAAAATTCTTCAAATCTATCCACCTCTGAAGTCACTTGAAAAGGGTTTCAGTATTAAGGTTCTAATTCTGTAGGAGAGGAAGAGTTTGTAGAGATCAGCTGAAGAAAAGGAAAGGATGGGTGAAATCAAGGAGAATAATCTGGGAAGGTGAGAGGTCCAAAGTACGTCACCAATAGGTTGACCTTACTTTTCAATATTCTCAAACCAGCAGGTTTCTCTAACACTAGAGGGCATGAATGCAAACACACACACACACACACACACACACACACACACACACACACACACACACACACACACACACACACACACACACACACACGATGGGCAAGGGGAGCAATCCTGGGTAAAGACAGCCTTCATATAAAGCTTAAGATCTGGGGGCCCCAAGGACACTTGAAATTTCAGGGGGTCGGGGTGGCCAAGTGTCTTTAGCCCTGCAAATAAAATCTCTGTGCTGTATTTCTGGGAAGAGGGACAGCTATCTCTCCCAAGGAAACCGCTCAAGGATTGAGTATTATGACAGTTTAAAGCAGAGAGTCTCCCAACGCTTCTCTCCTTCGCTAGCAACACCTTAGCCTTTGAAAAGCTCCCACCCTTTCCAGGTTAGTTTTCCCTGGATCCCGAAGCTTCTGTGTTTATCTGCCCACTGTCTCCTCCAGTGGCTGACTGTAAAAGGCTAGAGATGTAGACTCTCCACCTGGAAATTCAACTGATCCTAGTCGAAGAACGGGGGAAGGGGAGGGGCGCCCGCAGTTTTCCCTGTCCGGACCAACAGCTTCCTTGCCCCCGGGTTCGCGGCAGCGCCCTCGGACCCAGGGATGGGAGGCTGGCCCTTGCGCCCCCTCATTCAGTCCCTCGACTCCAGGACAGCCCAGCCAAGAGTAGACTGTCTCCATCCCCGAGCCCCCCATCTCCTCTCCAAGAAGGGAAGTCTCTGTACCTGGAGGTGCCCAGAAGGCAGGCCGGGGCTTGCTCCTCTGGCCAAGAAGCCTCCGGGTCTGCGAGCTGGTGGTGCTCGAGAGGGCCAGGCACGATAGATGAGACAGAGAGACAGACACAGGCAGCGAGAAGCAGAAACAGAAAGAGAAAATATAGCAAGACGGAGAGACAGCGAAGAGATAGAATACCAGGGACATAGGGACATCCCCCAAAAAAACAGGGAGAAAGAGAAAGAAAAAGAGACAGAGAAATCTGGAGCGGGTGCGGGGATCCAGAGAATCAGGGAAAGAAACTGAGTCAGAAATGGACACACAGAGGGTTTGAGAGGCAAAGGGAGACAGAAAGAGAGGAAGGCAGCCGTCGAGGAAGACACTCGAGACCGAGCGCGTCCCCGATGTCCGGCGGACAGAGTAGATGCGCCCGCGCACCGCAGCCCCCGGGCGCCCGCAGCTGGTGAGAAACTTGCCGGGGCGGGAAGGCCGAGCAGCCCCCGCCGCCGAGCGCCACCAGGGCGCAGAGAGTGGCCATCGTTCCCCAGCTCGCCCGGGAAGCGGAGAAAGCAGGATAGAGGGCGGGCGGTGGCGGAAAGTTCGCGCCTCGCAGTCCTCCCTCCGCACCTGCAGCGGCGGGCAAGCGCGCTCCCACCGCGCGGGGTGCCGCCTTACCGGGTTCGTCCGCGCCCCTGCCCCGGGACCGACCGCGGGCGCTCAGCTCCGCACCCTGCCACCCGCTGCGGGACTTTGCGGCGCCCACCCGGGCACTCGGGCTGCCCAGAGGTGACTCGCTCCAGACAGAGGAAGAGAGGGTAAGCAAGAGAGAGACGGAGACCTGCTACTGTGGCCAGGGATCCCGCGAAGAGGGTACAGCGGTCCACGCACGGAATTCAGCCTCCGACTCAGCCCGGCAGGCGCCGGCCGGCTGCGCCGAGTGCGCAGCGCGCCGAGCCCGCGCTCACCTGGAACCCGCGCCGGCCCGCGAGCGCCGCGTGCAGCCCGGCTTCCCGCCGGCGCCTCTCACTTCACACTTCCCCGCGAGCAGAGCAAGCCGGCTCCGGCCTCGGCCAGCCCCGGAGAGAAGCCCTCATAGCGCAACGGCGGGCTGGAGGGCTCCGCGAGCGCGGCGAGAGCGGGCGCCGAGGCCGAGGAGGAGCAGAAGACCAAGCGAGGGCTCCTAGCACATTGTCACCTCGGCAGAGCCGCCGCCGCTGCCGCTGCCGCCGCCTGGTCACTTCGCCCCCAGCCCCCGCCCCCCTCCCACACCGGCACGCTCCCTCTCAGCCCCTCCTCCTCGCGCGGTCCCTCCCCCTCCCGTAGCCCCAGCCTGGAGGCCTCTCACTGGGCTAGTATCATTTACGTAACCAGCACCCCCAGCCCTCCCCCTTCTCCGCTCCCGCTCCTCCCCGGGCTGGGGCGGTGCTCACTGAGCGTGTTCCAGCTGCTCCTGGAGCTGCCGCTCCAGCGATGTGCACAAGTCCCGCGATACTTGGCAGGCTTGGCACCCAAGAGCAACCGTGGGGTCGGCTCCTCTCCACCCAGAGCGCCCCGCGACCCCTGATGCCCCGGGGCCCCACCCTGCGAAAGCAGGCTGGCATACACCGCGTTGGTCCAGTGCACCAGGAAGCTTCTTAGAGGTCGGAGACTGCCCTCGGGGGAAAGCTCTAGTAAACCCACCCCCGCCGTCGACTCCAATAGAGAGAAGCTGCGGGGAACTTGAGGTTTAGGCGCGGAAGCAAAAAGGACGAGCCAGAGTTTGGCCTTTAGTCAATTACAATTGGTTTACCCTGGCAGGATCCTAATGTTCTGGTTAGCGACAGCCGCTGCCACTAAAAGCACTGTTAAGAGACCTGGAAACGCAAAGAGCTTCCTCGTACTCTTAAATTTTTTAGGGAGCAGTAAAGAAAAAAGGTAGGGCTTTAAATTCCTTTCTCAGGAAGACAGTCTTTAAACACACACACACACACACACACACACACACCTGCAAGTTGCATTTCAAAATAAATATGCAGTCATTTATAAGTAAAGTTAATGTGTAGTATAGTAGAAAGTTCATGATACTGAGTTAAAATATATGTAAGGATTTTAGAATAGTGCGTGGCACAAGGCACAAACTTAGGACTCAGATATATTAGCATCCTAAGACTTCGGACCTACCCCTGACTGCCATGTGAGAAGGACTCTTCAGAAATTGGAATTGCTGAGTTCAAGTCTATGCTTTGATATTTATTCACTTTTGGCTCTTGGTTAGTTTTGGTTCTTGACTTTCTTGTTTCAGTTTTATTTGTGTGAGAGGGTAACATAGGGGTCCTTTCTTCCTCTCACAGGGTCACTTCATGTTGTCTTAGTTCCCTCTGCTTAGTTAATGAGGCAAAATTTGGGGACGACATAAGCTACTCCAAAAATATTGAGCTATGTTGTACAAATATACATTATTAATTATAATCCAGTATCAATGACATTCATTATATTCATGAAAGGCAATTTTTAGAGATGTTATCTTTATATCTTTCCATGAGTCAATTAACATCTAACCTGTTATGATAACTGTACTTAATGTTTTCTCCTCCACTGTCCATCCTGCCTACCTCCCTGCACCCTTCAATTAGGGAGCATCTACCAGAGGTGCTTCTGTGCATGTGTGAGGACACAGGGTGCCACTCATAACACCAAGGACACTAGACTTTTTCTCTGTTGCTTGCTCTTTTGAGTTACAGTTGTGTTATCAGGTCACTCACCTACCTCTGCATGGCACACTGAGAAAGGCCATGGACCAGCAGGAAGAAGATTGAGCTTCTAATGCTGGTAAAACCACTTACAAGTCATATGTCCTTGAAAAACATATTAAGTCCCCATACTTACATTCATCTCTAAAAAAGGTAGCAATATCATTTTGCAACCTTGGTAGTAATATGTAACTAAGGCAAGAATCATAAAACTAGTCAGTAAAAGTTGCACATGTAGTCAGTTATTTATGTAATCCCAAAGTACTTCCCTGGGGATTATTAGCTTCTTGTGTATAACACACCACCCCCAAACTTAGTGGCTTAAAACAGTACACATCTATAATTTCTCAAGGTTCTGTGGGTTATCAGGGTGGTGTTCTGCTCTGGCTGGCTCACTTTAGTCTGGATGGTCTCAGTCACTTGTCTAGTGGTTGGCAAGCTGACCTGGGGCAGGGCTCAGCTGGGATGGCTTATCTTTGTTTAAGCCGGTCTGTCATCCTTCAGTAAGCTAGTCCTGTCTTCCTGAGTACTGGGAGTTGCAGGATTTAGAAAGCAACAATGGAGTGCAAACTCCAATGCAGAGCACTTTTTAAAGTCCTGCCAACACACATTTACCCGAAGAAATTACATCACCAAGCCCATATTTGAAGGGTGAAGTAGTATACTCCATGTCTTGATGAGACAATGCAATGAGATGATGAAACTGCAAAATCCTATATCAAAGAAGAATGCAGACACAAAGGGGAAGCACTTGAGGCCATTTCTGTAATTCACAGATTCTCCTTAATTACAAAGGAATAAAAAATTCCTTATAATGAATACATCTGATAGAGATCACCTTAACCAAGTGATCAAGATTAAAATCACCAGCAATGGGATCAGGTGACATTATGAGCCTCTTTTTGTTTAATGAAGTAGCAGACACACATGGTCTCTAAGTCACTCATCACCTAAACAGCTTAAAATCAGTTAGAGTAATAGCTGATTAAAACCAGTTAGAGTAATAGCTGATTAAAACCTTTCAAATGCATGGACACTCAGGAGAGAAGAGTGAGCTATAAAAGCTCTGGAAAGTCTACAGGCTCACAGTGGGAGTTTACAGTCCCATCTTTGCTGGAAGAGCATGTTTTAAAAAATAAACATTTTAGGAACTGAAATAATAGTGACTTTAGCAGCAATCCCAAACAAGGAAAAGATGACAAATGAGAGACACATGACATCATAAGCCTCATGATGTGACTCACGAAGAACTACGCAATATAATTTATTTAGTATTCCAGACTAAAAAAAAGCATAATCAACTCTAATCATGAGGAAGCAAAAGACAAACCTAAATTGAGATAAACTCCACAAAATATCTGTACTTTTCAAATATGTCACTGCGATGAAAGTCAAAGAAAAGCTGAAGAACTGTTCCAGACTAGAGGAGATTAAAGACACATGACAACTAAATGCAAAGTGTAATGTAATGTGAACTGAATACTCTACTGGAAAAAATACATAACTATAAAAAGGACATGGGGACAATTGGCAAGATAAGAATAAACTTTATAACATCTCATCTGTAGGCCTTTTATCTGTTAAATTACAACTGGTTTTGTATCAACATTAAATGTCCTAGTTTTGATCATTTTACTGTGATTACTGTAATGAAATATACTGGAGTAAAAGGAGCATAGTGGTTGCAGTTTATTCACAATGATTCAGAAATACCTTTAGAGAGAATGATTTTAAGAGTTGTTAAATTTGAGTGAAGAATATAAGGTAATTCTTTGTACTAATTTTGCAACTTTTTTAAAGTTTAAATTTAATATTTTAGATGATAGGAGAAATAGTCTGCTTATCTCACAAGTAAATTACATGCAATAATTTACGTGAATGTGTTAAAAGTAATGAACATTTATATTGTACTTTTTCATGAATGCTACATTTTATTGTGCTATTTTCTAAACCAATAAGCCGATGTATACTTTTGTCAGGTGGTACTAAACTCTCAGAAGAAAACTGAAAAAGGCTAAGAGCTGAGCTTTTAATCTAGTTTGCCACAAATGATTTTTTATAGATATCCCATGATATATTGACAACCTCGCCTATTGGGAGTGGCCACACAGGGTGGCCTCAAGTTGCCAGAGTCCGTAGCCAGGCAGCTTCTGGTCATAAGAAACCTGTTCAGGGCTCTTTGGAGAAAGGCCACTATCTGAGTGTGTGTCCCATTCTTCCAGTGGCATAGATATAGAGATGTCTATTTCTGGACATCTGCTTCAGCATTCAGCAGCATACAACTGACAAGGGCTCATGGAGTGGTTTGAGGATTTTTTTTTTTTAGGAGCAAAGGAACATTACATGAATTCCAAGTGTAACCCATTGCAAATGGGGGAGCAAGGACGTCTGGCAGGAACTTCTAGGGAGCATGGCTCCAGTTAATGACCCAAAGCTCCACCAACATAAATATCAGATAATACTATTCTATATGCTGCTGATTTGCTATTTTTATGGTAACCATGTCAGCTACAGATTGGCTATTCTAATAATGCTTGGGAATTCTTCAAGCTCAAGCTTTATAATGATTTTTATTTTTCTGATAAACATTTTGCATAGGTTTGAAATCCATTTATATCCACAAAAATTCAAAATCACAACTATTAATGAAAGAAAAGTAGAGATGAGTAAAATACCATTTTAACTGATATAAATATTTGATCATAAAAGTAAATATTTAAAATCTTTTTCACCTACTTGTGCAAACAAATTTTCTCACCTTTGATGATGATAAACTATTATATCATCATTAAAAATATCATTATTGGGAAATAATATAGCTATTTCAAGAATAAAATCAATTATTATTAACTTGAGTTCGTGGAGGCAAGGTCTCATTAAATATTTTTTAAAGATTTTATTTGGAACTGAAACAATTCAGTAGATCTTATCTTCTTTAATATATTATTTTCCTAATAATAATTTAATAACGTGAAGAAAATATAATTAATTTTTAACCAAGCTCCACACTGATACACTAATATTTGCTCTAGTTTCTCATGATCCATAAGGCCCTGTATACTTCTTAGCACCTAACAGTTACAAATTTACAGTTTTCCATATTTGTGTGATTAGTGCCTGTTTTCTCCAATATACAGTAGGATACACCAAGGTAAAATATAGGTTTATAAGGTGGCAGTAGGCATGCAGGGAGTTGTAGCTTCACTCCAAGCAGGGTGCCTGTTGTACAGTAAACATTTGTCAGTAATGAATAAATTAATCCAACCAGCTATTAATCAATAACTATGCCTCTCCTGCAAACCCTTCACTTTTTAAAATCTTCCCTTTCCCCACTAGCCTTTTTTTTCCCTCCTTATTTTGAATTCTTGATTGGGCAGTAATCATGTGTGCCAAAGAATTAGGAGAAACAACTAATTTTGAGCCAATAAACATCTTTCAGCACCACGGAGAGCGACAAATGAGTGCCTCCCAACCAACTTTGTGGTCATGCCAGCCTGACTATACTATTATTTACCACACATTGAAAAGGATAGGTAAGGAGATAGAAAGCGGGACAATGTGGAAAAGACTAAGCCACTATTCAGCATTCATAAATAGAGATAAGTAAATAGATGGAAAGCAGGACAATGTGGAAAAGCACTGGCATTCACTTAAGGGAATGTGGTTATGCTGTCATTTAACTTCTCTGTATCACCATTAAATTAAAAGGCAAATATGAAGTAAAATATTAAGTAGCATCAGAGTTCAAAACATGAAGCAATTACATATTCATGACCTCAAGAGTTTTTCATTTATGTATACCATGTGGACATATCCCTTCTTAGAAGATAAATCCCTGGAAAGCAGGGACTGTATCACTACTTCCCAAGACTGAGTCCAATGTCTGGCACATAATGGGTACTAGTCATATTTTCACTAAATATATACATATATACTAAATTATATAATCCTGTCAATAATATTTTGTTTGCTTATTAAAGCTCAGGAATATTCCATTACATTGGCAAGACTATTTTCACATCTAATTTCTGTTTAAAATTTTAGTATGAATGCTTATGAGAAACAACTACATAGCAGGTAAACTTTATTGATTTTCATATTTTAAAGCTATATTTAAAACATTACCCTCTTACAATGAAGAATTTTCCAGTGTGTTTTAATTAGCTATTTGAAGCTTTACTCATAACTCGAGCATATTAATCTGACAACCACAGAATTTTTTAGCCAGCAAATAGCTACCATAGCTCTCTACTCCATCAATGCACAAATGTAAAAGCTATTGTCTTACAGAATTAGAGTCAGACACAAGGAACAAAGTATCAAAGCCACTACTTTTTAATTCAAATGTTAAAAAAAGATTCTCAGAATCATACTAGGTTTTCTTTCTCAGACTCATTTTTCTTCAGCAATCCTATTCAAAGCAAATTATTTATGTTGCTATACAATGTATAAAACAAAACTTATGTGTACTGGACAAGAAAATTTTAAATAGGAAAGCTCATAAATTATTCAATGTTTAACAGGGAACAAACAGGAAGTAGGAAGTATTAAGTAGAGTGTCACAAATTTTATTCTGAGCTGTATCTAAATATCTGGTTACATTCTGGATAAAAAGGGAGACTGTTTCACTTTACATAAATCTGTGTTGCCAAATTTATGTCAAGAGGCAACTGTCTCAACATTAAATGGCAGAAGAATGACTACCATTTAGTAAAAAAGGTGACTACAATTAACTGTGAGAATTTATGAAACTTAAATAAAGATATATTTCACTTTATTTTGAAAGATTAGTAGTTCATATTATACTACAGATTAAATGTAAAAAGTGAACATGTTACTATTTTTCCTTAATTAGCCTGAAATGCATAATAATCCATTATCAGAAAAATGTAATATTTATATTATGATATACATAGAGAAAAAAATATTTATAGTTCCTTTGAAAAATATAAAGCATTTCAGTATTGTAATAACAAGCATAGAAGTAAAACTTAGTAGATCAAGAATAAGAATTATGGAACATTTCAACAATAGGCCCCATGATTCTTCACTTAATAGATGCAGTGATGTTTTGAGTCATTAATATCATATAAAATCAATCCAATTTTATTAGTCATAAAAAGAATAATCATAGACTCTCTAAGAAGAATTTCATAAACATGGGAATTGACCTTTCATGATTTATATTCTGATGTTAACAATTACTCACATTTGTAAAGAAAACAGAATTTAAAGTATGTAAGTGTATCTTTGCTCCAAGGATAAATAACAGTTCTCAAAAGTCTTTCCCTATTTTCAGTTATACCAATTTGACTAATATATTTTTGCTGCTTCTCTGATGAAAATATCATTATATATGTATGTAGGTATGTATGTGTGTATGTGAATCTATGAATTCTAGTACAATTAATTTTTATGACATGAATGCCCAGAGTTATCTAAGTGTGTAATTCCTCTAAGATTCTTGAACATGAAAAATTAAAAACTGAAAATAATATTTTCTACACCACATATCTGTAAACTATGTGAGCTGCCAGGAGCTAGATTTTTAAAACTGATATAAAACCTAGTGTCATGGCCTCTAGAAACCCATTAAAGAAATGAAAGCCCAGCAAAAGTTAACTATATTAGAAACTGCTCTTCAAAAGTGTTGCTTCTGCTTCCATTTTCATCATAAACCACAGAAATTAGAAAATAAAAAAAAATCACACTCATCTTCACTCTTTAACCTATACAAAATTGTATATATAAAATTCATTTATATATCATCTTCCTTCTCAGGCCAGGGGGTCACAATCAGTTTGTAGACTTCAAAGCAGACATGGAGTAAATGCTGTTATCTAGCAGCCATGTGACCTTGAGCATGTACCTTTCTGAGAACAGTCACTTTTTTGGTAAAATAAGTATATACTACGTATCAAAGTAGATATTTTAAAAGTTAGATGATGCTGTATATATATGTAGCTCCTGCTAGGTACCAAATAAATGATACTATTTCTAAGTTCTCTGTATTTTAAACACTATTGTTATCAGTTTTCAAATATAATGGGAGCTTCAGATGAATCCTAGAAGATTTCATGCTCGCTGCTATGGGAACAATGTAGGAGTAGGAACCAAGTCAACACTGTTTGAGTACATATCAGAAATTCTCACTGTTCCCCCTACACCCAAATCTCTAAACTCAGTGATGGTTCTAACCTAGAATCAGATTAAGCAGTTGTACTATGAATAGGCACCTAGGTACTCCTCACCTAATTACTACCCCTATCATTTGTACAGAGTGCACATGTGCAAGCATCATGCACACAACCACACTTGAGCACACATATGCATACAGATTCTCACTTTAAAATGTAAGCTCTGTGAGTTTTGTCTGCATTGGTCATAGAAATATCCCAGTAGATAGAATTGAGTGCCTGCCACTTTAAGGGCCCAATAAATAGTATGTATCATCATACAGGTTTATAATCTCCTCTCCTCAATCACCACAGCATATCAGAAGAAAAGAGGCCTTTTATCAGTCTCCTCATGATCAACCTTTTTAATGGCCCCTAATTAGGCAATGAATGCCCCTTTGTGAAGAAGATAATATTGCCAGCAACCACCTGCTGAATCCTCCATAACTTTCCATATGGAAGAGGAAAGAATCCAACCAATTTAGGGCCAAGTAAATAAACAAGTAACTCACCCCATATTCCTAGTTTGTCCTTAAATTTGCATAGCTAACTGTAGCAAACTGGCTAAGATGTGAAAATGTAGGAAGCTTTTAGGAAGGAACAGGAACAGGTCCTGTTCCTTAGGACCCAGAGCACTTTGATAATAATAACTCCAGCATTTTGCAAATTCAGAACTTTTCTTTACAAAGCATTACGGAAGATACCTTACATTTTAGCACAATATTTTGCCTTTTGACAGCCCAATTTTCAGAGCTTCAGAAGAAAGTATTAAATCCCTGAATAAATTCATGTATTCATATGCAATTTATTTACCCATTATTGAGAAGTGGATTATCTAGGACTTCTATTTCCTACGTTTTTATCTACCTTTTAACTATTGAGTTTTTTCTTATCAGTGCCAATGGAAAGAGGAGCCAATTTTGTACATATGAATTATGAACTTCACTGTGATAAACCAACCTACAGAACTATCTAAATTGAATTCTAAGTCAATTATTCTATTAATACTGAATAATACTGAGGCATTTACTATAAGGTTTTGCAAAGTCTTCCATTAGAAAGTTTAGAAATGATAATTTTTAGATTTTAAAATGTGCACTTTTAAATAGAAATCTAGACAATGTCAATAATTTAGATATGTCAATAACACTTAGAAACTGTTCCTCAATTTGCTTTTTATAGTCACTATCTGTGGTTCAGAGCCAATCTATGTTATTGCTTTTTTCTTCTAATATTAAGTAATAGTTGGATAGTATTTCAGTCATCTGTTTCCTTTGTCAATAATTAACCTTTCATATTTTGAGATAAATATCAAAGAAAAATATTGCCAAAAATGGCTCTCTGGGGCTAGAAGAATACTAATCAGCTTCCTCTTTGTTTTTTCTATTAAGGGATATAGATCTCTAATAACGTATCATATTTCAAGATTCAGCTCAGGAAATGAAAGCCAATATCAAAAACTGTGGAATAAGTAAGCAGAAACATCAAGCCAGTACGTGGTTGGAGACTCACCTATTTAAGAAGAACAGACCTACCTACAAAGAGCAGTTATGAGGGTTAGAAGCAGTATTCTAGAGACACAATGATTCTAGTGAAACATCTGTAGATACGGGTTTTGAATATGAGCCTTCACATGTTGAAAAAATGAAACAAATTAATCCAACATTAGAAAACTAAGATATTTTTCACTAAAAATCTTGATATGTGACTTGTCTTAAAAATTGGAAGATCTAGAAAAATTGAACTTACTTTCCTAAATGCAAAGTGAACTGAAGGAGTTAGCTAAATGCAAAGTGGAGCTACTTCACTGGACCAAGCAGCTATCATTTCTCACATGGATTATTTTAATAGCCTCCTTTTTCCATCCTTGCCTTCCTTGAATCTATTATCTACAAAGGAGCTGAACTGATCCCATTAAACCCATTAGATTACATCACTATTCTGCTTAAAACTCTGCACAAACCCCCATCTCAGAATCCTTATGGTGGCCTCTCTGTCACTCTCTCACTACAATCCAGTCATACTGGCCTCTTTGCTATATCTCAAATATTCAGTCATGGTTGTACCTCAGGACCTTTGCACTTCCTGTCCCTCTGCCTATAATGCCTTTCCCCCAAACAGATAAACCTGTCTGGCAGTCTGATATGAGGGCTCACTATCTTAATAATTGGGTTACAAACATACCAAGAAGTGGTATGTGAGTTTCAAGAAAAACAGAAAAGAAACATTTCTGTGTGGAGGTACAGGATATTCCTGCATAAATAAATATGCAAACTCTATCTTCATTCTTTTATATCACCTGCCTGACCTCTAAAAATGAAAGGTCATGATCCTTGATCTAAGTGGTGAAAATGGATAAATCAATGATTGTATTAGTGCTTTGGCCCCATTGCTTCTCACAGCTGTCTACCTAGCTCTCCCGCTTCCCTTTCTCTGGATTAGGATTCATCAGTACTATAGGGATATTTGTTTGAAATTACAGTGACTTTCATTTTTTCTCATTTGAAATATGAATTATCTTTTGAAGTAGAACATAAATATAGAAAAGTTCACAAGTACGTAACTCTGAATTTCACAAAGTGAACACATCCTAGACCAGCATTATACTGGTAAATATATAACAACCAGTGTCCCCCTCCCCCCAGCCAAATCAAAACAAAACAAAACACAAAAACACATTGAAAAAACACAACTTCCACAACATGAATAATCTCAGCATGGCCAGTTTCAAGCTACCATCTGGATGCCAACCAGCTTGCAAAATTCAAAAATTTAACAATCAATTCTTGCAACTTGATGCAAGGCAGTTACAACATATCACTAAAACCCATGAAGCCCTATCACATTTCTCCTCTGAATCACTACTTTCCTCTTTCCCAAAGGTAATCAGTATCCTGACTTATAACACCTATTTTTGACCTTAATATTAAAGTAATCATACACCCTCTTTTTCACACGGCTACTTTCTCTCATTTTTCTGTTTATGAAATGTATACAAATGTGTTGCAAGTAGTAACAGACCATTAATTATCGATGCACTATAGTGTTCTGCATGATACTATGATTTATACTCTTCTTTAGAGATGACAAACATTTAGTTTGTTTCTAGTCATTGGTTATTTCAGATAATAACCATGAAATAATAACTGTGTTTTTAATTCATCCAGTCTGGCAAGTCCTGCCTTTTAATTTTTGTGTTCAGACCATTTACATTTAATGTGACTTAGTATGGTTGGATTTAAATCTACCATCTTGTTCTTTGTTTTCTATTTATTCCATGTGTTTATTACTTATTTCCTTTTTCTTCTATTTCTGCCTCCTTTTAGATTATTTTAAGACTCCATTATACCTCCTTTTTTTTTAATTATTAGCTGTAACTCTCTGCTTTGTTATCTTAACAAATGATTTAAGATTAATACTACATATCTTTAACTTTCACAGTCTGCCTTCAAGTAATATTGTATCACCTTACATATAGTACAGACCTTACAACAGGACACTTTACTTCCCCTCTTCCAGCCTTTGTGCTAGTTTTGTCATATGTCTTATTTCTCCATATACTATAAATTTTACAATACATAGTTATTACTTTTGCTTTAAATAGTTAACTACAATAAAGAAAATTTTAAAGTAAGAAAAAATGTTCTCTTCTATTTACCTATATATTTTCATATTTGGTGCTCTTCATTCGTGTTAATAAAGATTTTTATCTGGCATCATTTTTCTTGTGCCTGAGGAGCTTCCATTACAATCTGCTATAGTGGAGGACTGATGGCAACTAATTCTTTCAGCTTTTCTGTGTCTCTAAAAGTTCTTACTTTGGCTACATTTTTAAAGGATAGTTTGCCTTATGTGGGATAAGGATATAGAATTCAAGATTGTGTGTGTGTGGGTGTGTGTGTGTCTGCCAGCATTTCAAAGGTATTGCTTCATTCCCTATGGCTTGAATTGTTTCCAGCAAGAATTATATTGTCGTTTTCATTTTTGTCCTTCCAAATGCAAGTGTATTTTTTCTCTTGGTAATTCTTGGAGATATTATTACTTATTTTAAGCAATGTGACTATGATAAGTTATAGTGTGTTTTTCTTCTTTCTTGTGGAGATTCTTAGTACTGTTGGTTTATAGCTTCCATCACATTTGGTACACCTGTCAGTATTTCTTAACATTTTTCTCCATCACCTCCCTTCACCCTCATTTGGGATGTCTAGTTACATCAAGGTTACTTGAAGATGTCCCACAGATTCTGATGTTTCTCCATTTTTTTAAGTCTTTTATCTCCATCATTATTTTTAGTTTGTTACTATTCCACTTTTTTTTTCTACAGTGTCTTAGCTACAGTTAATCGTTTCCTGTGCATTTTTCATTGCAGAAATTTTATTTTTCACCTCTAGAATTTCGATTCTTTAAAATATATTTGTGTCTCCTATCGTGCACAATCTTTCCTCTATCATCTAAACATATGAAATATAGTTATAAAAATCATTTTAATGCCTATGTCTAATATTTATCATTCATGTCTTTTCTGTGTCTGATTCTACTGATTGCTTTCTCACATTATGAATCATATTTTCTGGCTTCTTTCCTGATAATTTTTGTTTGGTTGACAGACATTGAATGCCGGCAATTTTGTATTTCTATACAGTTCCTTGGGCTTGTTCTGAAACACAGCTAATTTGTTTGGTAATAGTTTGATTTTTTTCAAGGCTAGTTTTAAGTGCTGTTAGGCAGGACAAAAACAGTTTTTGTAGGCTTCTTCCCCATTACAGAGATGAAACCATTCTGATTATTCTGTCCAGTGTCCTCCTAGCAGAAACACAATCTAATTCCAGACCTGTGTGAACTACAAGGACTGATGGCTCTCTTTGCTTTGGCAGGCCCAGGTAGTTTCTACATATGTATACTCATTAGTACACAGCTGAATATTTAATGAGCCCGTTACAGATTTCTGGAGTTCTCTGCGAAGCAGTCCAGACTTCTGCCTTGCACACACCACAATCTTGGCCTCCTTGTCCTCTGAGTTCGGTCCCCTCAACTCAGGGAGACTGCTGAGATCTACCTGGGTTTTCCTTCCCTGCATTCTCAAGGTCACAAACCGGGTAATCGTAGGGCTCACCTTGTGCATTTCTCAGAGGTCACTATCTTCCACTGCCCAATCATCATTGTCTGAAAACTGTTGTTTCATACATTTTGCCAGAAGCAGAATTCTAATTCTTCTGTTTTTATTCCCTTTCCTGCCTCATTTCACTGCTAAATACAAGAATAAAATATTGGATTCAATTCATTATTCAGTATAAGAGGTTTAAAAGCAGACATTGTTATCTTATTCTTATTCTCTAAGGGAAAGCTTTAGATAATTCACTGTTCAGTATGATTTTTGTTGTAAAATTTTGTGATGCTGTTTTAAGTTTAAGGTAGTTTCTTCTATTCCTCTTTTTATCATAAATGCGTCAACTTTTCTCATGTGAGGCGGGAAGCCCCATAAAAAGACCACCAGGACCCCTAAGCAGGGCCACTGCTCTCCTCTTAGCACCTCTGGTTTCCTGGCCCAGAGGCTCTATCTCAATTTTTTGCCTCTAAAGCAGCTAACTTACCCCTAGAATTCTATTGGTTCCCTGAGCTCACTTTCCTTCACTCCTGATTGGTTATTACTCTCACTTCTGATTGGTCCATTTGTAATACTTCATTTGCATGGAGCTCACTCCTGATTGGTCTATTTCTACAAAGCTTGTTCCTGGTTGGTCAACTTCTGTTGCACTTTATTTGCATATAATGTTGCAAAGTGTAAAATTGGCAGCGTATAAAAGGCCTGTGTAAACCTACAGACGGGGTCCAGAGCTTGAAGTGTTAACTTCTCTGGGCCTGCTGGCATAATAAACCTGAGTTCTCCAACTCTCTGAGTGCTGCTTGGTCTCTCGCCCGGATCCAGGTTGCTGTCACAACTGAGCTGTATCACCAGGCTGTAACACAATTTTCTGCAACAATGTACGTTTTCTGACTCTGTTGAGATGTTACTCCTTTATTGTTTAGTTTTTACTCCCTTATTTTGTTAGTGTGGTGAATTACACTGATGGTTGCTTATTAAAACAATGTTCCACTCCTGGATTATATCCAACTTGATCTTGATACAGTATTCTCCCGTATTTCATTGATTTTGATTACTAATATTGTATCTAAATACTAAAGCTACGTTTACAGCTAAATAAATGAAAGAGAATGACTTGTAATTTTCCTTTCTTGTAACATCTTTGTCGGGTTTTGATCGATTTTGCTGACCTTGGAAAATAAATTTTTCTATTCTCTGAAAGAGTTTTCATATTAGAGCAATATCTTTCTTATATATACTGCAGAATTCACCAATAAAACCATATGAGCCAGTAATTTCTTTAGGAAGGTTTTCAAATACAGATTCAATTACTTTCATAGCCATGAAAACTTCAGATTTTCTATTTCACATTGTTTCCATTTTGGGTGACTTTATTTTTAGCTGAAGAATCTGTATTTCTTTAAATTTTCATTTTCTGGCATAAAGGGTTTTTTCTCATTATTTTCTGATATTATGTTTTTATTACCTATAAGATCTATAAAGATATTCACCTTTTCTAAAATTCCTGATATTGGTAATTTGTATTTCTTTTAATTTTTTGACATTATCAGATTAATTTCCTCAATATTTTCCGGGAAGCAACATTTGACTTGGTTTGTTCTCTCTATTTCATATTTGTTTTCTAGTCATTAATTTCTATTTTCAGATTTATTATTATTGTCTTTCTAAATTGTTTACATTTAATTTACTTATTTCTGTCTTCTTGAGATGGAATCTTAGAGACTAATTTTCAGCCCACATATATCTGGTGAACACCATCTATGCCTTGCTCAAAAATCTCTTGTATTCATTTTACCAGTGCTATTCCCCATCTCCCAGTTTCCACCGTCGTTGTTGCTGACAGTTTGTAGCTCTAACCTTTCTCAGAGGACAGCCCTCAGGATGTTGAAACTGCCTCGCCTATGGAGAGTCCTAAGTGCCTGGGAGCTTGAATCCCCCTTGTATGGCTCACAGAGTCCCTCAAATATCTTTCAACAGTAACTTTGAATCACCCAGCTTCTGGATTGCAGTTAAGACCATCCTCGAAGAATTCCTTTTGGAATACTTAAGCCACCTGACTATTTGGAAAGGTTGAGGTGCCTAGAAGTGTACATCTTCCCAGAATAGACTGTAGTCAACTACTAACTGATCCAGAGATCCAAAAGCCTGCTCTCTTGTTTCCGAAGCAGACTCCCACTGAGATGAAATTTGTCTCTTGAGTTCTTCCCAGGGTCAGACTGAAGCTGAGTTTTTCAATGAAACCACATATTCTGTAGCTTTTTATAGTTCAGCAACCTTTCTCCACTCACTCCCTCATCAGTTTCTCTCTGGAGCAGTTCCCAATAAATCCCTGACTTAGGGGTCTTCTGGAAAAAAACAAACCTAAGACATACTACACATTTTCCTCTAAGCACCACTTTAGCTGGGTAACAGTAATTTGACATATACCTTATTTCCATTATCACTTAGCTCAAAATATTTTCAATTTTTCGGTATAATTACATCTTTACCCTTGGATTATTTACATTTATGTTGCCTAATTTCTAAAAACCTAGACATTTTCATGATATCTCTTTGCTGTTGACTTCTAGCTTATTTCCAATATGACCAGAGAAAACATTCTATATGATTTCCTTTCGGAGGGTACTTTTTAGTACTTTGGTAAATGTTTCATATTTATATAACTCTTTTTTAGTTTGTGGTGCAATATTACACGTGTTGAATATGTGTGTTAATGAGCACGTATATTTGTTAATCAGATATTCAGATCTCTTTTTTTTTGTTGTTCTACTTCTATGAGGTACTGAGAGATTTGTATTCAGAATCCTAGGTTATGCTTGTACATTTGTACATTTATCCATTTACTCAAATCTGTCAATTCTTTCTATATAATTGAGGGGAGGCTTGAATCAGATGCATTAAAATTTATAATTGCCATATAAATAATCTCTCCTGGTAGAGCCATTTATCATTATGAAATATGTTATTTATATTGAATAATATTTTTTCTTAAAGTCTTAATATTTCAACTACACTGGATTTTTCATTAGTTTTTATATGCAATATATTTTTTCATGCTTTTACTTTCAACTTTCACATATCCTTATATTTAAGATGTTTCTCTTATATAAAGTATGAATTGTATTTTGTTTTTATATTTACTTTAGAAATTTTTATTGGAGAAAAAAATTGTTTTGATGTGGACTTGTCTCCAGGTTATCTAATTCTAGCCTTTCATTATCTTTGAGCTATTTTGTAAATCTATAAACTTGTAGATATGCACATTTTGTCTGGCTTGGTGGAGATTTGTCTTCCCTCCCATCATGAGGAAAAAAGTTTCCCACTATATACGTATTCATTTTATTATTCCTGATTTATAAATGTGCCTGTTCTTAGGTTCTCTTTTGAACTGGATATAACATTTACCAAGTTTATCCATGAATATGAGTTAAATAAACTTTTTAATAAGTATTTTTAATTCTGTATAAGATACATGAATTAATTTGTTAAGGTAATTATCTATCATTATGTTCACATTAAATTATTTAGATAATGTGCATTTAACGTAATTTCTACTTAAGTTTAATCTAACATCTTAAAAATGTTTTCTATTTCTCCCACCTATTTTCCTTTCTTTTCTGACTAATCACCATTTCCATCATTTTTTAATCCTCACTTTTTAATTATGAATTAATTTTTTCTTAGTGAATACCTGTATATATTACAACACATATTCTATTTTTGTTTCTTCTCTGATGATGGCAGTGCTTTGATAACATTCTCTCTCTTCTCTTCCCTCCACTTTGTCTTCCATTTGAATTCTAAATATATTTAAACCTCTGAAGCAATAATTATCAGTGTTTTTACAAAATATCTATTTGGATTTCCCCATTTTCATGCACTTTTTCCTTTATTTCTTTATTACTACATTTTCATAAGGAATAATTTTCCTTCTGCCTGAAGAACTTTCTTTGGTAATTTTTTAGTGCCTGATAAAGAAGTCTTTAAATTGCTGTTAGTCTAGAAAAGCCTGGACATAGAATTCTAAGCTGACAGTTTCTCTCAGCACTTTAAAGGTGTCATATCACTGTCTTATTTTTCCTTTTATTTCTGTTGAGAAATCAGCTCTCTGTCTTATTGTTTCTTATTTGAAAACAATACATTTTTACTCTGGCTGTATTTAAGATTTCTGCTTGGTTCATAATAGTTTGACAGTGATACACAGAAGTATGACCATTTCTATTTATTCTGCTTGAGTTTCAAAGAAATTCTTGAACGGCCTAATATCTATATTAGTCAGCATTTTCCAGGACAAATAGGACTGGGTATGTGTATAAAACAAATTTGGCTCATGCTGTGATTACGGAGGCTGAAAGTCCCAAGATCTGTATGTAGCTGGCAAGCTGAAGACCCAGGACAGACAACGTGTAGTTCCAGTCTGAGTCCAAAGGCCTGAGAACCAGGAAAGTTGATGGGGTAAGTTCCAGTCTGAAAACTGACTGACTCAAAAACCAAGAAAAACTAATGTTTCAGTCTGAGTCTGGAGGCCAAAAAAGACAATGTTCCAACTCAAGCCATTAGGCAGGAGGACATTTTTCTTACTGTCTTCTTGTTCTTTTCAGACCTTCAGTTGATTGGATGAGGGCTTCTCACATTAGGGAGAGCAATTTGCTTTACTCAGTCTACCAGTTCAAAGGTTAGTATCATCCAGATACACCCTCACAGACACACCCAGAATAATATTTGACCAAATGTCTGATCACTCTGTGGCCCAGTCAAGGTGACACATAAACTTAACCATCATATTTCTATTGCCAATTTTGGAAAATATTCACCAGTATGTTTTCAAATACGGCTTCTGCCCATTCTCTTTTGTCTCATTCTGGGACCCTCAAGATACCAATGTTTTATTTTCTTATCATGTCTCATAAGCTCTTTTCATGTACTTTCCATTCTTTTTACTCTCTATGCTTCAGTATAGATAGTTCCTATTGACATAACTAATCTTCTCTTTTGCTATGTTTAATTTGCTATTTTATATACACATATATATATTAAATTCTTAATAAAAGCTATTGTATCTTTTTTCAGTTCTAGAATGTCCAGTGTATTCTAGTTTATATATTCCAGTTTCTGAATTGATATTTTCAATTTTGTCATACATTTTCTAGGACACCTTAATCTCAGTTATATTAAAGTCCATGTATCATTACTCCAAAATCTGAATTAGCTGTTGGACTATTTTTCTACTGTTTTCTCTGATTTTTTAAATAATTTTCCCTTCTTTTGGCAGTCTTGATATTTTTATTTTTCATTCTATGCCAGTTCTTATATATAAAAAAAATAAAAATTTAACTGAGGTTCTAACTAATGTAATCTTTTTCCAGAAGAAAAAAAAAATACCTATTTCTGCTTTACTGCAGGCAGTCTGAGTAAGAAAAGATGACCATCCAGTTGGGGACTGAGTTAGTTTGAAGTTTTTTCCAGCCCTTTGTGAGAGCTGGTGTATTTTCAGGTCATACTTTCTCTCAGGCTGTGACACTTCCAAGATCCTAAGTGTACACCTTGAGTACTATCCAGGACCTCTGCTCTTTGATACCCTCTGTTCTCCAATATTTGTTTCATCAGCTTGTGAGACTGCTGAAAATCCACTCAGTTTCTAATTCATTAAGTACCTCTTTGTGTTTTAACTTCTTGGTCTTTCAGCTCTGCATGTCATGAATTTTGGGGCAAATAATTTTAAAAGAAAATGGGATTAAATGCTAGGCTTATTTCAATTTGTTTCTGTTCCTTCACCTTCTGGCTACCTTGTTAGTCCTCTGATGTGGGTCACGTTTTGTTTTGCTTTTGTTTTCTCATCTTTTCTAGTTGTTCTTGGAGGACACAGTTGTTCCTCAAGAAGCTATTTTACCATTATTGAAAATTTAATCTCTCTAAACTTCTACCCTCTTCCCCTGCATCCCCTGTGTTTTCTTTTGTATAGGAAAACACATTCTCTAAGAGTTTTGTACTTGCCCCATTTGTTTTCTTTTGGATCAACAAGCTTAAATTGTAAACCTGATATATGTCCACAATGAAAATTAAAAAAATGTAAACATCATCTTTTGAGTACTTTGTTTTGAGTGTTGACTTGAACTTTTTAGATCTGAAAATACATTGTTACAGGCACAGACCACTTATGAAACAAGGACCTCATTATAATTCCGTACTTACAGATGTTCTACTTTAAACTTTAAATCTAACCATAACACAGATGCTCGTGTGATCTTCTCATAACATAGGCACATCTTGTATAGTAAAGATTATCAGAGAAAGGGAAGAGCTGAGTATTTCAGGAAGTGTTTCAGCTATGAGATGAGACGGATATCTGCTCAAATCCTGGCCTGACTACTTATTACTTACGTGATCTAGGATATAATATCTTTACTCTTCAGTTTCCTTTTTGGTTAAATCATTGTTTAATATTTATGTAATGTAATATGAGGATTGCATAAATTTAAATAATACATATAAAATGTCTAACTCAAAATCTGCTTTACTTAGAGTGTTCAATCAATATTAGTCACTCATTCATATTCTTTGAAAATAATTTTCATGGTAAGTATCTCAAAATAAATTAGAATTATGCTGGATTTTGCATTTTAAAATGATTATAAAATAGATTGTTTTAGCTAAATATCTAAAAATTTTTAAAGGTGGTGAAAAATTTTACATATGAAACAAAATGAAAAGTGGAGAAATGATCTGAGGTTCAAAAGAATTCCATTATAGGAAGGAAAATATTGAATAGCTAAAGTTCTTACTAGAGAGCCTTTTTACTTAAAGGTTAGGTTAATTGCCGAGACTTAAGTAGTCAGGGTCATAAAAGCATATAAAAATTAGGAGTAATTGAAAGTAAACCTTTAAATTGTTATGACACTAAATATATTCCACCAAGAAGCATAAAACCTTGCAAATTAAAGCACGGCTGGTTCTGAAGTTGTGTTCAGAGAATCAAGATAGTGTGGAACTGTAAGAGATGGTATTTGAAAGGAAAGAGTGATCAGATTTAGAAAGGATAAGTAACTTTACACACACACAAAGGCTGAGATGTAAGAGATTAGAATCTGCGTTGAACACCTCTGATTTACCTCTTCAGCTGATTTACCACTTCTGTATCCTGCACTGTGGTGTGAAAGGCTTTGGGTCGACTTCACCCAGTGGGCAACAGTATCAGGAGACCAGAGAGAAGGAGAGTGAGGTCAAGGTACGTAGTCCTTGAATTGCCTCCCTCCACCGTCACTCTGGGCAGACTCTATTTTTTGCTTAAGGTTATACTTTCTGCCAGGCAGTCCTCACCACATCACTGTTAAAAATTGCTGTTACAAGCCTCAGGGTATTGCACTATCCCAGTTGTTTACCTCTGTTTTGCTCTTTATTAAGCTTCTTTTCAAATTACCCAATTGCATGCACCATCTTTTTTTCTGCTTGGACCTCAATACACACAGAAACCATGTCTTTAACTGAAAGCTCAGAAATCTGTGGTTCTCTAGTCAACAATTTCTGCTTCTCAGTATGAACAGAATATTGCTTTCTGAAGAGTTATTGATTTTACTGCACAGATTACACAGAATGATCTGATTCACAAGAAAGTTCGTAAGGTCAGTCACTCTCACATAATGTCACATATTCCTACTTTTGTTTCTTAGCATGTAGTTTTAATTGTAAATGTAAACTTACGTAAATCATTTTTGGATAATAATTACATAATGCCAAACATTTGCAAAACCTTGAGAAAAACAATGTATCCAAAACAATTCAATACGATTCTGTTGCCTGTGGATTTATATTATTTGCTATATTATTTGTATATGTATTTTTCTATTTGTAAATAAGGTTCTTCAATGTATTGGGGCAAATTTACATAGAAAAATGCAAGTTAACTAACAAGCAATAGCTGTATCTGCCAAGCACAGTAAGTGACAGCAGAGAATTAGCACAGTCACCTGCCAAGACTAACTCCCCCATCCCCTCTCCCACCTCTTTTTGAATGAAATGTTTTAAGCCATGTTCTCCCCATGACTAAGACATCTTCTAGTGGCAAATTTGTTTATAGATTTTCATGACTGTGTCAGTACATTTACTAACCTAAAAATAATGTTTTATTTACTCCGTGTCTTGAAGTTGTGAGTTTCTTAGTTCATGAACATCCAATGACTCCATAGTGGTTCAGAAGAGAGAGTCCATCTAACTCAGACCCAGATTTTCCAGTTTCCAAATTTATCATTGATTTAAAAAATAATAAAAAAGTACATTTCAGAATAGTTCAAGAAAAGTTCAGCATCCAATAAAGCTACAAATTATGAGTCATCTGTTAAGATATGTGGATTTCAAGTTCAAAAATATTGTAAAATGGTTTTATGATTAAAATAAAAATTTATAATTAATACTTTTTTCTTGTCTTATCACATCAATAGATTCTTCATGTGTTATGTCACCTTCATTGTACTCAGATGTTGAAGCCACAGCTAAAGCTGCATGTTTTCTCCAGATATCTTTTGATAATTTGCCAACTAGAAATGAAAGTCTAGAATTAACATCACTAAAATTATTTTATCTAACCCAGGATCGGTACGAAAGATCAATCTGTATTGCCTTATTATATTCAACACATTAAGGCAAATTCAGTGTTCTGGCTAAGTTCACTGTTCCAAAAAGTTGAATGACTAAAATGGACATGTGTTACCTAGTGTAGATTAATCTGATATTCAACCTTAGAGTGGCCAAATTGCCCCAAGTCATGTGGAACAAGTGGCCTCACTACCCATCAAAATCTGAGTTAATCTATTAGTTTCTAAAATTTGTCCTTGAAATGTATATTTAAAATATTTTAATATGACATGAAATGATAGCACTAAAATAATGATATATATGAGAAAGCTGGATATTCTCTTTTATATTTTGAGGCATAGACTTAGTGGACAGCAAAGCATTTACATATTTTGAAAGCAGGATTCAAACTTATAATTTCAATTTAAAGGAATTACAATGTCTTTTAAATGGAAAAAATAACTTAAGATTCCAGTTTACCAGAAACTATGAAATTGAAAATATTCTGTTTAGCATGTAACCAAACCCTCTTTCACTATTTTTTTTTCAGTACTTGTTTCTTTCTTTGAATCATGTTCTAATTATTCAAAGTATCACTTGCACTAAAGATTGCATCAGTCTTTGAGTGACAGGTAACAACCTTTATAATCTTAAATTAACTGACAACAGTGTACATCACTGGATGATGAATATGTGGGAGTTGCACATATTCTGCCTATGAGCTTTCTTTAGACCACACAAAGATTAACCACCATGGTCCTATAGTCACTGATTTTACAACAACCAGATATACTCAATAATGTTATATGCTTGGTTAAGATTCCTTTAATTATAAAGAAAAGAAATCCACTCAGGTTAGCCCAGGGTAAGAAGACTGCTGTAAGTTTACAGGTGGTAAAAGCCCAAAACTAAAATGAAAAAGCATCAGGAAAAGAGGCAACTCCAGTGACCAGATTCTCCTCCCTCTTCTCTCTTGGAGGAAGTGATCTCCCGCTGAGTTTCTATTTTCCTTTGCATGTCTTTTCTGCTCTTCTCTCAATTGACTTACTGCCAATTGACTTCCTCTGCTTACTCATACTTTATGGTAGCTCAAATATTTAACTTGAAGATTTGTTTATTCAATTTCTTCAATTTGAAAAGCAAACATTTACTAGGCACAGCCTGTGTTCAAGGTACAGATGATTTCATTTTGCCAAGGCCCTGATTCTGTCTCATTTTCTGTCAGTTTCTTTCCTCCTATTACGCCTCTTCTGCAAGCCTGTTATATGCCTCTTTATGTTTCCAGATTTAAATTCTCCAAAAAGAAAACTGCTCTCTACTACAGAAGTTGTAAATAGTGGCTCAAGGGTTATTTTAAGCTATCAGATCTGTTTTGATTTAAGCCCATAGCATTGTTGGCCCCATCACAGGGTTTTAAAAATTGAATTAACTCCCAACATTTAAAAATTGGGAAACTTACCAAAAAAAAAAATCCTAATTTTTACCATCCCTTAAAAAAACACAAAACAAAAAAACAGACGTTCTGTCAACACTAGATTTTTTTTTTCTTCACAGTAGCAATTACTTGGGGCTGATTAGCTACAGCCCCCTAGACAGAGCTTTCATGTTCAGGCTGCTACCTCTCCCAGTTGTGTCTCACAGGAAGCTGAAATTCTTTTGCCTTTTAGCTTTGTCTTTATGCATTGGGTTATTTTAGAGGAGAGAGTCTAAGCAGCAGAAAGTGAATCACTTGTCACTCTGACCTCCTTCAGTCTTTTACATTATCTGCCTGGCCTCTGGGAGCTTTCTAATTTGCATCTCCTAGTTTATCTCATCTGGTCACATTAAGTATATCATAACACAGTGGCAAGCCTGAGACTGAGCGTCTCAAGAATACACCACACTCTGCTCATCTTGAAAGTGAGGGTGGCTTTAGAACAGAAAATACAGCCACCCTCACTTTTACAGAAAATAATTAACAGAAGCAATAGGTGATGCAATTTCCCTTCCAAGAGGGTGACGATAGGCAGGCCAGGATATGAACACAGTTAATTTATCGTAATGAAAACAAACCTGAATCTGTTTAAGGAACAAAAGAAAAAATTCCCTCGGAGGAATATTCAATGACTTTTATCAGTAATGGGACTTAGGAATCACACAACCCTTTTCAGGGTGCTAAGTCAGAAGCTGGCAGGGTACAGCTGGCCAGCAGCACCCAGAGCTCAGGGGCTCACGTGAACAGAAGGCTTGGTGGTGCAGAACCCCTGAGCTCTCACCATATTTTAATAGCTGCTGAAGCCCCAAATGTTTCTCCGTGGAAAGCTGATTTTACATTCTCTGCTTCTAATCTTCTAAAGCAGGGGTTGGCACACTACAACCCACGACCCAAATCTGGCCTGCTGCCTGTTATTGTAAACAAAGTTTCACCAGAACACAGCTATACCCGTTTAATATTGTCTGTGGCTGTTTTCACACGATAGAGTCAGAGTTGTGAGTAACTGTGACAAAGACTGACTGGCCCACAGAGCCTAAACGTTTTCTCTCTGACCCTGCACAGAGAAGGTTTGCCTATCCCTACCCTAAAGAAAGACATAGCAAAAGAAATATATTACAAATACGTTATATAAATATACTATTCATAAATATACTACTCTTCTAATGCAAGTTCTCCTACCTAATCCAAATTCTGGCTCAGTTTAATTTAATTCCCTCATTTTGACTTTGGTTGAAATGAAGGACTACAACACAATATCAATGACGTTTATCACACTGAAATCTGTCAGCAAAATCAACTCTGCCATTCTCTAAATAAAACCCCCAACTTTCATTTTATGCTAATCATACTCTCTGGATAAGCATCTGAGTCAAAATGAAGAGCCCTCACCCCACTATACCTAATTCTCTGAACAACGTACACCCCATAAAAACTCCATTTATTTTTAAACTCGTTTTGATTATGGCAAAATTGACCAATCAAGGATCTCATATTGAAAACATGACATTTTCTTTTATGCCTTCACGGATCACATCCACCAATAACATTTGTAATTCACTATAAACAGCATTTCTTTTCGAAATAATTTGCCATTTTTAGTAATGCCTCCTGTGACATTTCCTGTCTTTACTTGTCTCCATGGTGCTGCCCCTATTTTTTCCCATGAATGTGTATTACGATATAGACCCTCACCTAGTCAGGTTGTTCAAGCATTGATTAAGCAGGTAGTTTCAATTTATGCTAGCATAGGCTTTTAATACATACTATGTGAGAAACATAATTATCCTCTCAATATACAGTTTTCTTCTTTCATTAATTTCAGGAAAAGAAACACTTAAAATGAAAATGGAAATAAAGTTTTCCTTTTTTGTACCAATAACCTACTAGAAAGTATATTGGAAAGCTGCTCCCTGCATACAAACAGTATATAAAATACTTCATAATTAAGTAGAAATACATAATTTAGAACATACAAATATAACTATGAAATTGTTGAAAGACTTGAAAAAAGTCAATAAATGTGGATGTGATGGTTAATTTTACATGTCAACTTCATGGGGCATTGGGTTGCCCAGATCAAACATTCTGGGTGTTTGTGTGAGGGTGTTTTTGCATGAGAGTAGCATTTAAATAGACTAAGAAAAGCAAATTCTTCCTGACTGATTGACTTGAACTGAAACCCTGGCTCTCCCTGGGTCTCCAGCTGGCCAGCCTTCACACAGGAACAACACCTCGTGCCTCCTGGGCCTTCAGCTCGCTGACTCACCCTGCAGATCTCGGGACTTGCCCACCTCATAATCGTATATAATCCCATGTGAGTGTACATCCTATTGGTACTGTTTCTCTGGAGAACAGTGACTAATACAGGGGAGGGTGCTTTGCTGTTCCAGTTTTTATTCAGAATCCCGTCAGGAAACAAATCAACCCAATGAGAAAAGAAAGATATAAAGCTCTTAACTAGATGACTGAGGTAAAAAGGAAAATGAGTAATTCATAAAGATTGCAATTTCAGAAGAAGTTACCAGTCCTAGCACTGAGGAAACAAAGGGAAGAAGTTGGGTTTATTAATCCTCGGAAGTCTGAGGAGGAGATCTCACAGAAAGGCCCCTGAGGAGGGGGCCTTGGCGCTTGGTGCTGGGGTCAGTGAGAGGGCGGGGTTAGGCTGACTGTGTGAGGGTTGGAAAATCTGCAAAATGAATACACTTGCTGCTACAGGAAGGAGCTGCTGCTACCAAAGGGGAGAAGCGTTGCTCGGGAGATGCTCCCAGGAGCAGAAGTGGACCTGGAGCCCACAGGAGGAGGATGCGAGGGAGCAAGTGTCTAGACCTTCTTCCTGCCTTGTAGCGGCTCTCTAAGAATCTGACACAGAGCAGCGAGCAGAGAGGAAATGTGGCTTGTAGAGCCCAGCTCAAGCATCACAGAGCAGGCTGTAGAAGACTGGGGCTGGGTCCAAGAGACAACAGCATAGTAAACGGTACAACAGATGCCCATTTCCCCCAAGTATATCTATGGCTCTACATGGATGGGAAATAAATAAACAAACAGGAATTTGAGATTTGGAGATACTATTATATATAAAACAGATAAACAACAAGTTTATACCGTGTAGCACAAGAAACTATATTTAATATCTTATAGTAACCTAAAACAAAAAAGAGTATTAAAAGGCATATGTGTATGTATATGTATGTCTGAAACATTATGCTGCACACCAGAAATTGATACAACACTGTAAACTGACCTGACTGTACTTCAATAAAAATAAATAAATAAGTGGATTGGGGTGGCAGAATGATGGTAATGTGAAGTACTTTAAAGTTCAGCTGTAATTAAAAAGAAAAAAATTGGCAAAGATAATCAACAAACATAATAAAAGTGGTTTTATATTATGAACATAAAAATTCATCATAAACAATACCCCAAAACATAAATGGGGATATACTATAAATCAACTAAATAAAGCCAATTGTTGTGAAATAGACTCTGTTTTGGCTTTAAATTTGTAATGATTAATAAATACATGGTGTTAGGAAAAAAAAAAATCTGAGATTATTTTACATATCACACTTGAAACCAAATTTATTTTCAGTTGAATTAAAATTTCAACTGAAATTTTAATATAAAATGAAGACATTAGAAGATAGTGAATAGAAGAAAACAATGGTTACTATTTACTTGTTCAGAGTATGGAAATAACATATAAGCATACAAAGAAAGGAAAACATCAAAGGAAGAGTACACTGACTACATATTATGTGTAACTTCTGTAAACAAAGTCATTACTGCAAAAATGAAAGCGGTGATGGTACATAGAGATGATTTTGCAAATTTGTACAGAAAAAGAGATACAGTTCCTGTCAGGCAAAAAATTTTACAAATAAATGATAGATACAAACATTTCTCCTTAGGAGAATGAGCAAAGTATCAGAACATGTAATGAGAAAGAAGAAATAAAAATGGCAAAAAATATATGGAAAATTAATCCTCTTTAGTGATTATAGAGAAATGCAGCTAAAGTGAAAAATTTATATATCTTTTGTACGAAACTGGTCAGGGCAATACTTAATGCTGGCAATAATAAGGATGTTCACACACTCAGCTGGCAGTAGCAAACTGGTACAGCCTGCTTAGAATACATGATAACAACATATGCCGTACAGCCTTAAATAATTTCCTCATTTCTAGGAATCTAATCTAAGAAAATAAACAGAGGTGTAGTCAAAGGTTTGGTAAGAATACATTCCATTATAATAATAGAAAATTGTAAATAAATTTAATGTCTAACAATAAGAAAATTATAGTAGAGCCATGTGTTGAGATATTTTCTAGTGATTGAGAAACATGTTCTAAAAATAAACACTTGATAAACTCAGAAACCTTTCAAGACACGCAAAATATAAAAAAAATCAAAATACAAAATAATGTTTCTGATATGATTTTAGATAATATACAAAAAATTAAGTCATTGTCTCAGTATGGTGAAATGATTAAGGATTGTTTTACTACTAAAAAATTTTTTGAAAGTTGCCATTTATAAAATCAGACTACTAAATTACACTTTTTTAAAAACATAAGAGGGAAGTGTTTACTCAAAATTTGAACATCATTTTCAGAGCCAACAGATTTTCTCATTACCCACTCCCCACAACTAGACTAAATTTGGAGAAACTTAAGACTTCTGCAATAACAAAATAAAAGAATACAGACATTTCTAAATATCAGTTGCTAATTCTTTGAAGTTCAATAGTGTATAAGCATTTTTTTTCCCTAGCAACTAGCATTTGTCAACTATCAACCATCAAATTCTATCTTCTAGGTTAAGTAATAAGTTAAATGCCATTTATATGTTTATTATTTCAAGGTTAATTTTCTGATTTCTTTCAGAGCTCCCGAGTCACACATTTAACTGTCTACTCAGCTTCTAACCTTAGAAATTAGAGTTCACCAAATGAACATGTGCAAAAAAATTCTTATTTCCGTCTGCCCTGTTCTGTCTCCTCAGCACCCCTGCATCAGCAGCTTCCTTTCCCTCACTTTCTCAAGAACAGATCTAATTATTCATGCCAAAATTTGCACATTTTTCTCTGTGTCCAGCTCTATCCTTACTCTATCCAGTTGTAACCCTATCCAATGCTGCTGTTTGGATCCAAGGGCCCAGAATTTCTCTTGGACTCCTGAAACAGCCTTCTATCTGCTTTCCTTGCTTACACTGCTGCTCACCCTCTCAATTGCCCATTTGTCATAAAACAGCTACAGTAGTACAGCTACTGGTATAAAAATATCAATTAGATAATATCATTCTCTGGCTTGAAAATCTCCAAAAGTCTCTGTCATACTTTGGGTTTCCCCAGAAGCAGTCCTTGGCAAGAGTTGAAGTACAAAGAATTTATTTGATGTGATCCCAATGAACACCAGTAAGAGACTAGGGGCATAAGATAGAAAAAGCAAAGAAGCCATGAACGGTGCATTACTGAGCAAGCTGCTGGTATGAGCAGGTGGGGATGAATCCCACAGGGAATTCTGGGAGCCAGCATGGAACACGTGCCTCATGTTATCTCACTGGGATGAGCAAAGAAGCCAGCTCCCTTTAGGCATTTGTTGAGGTTGTTCCCACAAAGGGGTGGTGGATGGGGATGCAGGCATTAACTCCTCAGCTTTCCTGACTGCTGCTCATTCACGTGGAGCAGCCTCCAGTGGACAAGAGGGGGAAACAGAGGGAGGGAGGGAGAGCACGCGCGTGTGAGAGTGAGCAAGCGGGCGAGTGAGCACTCAGGCAGTGAGTCACAGACACTGGCAATTGAAGGCAGGCCTGAGCACCTAGAAAAGTTAAGTTCCATCAAGGATGGAATGCCAAGAGCTAAATGACAGTGCACCTTCTGTACCACTCTGACCCATTCATAACTTACTTAATCTCAAGAAAGTGGCTTGTTACATTTTTTTTATATATATAGAGATGCAATAGTAGGAGTCCATTCCTAAAATTAATCCCAAGGGGGAGACTGATATTTATCAACTTCCTCTACGACAGCTTCTACATCCATTTAACCATAGTCAGCATTTCTGTTGAATTGAGTCAGAGTTCTTCAATCTCAGCAATATTCACATCTTGGGACAAATAATACTTTGTTACAAGAGATGCCCTATGCATTGCAGGATGTTAGGCAGCACCCCTGACCTCAACTCACAGACACCAGGAGCACACCTTCTGCAGAGTTGTGATCATAAATGTCTCCAGATATTGCCAAAATTCTCTTCCTTCCCCAAGCTGAGAATCATTGGGTAAATAGCCTATCAGATCACCATTACGTTCTACCCTTAGGGATTTGACCCTCTGCTTACTGCACACTTGTCAGGCTGAATTTGACAGGAGGTGGCTGTTGTAGTTGACTAATCATGGCTATTACTGGGCAAAAAAGAAACAAGAGATGCTGCAATGAATTCTCTGAGTTCCAAGCATAACCGTGTTTGCCTCTATTATATAGCAGCCCTCACTATTTCTTCATGAAAATCAGGCTCAATTCTTCATGCCAGTAAAGTAATTTCATTTTTTATCTGCAGTTTTACTGGTGTGAGGATCTACAGATGACCAGGTGGCCATCATAGTTTTAAGTTTAGTGGAAGTTTACCTGCATCTCCTGGTGGAAGGCCCCATCATGTCACGCCTGGAACCAGGGACTCTAGTCCGAATGAGCCTAAAGTTGTGGAGATAAAAAGTATAAAGTGATGAGACTTAATTTGTCTACCTGCTGGGACACAGTATCATGTAATAGCCAGTAATTCAACGTATATATTGCAGCTCGAAAAAGAATGCCCCAACTCTGTAAGGCTGGCATTCTAGGTATACCTTTCAGCAGCCACGTATATTAGGTTTCCATAGCTGCATAACAGGTTACCACAAACTTAGTAGCTGAAAACAACTCCCATTTATAAGCTCACTTTTGTAGGTAAGAAGTTCAGCACAGCTTGTCTGGGTTCAGGTTATCACAGGCTGAACCTAAAGTGTTGGTTGAGCTGAATTCTCATCTAGAGGCTCAGGGACAAAACAATCCACTTCCAAGCTCATTAAGGGTATTGGCAGAATTCAGCTCCTTGTGGTTTTAGGACTGAAGTCTCCTGTAAAGTCCTTGCTAGATGTCATCTGGACCCTATGTTCAGCTCATCAAGGGTGTTTGAATTTTTTGCCAACTTCCATCAAGTCAGCAACACAAAACCAAATCATTGAGGTGCTTTGACGCTCCCTAACTTTCTCTTCTGTCACCATCCAGAGAAAACAGCTTTTAAGGGCTCATGTGATTAGATCTATCCAGATAATCTCCCTATCTTAAGATCAGCTGATTCAGAATATTAATCACATATGCAAAATCCCTTTACAGAAAAACCTAGATTAGCATTTGAGTGAATAATTGGGAGAAGGTATATATACACCAGGGTATAGAACTCTTGGGTACCCCTCTTAGAATTCTGTCTATCACACCATCCCAATGTTTAACGAATCTCCCAGCTTCTCCATGATATGGTATAAGGCAGGAGAAGAGTGGTCCATGGTTATATGCCCATTGTTACACCACCTCCTTCAAAAAAAAAAAAAAAACTGGATTCCTTGGTCCAAGGATGTATTATGCTGGGTCCTATCTTTATAAATCAAACACCCTGAACCTTTGAACAGTGGTGCTAGTAGAGGCACTGTTGGCATGAAAGATAAACTCACATCGATAATATGTATCCATCTAAATAATGATGAATTGATGCCCCTCCAAAGGTGGAAGAAATCTGATGTAATCCACTTGTTCCACCTTACTTGTTAATCTCTTGGAAGAATGGAGTCCCAGATTTTTTCCCTTAGGCTGGTTGGATGTTCAGCAACAGTAGCTCGATCAGCCCTGGACCTATGCATCTTCTCCATCCTCACTCCCAAGTTCTATTTTGGGTCCATTGTGCAAGCAGTGAAGTGGCTGAGGACAGAAGCTGGCTGATCTCCATGGGATGATCACCCTAGCCATCGATTTTCATCTGGTGGAGGTTCCTGCCAGCCATTAATGTGAGACAAGAAGATCCACACACTTTGTGCTCACTTCCGTAGATCTATCCACATGCTCCTTTCCCAGACCTTACTGCATTGGATCCTCAAGGCTAGTTCCTTCGAGGTCCCTGACCAATCAACCAAACTATTTGCCACTGATTAAGAATCTGTGTTTAACCTTAATTTCAACTACTTCTCCCTCCCCTGTAAATTGATAGCTAGGAATCCTGCTCAAAGTTCTGCCAATTGGGAGGATTTTCCCCTCAATGCTGTCTTTCAAGATCACCACTACTTAGAACTGTAATGTATCAGTACCCCATTTTAAACTTTTAGCATGCTAATAAGCCAATCCATCTTCTTTTAAAATAGCTTTATTGAGATATAAAGCATGCACCATATAATTCACCCACACATTGGAAACATGGCTTTTAGTATATTCACAAAATTGTGCATTCATCATCACAATCCATTTTAGAACATTTTCGTGATCCTTCCCCCCAAAAATTGCTATCCAGCATCCCCCAAATTTTCCATCTCCCCCAGCCCTGGGCAATCACTAATTGGCTTTCTGTCTCTCTATATTTGTATACCCTGGACATTTCATATAAGTGGAATCATATAATATGTGGTCCCTTGTAACTGACTTCTTTCACTTAGCATAATATTTTCAAGATTCATCCATGTTCTGGCATGTACCACTACTTGCTTTCTTTTTATGGCTGTATAATATTTCACTTATGGATATATCACATGTTTTTCTCTATTCCTCACTTGATGACATTTGGGTTGTTTTCACTCTTTGGCTACTATAAATGATGCTGTTTTGAACATTTGTGTACAAATTTTTGTGTGGGTCAATACACCTTTGAACATGGCCAGGCTTTTCCTCCTCCATCAGATGGACTTAAACACCTTATTAAACCCCATGTGTAATTACACTGTGGGAGCATCACTGGTGTGATGGATGTCACGGGCTTCTGAGCCAACTGCTCAGGGCTGATCCCAAATGTAGCACTTCTCCTGTGTGGTGGATTGTTGCTGTTCCTGCCAGACCTCGTAACTGGGTGGGTGAGAATAACCAACTTACGATGAAAACTCCGGCCGCACAGACATTTGGTAGTCTACGGTCAGGCAGGTGACCATGGAGTCTCTCGCTCTACCAGGGCCTGATACCACCGCAGAAGGTGGTTTCTGAACAGTGAACGTTTCTCTTCTGCATAACGTATGCCCTTGCATCTAAAGACTCTGCTTTGTAACTGCTTACTGGGGGCTGCCTGGGACTCTGCATGCTGCCCTTACTGACCATTACTAACCACAGAAATGCCTAGAACCCTGGACTACGCCAGATTGCGTGGATCTGGCAGCAAGACCACCTGCACCGCGGTCTGAATTTGTCACAAAACTGTCTCGTGCTGCAGATGCTGCTCAAAAATGGCAGGCCTCCAAGCAGCCTGGCAAATGGGTCAAGGAACACGCCTAAGTGTGGCACCAGCAGTGTCGGCTACAGTTTCCACTGCGTTTAAAACTAAAAAGCCGAACAATATGTGCACAGCAGACCAGTCACTTCATGAGCTGTCTTTTCTCACTCCTCCTCCGCAGCTCCTGCCCACCCCACCCCCCTTGGCTCCCCGAGACTTTCTTACAAAATTTGATCCACCTTCCGGCCTTTGTACACCCTGTGCCTCTGGCCTGAATGCCCACACTCCTTCTCAGACAGGCTCCTTCTCAGGAGTCAGGGCTCTGTTCCGATACCAGCACCTCAGATGCAGAGGGCCCTTCCCTGACTGCCTGCAAATTAGTTCTTTCCTCTATTCACAACTCCTTGCTTTGCCTTACTTTTCATTCCAATTCCCTCTTTCATTTCTTTCTAGAACTTATATCTAAAATTCTAACACGTATTCTTTTTTATTTTTTTCCCATAAGTATGTAAACTCCACAGAAGCATAGAACTTGCTGCCTGGCTCACCGGTATACACCTTCCATCTAGCACACTTGCCACTTTACAGAAGGAAGAAATTGACATTCTAACGGAATAAATAAATGTTTCCTAGGGTGTAGGATTAAAAACTTGGATAGGTATTAGAACAAAGCATCTCAGGTGTAAAAGCTTTTCTGAATACAAAAGAAAACTCTCAGCACATTTTAATGGGACACAGTAATAGGAGTTGAGACCTATAACAAAGTCTTGCCTCAGGATTTTATGACAAGTAACTATTTGAGAACATTTTTCTAAATGCTCCATTATGTTTAGCAAAAACTTATTAAGAGTGGAAACATTCTTATTTTAAGGCATGCAGAGTTAATGACCTTACTTAACAACCATATCTGCACTGCCCCCATTATGAAGTAGTTTACAGCTATTACCTAACAGTGTTCAAGTTTTGTATATCGGGGGAGTAGTGAGTCTGAAGGAGTAAATCTTAGCAGTATTAAAAATTATGAGTTTCTCATTTAAAAGTTTTATTTGAAGATGTATGTGTCCCTTAATAGTTTTGTGGGGCTCTACCTGAATGGAGTGAGGTGAATGTAAATTTTCAATAGTTTCTTCAAATGTCCCCAGACACTTCACTTAAGTTTATACACACCAGGTTTATGCACTGCAAGACGGATGCATTAACTCTAGGATGAGGGAGAAACGACTGAACAGGAAGTGTGAACAAAACCCAAGAATTTTTGTTTGTTCGCAAGCTTAATATAAGACCAGAATATCGATAGATTTACAGCGTCCAGAACAAGGGCACACATAACACTATCTATTTTGTACTGTTCAGACTCTCCAAATGAACCGTGTTCCCATTAAGAGATTTATCAGCCAAATGGAGCCCATATGTAAGAGAACCATCAGGCTAGTGAAGGGTTTGGAAACAATAACAGAAGAGAGGGGTGTTCAGCAAAGAGCAGGCAAAAGCTTAGAGAAGAGCATGGTGGTTGTATTTAGCACTTAAGTAGAGCTTATACACAGAGCTAAGAACAATGAATAATATTTATAAGGAGTTGGATTGTAGTTCACCCTGTGGAGAATCTTTCTGATAAGCAAAAGTATTTCAACACTGTTCAGTTCTTCCCTAACTCCCGGCTATCATGGGTGAATTTTCAACCTCAGGCAGTTAAAAGAATGAGTAAAGCTTGTATTTCAAAAGAATAAAGGTGTTTACCAAGTTCAGCTGGGCCAGTTGATACTATAAGGGCAGACATACATCATTATAAATTTGTGCAAACTCAATGAATGTGCAACACCAAATGTGAACCCTAGTGTAAAATATAGCCTTTGTGTCTAAACATAGTGATGTGTTAACGTAGGTTCGTCATCTCTAACAAATGAATCGCTCCACTGGGGGATGCTGATAATGGGGGAGTTATGATGAGTGGGGGCAGGAGAAATCGCTACACCTTCCACTCGATTTAGTGATGAACCTAAACCTGCTCTAAAATAATGAAGTCTATTAATACATCGTAAAAATCAGCTGGGCCAGAATTCGGGGTCAAGATTAGAAGTCATAAAGCCCGAGTCAGAGGTCTTTGAAAATTGGGTGGAGAGCACATTGGAATGAAAACAGTCAGGAACAGTGATTGGCAGGGGGTAAGAAGAGATGGTCCTGGGTGATTTTTATTACACTCTGGATGTGGCTGCAACGATATGTCCTATCTTTCAATTCTCAGCAATGAGACTTTGTGGCTCCTCTAATCAAGAAATGGAGTCTATTTCTATTCTCTCCCGCTCCACCCCCTGATTGAAACTGCCTGTGACTTGTTTCAGTAAAGAGAATGTGGAGGAAGAGTTGATGTGCCTGTTCTGGACCTGGACTTCAAGATGCCTGGCAGCTCTGTCTTCTCTGCCGGAAGGCAGCTGCAATGCTACGAGGAGTCACAGATAGCCTGCTGGAGAGAGAGCCAGAAAGAAACTAAAGGACGAGACACCCCAAGGCAAGAGAGAGACGATGTGGGGAAGCACCGAATGGCCAGGTAGCCAGCCTTTGTGCATCTTCAGGCCCAGCCTCGCTGCCAGATGAGCGACCCCACCGACAACATGCAGTTATAGCAACACGTGGGCCTTCCAAAATGGGATTAATGGCTTCATGGAAGAGGAAGAGCTCTGTCCGTCTCTTTCTGCGTGCATGCACGCACTAAGCGAAGACTGAAGTAGAGAATAACCTCTGTTTTGTTGGAGGTTTACAGGGACACCATGACCTTGCCCACAGGGATGGCGGCAAGAACAAAGAGTGCCTGCAGCAAGAAGATTGCAACAATCAGCCACACCCCTCCCTTATTTTCTGTATAAAAGGAGCCTGTGTTCCGACAACAGCAGGATGGTTCTCCAAGACGTTAGTCTGCCATCCTCTTGGTCTGCCGGCTTTCCCGATAAAGTCGCTATTCCTTGCCCCAGCACCTCGTCTTCCGATTTATTGGCCTGTTGTGCGGCGAGCAGAACGAGTTTGGACTTGGCAACAAGATCACGTAGGAACACAGCTAGAAGTCAGCTGTCTACAAGCCAAGAATAGAGCTCTCACCAGGCAGTGAACTGGCTGGCTGGCTGGCACCTTGATCTTGAACTCCCCATTCTCCAGAACCGTGAGAAGTAAGTTTCTGCTGTTTAAGCCACCCACCTTTGGCAGTTTGTTATGGAAGCCTGAGCTGGCTAAGGCAGGGGAATTGGCCTGGGTGATCTGCCACTTTTCCTGAATTTATTTAAACTTGCTTAGGTATAAGATTTAGGAAAATTGAGGACACCTGTCCAGTTTTCTTGATAGCCTATAAACATTTTAAATAGATTTTAAAATAACAATGTAATTATATTACATCATAATACGTTTATTTTATCAGTATGTAAATGCTTCAGTCCCCAGAAATCCTGAAAGATAATGTTACACTTGTTCACTCCTCCCTGCCTCCCCTTTGGTAATATTAGTCACTGGTTCATAATAGAGAACCATATACTTAGATTCTGAATCCTGGAAAAGAAAATAGATAAGAATTCAAAACTCATATACAGACTCTAATCTAAGTAAGAAATGATAGTCTGGTGATGAGCCCAACAAGAAATCAGATCTCTGTAAAACGTTGATAAGAAATGAAACTTACAGATAAAAAGAGAAAAGCTGAGATAAAGGTGGGAAACCATTTTGAATTTTTCATGTGTTTTAATCTATCAGTAGTATCAGTGAATAAGATAACACAAAAACTGTATGTCTGGATGTAAACTGGTTCAGATAGTTTTGTAAGGATGAAGAAAACCTGGAGGCTCTTTTGAAATCACATTCCTGTAAGATATCACCATTTACATAAGATAAGAAAGGGAACAATTTGTGTGCATAGAGACAGCAGTATATAATTGTGGAGAGAAATTGCCAGTGTGTTCCGGGTAAGAACAGATTGGGAAAACCACTGGGCATCCTCTGTCTCCACTTCAGATCAGCAAAGGAGTAAGGGGGCAACATTGAAGAGAAAGAAATATAAACTGGGACTGGGGAGGAAAATAATCTGTAGGAGATGGCAAAATAAGCCTTTGCCCCCTCAATTATGCGGCGGGGGCAAAGAAAGTAAGGTAAAATGAGGTGTAAAGAAAACTAAAATTTGTATTAGTTTTGTGATTCTGAAGAAATCATGTAGAGAAATAGTTTTAGCAGTAAGTGAAAGTCTTCTATTTCTATCCTTCCAACTGGTATTTTAGGTCTTTTCCTCTTCCTTTGCAAGACTTTCATCTTTATCATTTTTCTACAAAGAACTGAGGAGATTCATAACCAAAAAAACCCAGGTGTGAAGGAAAGCAATATACTGTATGTTTCTATAATTTTGCCTCTTCTACATCACATAAATACCTAGATGGATTTACACCCAATATACAAAGTTCAAAGTGGCTTTTCTCATAATACCCCCAAACTGGAGACAACCCAATGCCCAGCAAAAGAAGAATGGCTATATACATGGAGGTGTCTTCATACAATGGAATAAGACAGAACAATAAAATAGAATAATCTGTTGTATCAGCAAAATAGAGCCATTTACAGGTATAGCAAACAAACAAACAAACAAACAGCAGCCAAATTCAGGCACAGGAAAAAACATCGATGAATCTCAGAGAGAGGTGAGGTGGAAAAAAAAGCCAGATGCACAAAAGGGCTCAGACTGCACGTATGATTTCATTTATAGAGAAGTTTGAGAACAGGCAAAACTGATGACGACAGAAGTCAGAATGGTGGTTATCTACTAGGACAGGTGGTACAGAAAAGAGAGGCACAAAGGAATCTATGAAGAGCTGGAAATGTTTGTATTTTGATCTGGGTGGTGGTTAAAAGGACGTAAACACACAAATAATTCTTAAACTGCCTAATTAAGAGTAATATACTTTATACACCTTACTATATGTATATCTCAATTTAAAAAGAGATGGAGATTGAAAAGACGCAGAGGCTCTGTGGCAAATGTGTTAGTTTTGGAGAACCCTGGTGCGAGCACTTCAAAAGAAAGACTGTTGTCCCCCAGAGCAGCTGAGCCTGAGAAACAAAAAAGGCTTGTGTAACTGACAATTGGAAGAACTATTCTGCATATATTAAGACATCACAGACAGAGAAAACAAATAATGGTTTTAATTATGAGCCCTAAATAAAGAGCCACAAGGGTGCAAGCTTCAAATTGTTGGCTTTGGCTTGCAATTTATCTACTTCTCACATGAGCAACTCTATGTTGCAACTTCCAACAATGGTAGCAGCAGAGATTTATTTGTTCAACAATGGTGAGTAATTCTTCTAAGAAATTCAGAAGGGCAGCTAATAAGAAAATATATGTAAAACGTAATTACCAGGGAAAAGCAGAATACAAATAAGACATAGATAAGGCAATGAAGATAAAGGCCATAAAGACAGATAATTGCTATGATTACACTTTAGATTTGATTCAGCTTCTCAGCAGCCAGTGAATGGAAGTAAAGCTAATCAGTTTTTTAATTCTCACTGTCAGGGAAGAAGACAAATAAATGTCAGTCTCACAAAATAAAATAAAAGTTTTGCCTAGAATTGAATTTACGTTTAAATCCATGCTAAGTGATACCCACTGAATCCAACAATGTGGTAAAGTGGAAAGATTACTGAGAAATGAAAATACCTGGATGTCAGTCAAGAACTCATCATTCTCCAGTCAGGTAATTCTAACCTTTATGAACATCAGTTTCCCTCTCTTTGAAATTATAAAGATAGCAGAGTTAACAGACAACACAAATATGCTTGCTATGTGCTTGGTGCTAAATTAATTCGATCCTCACTAAAGCCCTACTAATCTGGGCCTTTATACCCATTTTAGTGATGATGAAATTAGAGATCAGAGACATTAAATGACTGGCCCCAAGTTACACACATAGTAAAACAAAGAAAAATCATTCTTTTTCCACCTGCCTCTCCAAGTGGATGTGCAAATCACATGTGATGTATGGTTAGCCTGTCTGAAAATACTCTACAGTTTGAAAATTTTAAATGGACAAATAACTGTTTTGTACCTATTTATAAGCAAGACATTTTATTAGACAAATTGGAGTCCACAAAGATGTAAATGATATTCTGCATTGATTTAATAAAAGGTCACTACTCTCTAAAGCCATTGGCCCTGATAGTCCCTGATACAAGGATGTCTTCCCTTCACCTCATCCTTTCCTATACTCTTCTAAGAATTTTGCTGATCTTTTTCATATACTCATTATCTTCTCCTTATTCTTCAATTCTCTCTCCCCCGTTCTCTTTTTTCTGCTTGGGACTAATTGAAATAATGGAAGCTATTGTGAAATAACAAAGACGCATGTAAGAAAAGAAAGTCAACGGAACTTAGGGAAACACATTCAAAGCACTTATGATGAGCATAAACCACAGTAATATAATAATTTTAACAAATAAAACTGCTTAAAATGTAATACAGATTACCAGTAGTTTAATCTGATTGGAGGGAATAAAGAGACAGTGAAGAAAGGGATGACACACGACACTTTCAAAAATGTTTCTCTGGTGTCATTGGTGGGGATCTTCAGATCAAAAGGAAGAATTTTTCAACTAAGAAATAATATAGCATATTTGTATGTTAGTGGGGTCATCAATTAGAAAGGGAGAACTTGCTGATGCAAAGGAAACAGTGGTTATTTGAGAGATAAAAGCCTTGAGCAAGCAAGAGGAGATGGGATCCAGAGGATAAGTGGAGGGGTTGATCTTTAATAGGTATAGAGACAGGCCATCCGCCGTAGCAGTGGAGAAAACAGAACACAGGTCTAACTTGGAAATGTTGCAGGTTTGGTTTCAGAGCTCTGTGATAAAGCAAATATTGCTGTAAAGTGAGGCACAGAAAGTTTTTGGTTTCCCAACATGTATGAAAGTTATGTTTATACTATATTGTAGTCTATTAAGTGTGTAATAGCATTATGTTTTAAAAACGCATATACCTTCATTAAAAATACTTTACTGCTCACTTATACTAAATACCATGAGCCTTCAGAGAGTCATAATCGTTTTGCTGGAGAAGGGGCTTGCCTCAATGTTGATGGCTGCTGACTGATCGGGGTGGTGGTTGCCGGAGGTTAGGGTGGCCATGGCAATTTCTTAAAATAAGCCAACGGTGAAGTTTGCCATATCATTGACTCTTTCTTTTGTGAACAATTTTTCTGTAGCAAACAATGCTGTTTGATAGCATTTTACCCACAGCAGAACTTCTTTCAAAATAGGAGTCAATCCTCTCAAACCCTGCCACTCATTTGTCAACTAAGTTTATGTAATATTCTAAATCCTTTGCTGTCATTTCCACAATCTTCGCAGCATATTCACCAGGAGCGCTTCACAAGCAACTCGTCACCTACTAAAGTTTTATCATGAGATTACAGCAATTCAGTCACATCTTCAGGCTCCATCTCTAATTCTAGTTTTCCTGCTATTTCCACCACATCTGCAGTTACATCCCACACTGAAGTTTTGAATTCTTGAAGGTTGTCTGTGAGGGTAGGAATAGTTCTTTCAAACTACTGTTAAGGCTGACATTTTGACCTTCTCCCACGAATCAGGAATATTATTAATGACATTTAGAATGATGAATACTTTCCAGAAGGTTCTCAATTGAGTTTGCCCAAATCCATCACAGGAATCACTACATCACCCACAGTCTTGCAAAAAGTGTATCTCAAAGAATAAGACTTGAAAGTTGAGGTTACGCCTGATCCATGGGCGGTAGACAGGACGCTGGGTTAGCAGGCATGAAAACAACCTGAATTTCGTCAGACCCAAGAGCATCTTCATCAGCGCTCTTGGTTGATCAAGTGCTTGTCAATAAGCAGCGATATTTAAAAGGTATCTTCTCCTGAGCAGTAGTTCCCAACAGTGGGCTGAAAATATTCAGTAAACCATGTTGTTAACAGATATACTGTCATTCAGGCTTTGTTGTTCCATTTATAAAGCAGAAGCAGAGTAGATTTAGTACAATTCTTAAGGGCCCTAGGATTTTTGGAATGGTACCTAAGTAGTGGCTTCCATTTAATGTCACCAGCTGCATTAGCCCGTCTAGAGAGTCAGCCTGACCTTTGAAGCTTTGAAGCGAGGCACTGACTTCTTCTCTTTAGCAATGAAAAGTCTTAGATGACATCTTCCATATAAGGCTGTTTTGTCTACATTGAAAATCTGTTGTTTAGCATAGCCAGCCTCATTAATTATCTTAGCTGGATCTGCTGGGTAACTTTCTACAGCTTCTGCATCAAAACTGGCTGCTCTACCTTGCACTTTGATGTTATGGAAAGGACTTCTTTCCTTAAATCTCATGAACCAACCTCTGCTAGCTTCAGACTTTTTCTGCAGCTTCCTCACCTCTCTCAGCCTTCACGGAACTGAAGACAGTTAGGGCTTTGCTGCGGATTAGGCTTTGGCTTAAGAGAATATTGTGGCTGGTTTGATCTTCCACAGAGACCACTAAAACCTTCTGCATATCAGCAGTAAGGCTGTTTTACTTTCGTATCATCATGTGTTCACTGGAGTAGCACTTTTCATTTCCTTCAAGAATTTTTTTCTTTCCATTCATAACTTGGGTAGCCATTTAGGACAAGAGGCCTAGATTTCAGCCTTTCTTGGCTTTCAAGATAAGCAACTCTTCCTTTCACCTGAACACTTACAGGCCACTGTAGGGTTGTTAATTGAGCTAATTTCAATATTGTTGTGTCTCAGGGAGTAGTGAGGCCTGGGGAGGGAGAGAGATGGGGGAACGGCTGGGTGGCAGGGCAGTCAGAACGCACACAACAGTTATTGGTTAAGTTTGCCATCTTATGTGGGCTTTGAAGTATTCTGAGAATTATCAAAGTGTGACACAGAGACACAAAGTAAGCAAATGCCCTTGAAAAATGGAGCCTATAGACTTGCTCAACACAGGGTGGCCACAAAATTTCAATTTGTAAAGAACACAATATCTGCAAAGTGCAATAAAGCAAAAACTGCAATCAAATGAGGTATGATTGGATGAAGGGGCAATACACAATGCTGGTTATCTCTAAAACTACTTCCTCTTTCATCCTTTCCTTTCTAACATTATCCAAATGGTGTTAAGATATGCTTAGGACTGAAGGACCCACTTCAGTGGACTGGGATTAGCCACTCATCATATTTCCTTCCTGATAACAACTGGCCTAGAGGTGGGTGTATGAACCAAATACGCTTGAAGGGATACCAGCGACAGTTGATTAAAAACTTTGGGGAATGTTTTCCTCCTTGATTAAGAAACAAAGACATTAGAAAAGAAACTCATGCTATCTATGTTTGGATGTGTTATGACACGATGTTGGAGTTTTTGAGCAATGGAATTAACTATTTCTGAAACCATGTATCTCTGGTTTTCTTTAATGTGATATCAAAAACCCTATCTCAAAACCAGGTTTAGTTAGTGGTGTATTTTGCTGCTTGCTGGTGAAAGCATCCTAACTGGTTCAATGAGCAATGGGTGCATATAAATGGAGTCTGAAAGATTTGATGATAAAAAGAGGAAGGAATTGTCTCCCAGTGGCTTCTATGTTATCAGTGAAGCAAGAATGGATGTGACTGACTGTCAGCAAAGAAAGTGAGAGGGCTTATGATGAGGTTTGAGAGAGGGGAAACAGGAAAGAATCATCTTGATAAGTAGACAAGTACATTTACTAGGGAATTACAGGGTTACTTAGCACTCGAGTGCCCACTGAAGATCACTGACGATAAATCTGAAGTGCAGAACAGTCAGCATGGTTCTGTTCCATCTCCGGGCATGTTCAGACATTCAGGTGCATGCACAGAGGAAGCAGAGTGATGAGCTTAATCAGGTTTGGCATCTTGCCAGACAAATTTTGAAAGCACTAGAGAAAGGCAAAGGAGTTGAGGGCTGCTACGAGGGAGTGATTAAAGTGATTAATCACAGAAGCTAGCACCGTTAAAGGGAAAATTGAGAAAAGATAAGGCAGATGACAGTGAAGAATAGGCTAGGTCAAAGGACTGGATGTTTCAATGGAGGCAAAAGAATTGTTGGAACGAAGAAGCTAAAGTGAATCCGAAAGAGAACATGTAAGTGGTCAGAGGAGGCTGCTTATTTATGAGATTGTTGAGAGGCTAAGTACTGAGCACATCAATAAAACGGAGGGTAAAGTCACATGGAATAATGACAGGCACAAAGTTAGAAAGGGAATGAGCTAGGTACTAAGATAGTTCACAAGCAAGAGAAGAACCTTGGAAACTTTGGATGATGGCAAAATGGAGAACTAATAGGAGATCTAGTGTGGAATAAGGCACTGCAAAGAACTGTTGCTAAAAAAAAAAAAAAGGAGCAGAAAGGCGAGATGGGCTGAAAGTGGTAATGAGAAATAAGAACAGTTACCCCATCTCCAGACCCTATGGCAATGGAATGTGGCAGAAAAAAAACAGGGCCAAATTGAGAATGCTGTGGGGAGAAGTTAGCTAAATTTTATGAATTTTAGTGTCTTTATAGAATGTTGCTAATACTGACTTCCTAGAGACATTTAAGGATAAAATGAGATAACATATAAAACACAAGAGAGCTGTGTATTATAGGACAAAAGACACAGTCATATCCTTGTAACTCACATTTTAAAGTGCCCACCACAGTATTAAATACAGTCCTTTTGGCTGTTTGTATTGATTTTTGCTTTGTTCCAGGTACTTTTAAGTAGACACTGAAGAGCCAGTGATGAGAAAATTTACTTCTGCGGGGTAGCCTTAAAAACCTCAAGTTGAAAATTCATTTGAAAATGATTCCAGGTTAGTAGTTTAGCCAGGCTAAACTATCAAAAGCATATGCAAATTTTCATTAGAAAAAAAGACCCGCCTTTAATCTAAGCTTCAAACTGGATTTTCATAAATAAAGATCCCAAAATTATGGACTCATGGGAACAAATTACAAAATGTACCAGAAGACAAAATACCACAGTCAAAAGGAACTACTAGACATCATAATCTCAAGAGCTCAAGACTGGATATTGGAATTTTCAGACATAGACTTCAAAGTAACTATCCATAATATATTTAAAGAAATGTAATAAAATCTTGAAGGTAACACAGAACAAGAAACTTGGAGAATAGCCAAGTTGAGCTGTGAAATAACCCATGAGAAAGAATGGGATAATGTCTGATATATAGAGAATTTCAAAGTTATTGACGTATTTTTTAAACTGGGAGATGGAACACATTTTCATTGTACCATTATTTTTTTATCGTCCATATTTTTATAAATGTTTTATAAATACTAATATTTGATAAAGCAATTAAAATAAATAATTTTATGATCATTCTAAGAAATACTGTATTGCCATTCAACAGCTGCCAAATTAGTAATACATCTATTCCATCATCTATTGCTTATTTTTTAGTCGAAATATTAAAAGAGATACTCCTCATTTATTATTTAGTTACTCAGTGGTACAAGATAAATGTTTGTATCTTTCCCCTTATTTCCCTGTTTTAAAGACAGTTTACTGATGAATTTAAATCAATTTCAACTGTTATTCTTATTGAAGTATAAATTATCCCATCTTTGGCCAGTGGAAGCGCCTTCAAATTGGGTCCTTTTGATATGACCCTAGTAATTTTAAACATTACCTTAGTAATCCTTGATAGCTGCATCACTTTGGTATAACAAAGTGTTCTAGGCTTAGCTTGGACATATGCTGCCTCAGATCTGCCATTAGATACTTTTTCAAGCACCCCTAGTATTTTGATCGTAAATCGTATTTCAAGACTGCCACCTGCCTACTAGGTACAACTAGGATTCTAATTATTCCTGAGTCGGTCACTGTTTCTAGACTTCTTGGTGGCAAACCTATGAATACACTTATATACAGAGAGAGATAGACACACACATATGGACATATTTAGACACATACATAGATATATAGAGACACATATATAGATACACATAGGTATGAACATACCACACATAAAATATGTATCAGGATAAACACTCTTAATTTCATATTTACACTTCCCTTTCAAATTTAGTAATAAAGGATTTTAAATCAATCATTTGTATTACATTTAAATATATTTTCTTCCTCACCATGAATTAGAATCCTGGTTTTAAAGAACACACAGTTACAGAAGTTAAAAAATTCCACAATTACTAATTGTCCCCACATAGTATATATACTAAAGTTTTATAATTACAGTATCAGTATCACCACTTCCATTTAGAATTCTCAAAAAATGTTTCATATATCATTCTCATACCCCCACCCCCCAATTTTTTTGATATAGTTGTACTGTATCTGCATGGCCTGAAGATAATATATTATCTTCTTTTTCACTCTTATTTAGAATTCTACAAATAACTATGTTTAATTTTCATCACTAGTTCTTATGTCAACGTCTCCCCAGTCATTCTGGTTTTCTGAATGGTTGCCCTCTAATAGATTTCTCAGGAAAGGAACAATTTTCGCTGAGTTCACATACGTCAACAACAGTCAGTCTGTCACCTTTACGTGACAATGTCAGTTTTGCTAGACATAAAATTTGTGGCTCACAGTTTCATTCCCTGAGTGTCTTACTATATTGCTCAATTTTCTTTTGATATGAATCATTGATATCAAAAAGTTTAAAGATAATACAATTTTTTTCTTTTCAGTATAAGTTACTTGCTGTATTTAATATTTATTCCATACCCTTGCTTTGATTTTTTTCTTTGGCGATTTCTATTATCCATATGTTGACTTTTCTTTCTCTATTCATCACGCTTATTTCCTAATTTAGTTCTCTATATCTTTTTCCATTTCTTTTTGATTTTTTTCTCCTTTTAATCTTGTTTCATTTTTATGTCATATACATTACATACCTTATACATAGCATTTCATGTGCTATATTATATGTCACATAATTACATATATACTTATATTCCAAATTTATGTTCATTTGTTCTTGTGTTTAATTTAGTCTAGTTTTAGTTTCTAAATATTTTCTATCTAATTTTTTCATAAATTCTGTCACTCATGTTCCAAGATTTTCTAATTCTTATTCAAGTCATTTCTTTCATTTTGTAACATTTTTCATATCTTTCAGCTCATTTAGAAATAAAATGTGGAATTTTTCATATTTCATATGAGTATATCTTTCTGGTTTGCTTCATTCTCTGTAGATGTCATGCTACTCCATCCTTTTATATTATTAAACATGTATGGGATTTCTGTCACCCATCTGTACGTGAAGTGGTTACATTTTTCTTCTATTTATTTCTACCATTTACTCAGAACTTCTTTAGACCAGAAGGAAAAAGTTAAACATTTTCTTCAAATAATTAGGTAAAAAATAAATACACTCTTCCTTTTCCATTTTAACTGGCCACTATTTTTTTTTTTTTTTTTGAAAACCAAGGAGGGAGAACACAAGGATCATCAGGTGGGGTTTTCCCAGATAATCTCTGTCCCCTCACACACATTCCCCTTGTTGGCAGAATCTTCTGTCTGCTCCTTGATTATCTTCACATTAACCCTAATTTCTTCTCTGTTGCACGCTCCAAGCCAGATATTCCATACCTACTATCTATGCCATCTCACTGGTTTAAGGACCGCTAAGGAGGCTTTCGACAAAAGCACATGTATTCAGTGCAGCAGGTTGTGTGTTGGGGGATGGAAGGTTGGGTCATGATCAATTATGTAAGTCAGCTCAGGCTGCCATAACAAAATACCAGGGACTGAATAGCTTAAATAGCAGAAATTTACTTCTTATAGTTCTGGATGCTGGGAAGTCCAAAGACCAATACACCAATAAAGTAGGTTTCATTCTGAGGCCTCTTGTTTTGGCTTGTATGTGGCTACCATCTTGCTGTGTGCTCACAAAGATCTTTCCCAACCTCCCTGAGGGACAGAGAAGTCTCTTTCTCTTCCTCTTCTTATAAAGCCACCGATTCTATCAAATTATGCCTCCACCCTTATGACCTCATTTAACTATGGTTATCTTCAGAAAGCCCTGTCTCCAAACACTGTCACTTTGGGAGTTAGGGGTACAACATATGAAATTTATGGGGAAACAGTTCAATCCATAGCATTAGTATAATAACATAAATTAACTCCTTAAATAAGACAATGAAAATATCCATCTGGATTTGGAACGGGGAAAGATGAGTTTGAGAAAGATGAAAAGTGTAGGATACTGCTTATTCTAATAGGCTAACACTGGTCCTGAGGAAGACTCAGTATACAGAAGTTGCTGTAACTGCAGACATTGAATATAAAATGTCATTAAAATGGGAATCTTAAGTTAGTTATAACGAATAGTGAATCAAATTTGTGTTATGGTTTCAATCACTGAAACTCAGAGAAGTGAAGATCACACATTCAGAAAGCAGCAGAATCATTTAGGGCCAAGACCCAGCACTGCTTCTAATGCATTCTCATTCCCTCTGTTGCCATCACAAACTTCACAGTTTTTCTGAGGGTGGATGCTAAGCCATGATCCTGAGACTCCATTCCACACAGTCGTTTTAGAGGTATTTTGAGCTTTTGGTATCTGTAATGCTGTGACTAAATGAAACAGGCCTGCATGGGAATATGAATCTGTGAAAATTGATTGAACAGAAATGAAAGAATGTTGAAGCTATTTCTCCTCTGCAGGATGAATACTTTAAGTTATAAAAATAACTCAGGATGTATTCGTCTCGGGGATGTTTCACAAAATTGGCATCCATAGCCACTGATGTTTTAAGAACTGTAAACCTGAGAGGTGGTTGTAAGGATTAGACGGACTCCTAACATAGCAGTTTTATTATAGCTTCTGATTACATGGTAATAGCACAATTACTCCATTAATAGATGCTAATGTTTTGAGAAAGCCTTGAAGACAGAGACCCTAATAACTATTATTTCTAAGAAAGCTTAAAGGTATATGACAGTTTTTCAATCATGGCAATTGTTAGCAAAACATTATCCACATAGTAAATGACATGCCACAGCAGATTCCTCATATACACCAATATAAAGGATGACTAGTGGCCAATTACCTGGGCATGAGGATTCCACTCAATAAGGACATCAAAATGACTCATGCTCTTGGTAGTTTTAATAAGAAGCTTAGAGGATTGGTAGTAGTGTTAGAAACAGAAGGAGAAAGACATAGGACACCAAAAAATAACAAGTCACAACAGAAGAAGACATGATACTGTATACATAAGCAGAAACACAGTAAGTAAAAAATATATATGTAAAGATATATATATATTTAAAGAGAGGAAAAGCGAGCACACAAGAACAAGAGTGAGGAGGGCACTAAAGGGAAGAGAAATTAGTTGACAGTGGCAGACAATAGCTGATTTCCTTACCAGTCAGCCTAGGCAAGATTATGCTACTGTAACAAACAGCCCCAAATTTTCAATGCTAAACCAAAAAAATCACTTCTTTCTCCCCCACATTATGTACAACATAAGCCACAGGCCAGCTGCAGCTTTGTTTCACTCCTTCATTCTAGGACTCAAGTACAGGTCAGTCCAATGGCCAAGAAAAAAGGGAGAGGGCATTTATCTCCCCTAAAGAAAGAGCATTTCTGTTTGGAAATAGCAGGTCACTTTTTGCTCAATTTTTATTGGCCAAACTAAATCATACAATCAAACCTGATATAGGGATACTGGGCAGGAAAATATATATTTTTTTCATAGGAATAGACAGTAAATAATTGGAAACAATAATATAATTGAGGACAGCTGCCCTAGCGGCAGTGCAACAGAATAGGAAGCAATGGATATCTACTTGACAAGTCTTGGTTCTGAAGGAGGCATGGCTTGGTGATTGTTGAGATTCCCAGGTATCTGTCCAGTTCCTTTGCATTACTCCCTGTTTTATTATTAGCACATATAAATGCTTTTGGAGTTTGTGTGTGGAGGAATGAAGGCAGAATTTCCAGCAACTCTAGGAGCCTTTTTGGTCAGGGAGGCTGGGAGAGGGAAGCAGAGCCTGGAGCCACAGGAAGGAGAAGTTAAGAAGCCCCAAGAAGCTCTGGTTTAGGCAGCTGCCCCTTTTCATCCTTTTAAAATTTAACAAGAACACATTCAACTTAACAAAATCAATACTGACTTTTAACAGAAAATATCCACAAAGCATTTAACTCTCTTTATAACTGTGTTTGGCTTTTCTTGTGGGGTGCATAATCCTCATTTTCCTCCATATGGACCCCAGTTAAGTTACCTGACAGATGGGATGGGCTTACGAGCTGGCATTTGCATTCTGGAAAATTAAAACCTGTTAGAGCAAGTTAATGAATATAGAGGTGGTATCTGCACGATGTGAAAATAATCTACCAGTACTTCTCAGATGCATACAAATGCTTATTCACAAACATTTATAATAACCCCTTTCAAATATCAGCAATAATACACTAAGTGCTATGCAGACAGGAATGTGGAAAAACCAGTTTAACTATTTTTAAGTAAAAGGTAGTAAAATCTAAATAACTGTTGGTTTAACTCTAACATGGGAAGACACCAAACATATCAGGATAGCTTTTTTAAGAGTTCAGTTTGAAAATTAATGCATTTGCTATAATGACTTAGGTAAAAGAATCTTTGCCCACACAACACTATGATGAACTTTTCCCCTTAAATCTGGTACTGCAGGGAGTCTTTCGGAAATTTAATTATTCCCTGGTCACTAGGAAACAGAAGCTAATTGATGACAAGTGTGTCTTTATGAAACCTAACAGAACAATTTTATGTTGTATTACTTAAGGTTCCAGGTCATTTTGAAGATTTCATAATTCAATTTACTAGCATTGCATCATCATTAGTAAACACTGCATCTATCTTAGGAGATGAGTTCACATAAAACATACAGGATTAAACAGTGATGCACACACACTCAGAAATAACTCAGAAAATATGTAATTCACTTAGATGGTTTGTTTTACCTCTGTTTTACTCTATTATACACAGCATCAAGAGACAGTAAAAACTGTCCAAAATTTAACTGAAAACTGAAAATTTTGTGTAAGTGATTGTTAAACTGCTCCCTCATCCAATATTTTCTATTCACCCAGTGAAAAGTAAAAAAGGTAATAGGAGAGAAAGCACAGGATATCCTGACTTGAAAGATTAAGAGAAGCCAGTGGTTAGCATAGAGCAAGTTACATGTTGATTTAAATCAAGTGGGGGCAACAGAGAGTAGGACTTCTAAAATTTCCATGTGCACACTGATATTCTTGGGATGTTTTAAAAATGCAGATGTTGGTTCCACAGGGCTGGGAAGGGAAGCCTGAGAGTCTTCATTTCTAACAAGCTTCCAGGTAATTCCAATGCTTGGCCCACAAGTAGCCAGGTACTAGATGCAGGCAGAACCTTTGCCAGAATTACTCCAGAAAGACGCAGTAAAATACACAGAAGGCACCCTGCACCGCCTTCCTCCACCAGCTTTAGGCCAAGCATCATTGTATTTCTATCTGTTCACGAGAAGACTTCAGTAGACCTAGACCAACAATAGCATGAGACCGGGAACTCCGTAAGGTCAAGTACAAGCCTTTGAGCTGCTTGTCTTTACTGTGATTTTATCTTTACTTTATTTCAAAGATTCTTGTCTGAAAGTGTCCCTGAATCCCACAGGAGTTCCACCCGGTGGGACTGTCAGGGGAAGTTTTTAATTCTTTTATAATGCACTTCCAGTGGCCAAAAAGAATGTAGCTGAAGGGCTCTTCGGGGAAACGCATTAAGCCTCTGATCTCTACCCAAGCTGACTGGAGGTGAAACAGGAAACAGAGTCATGCTAAATGTCCTGGAGGGGTCCCGGGAGACTAAACACGTTCGGCCAGCATGCCTGATTCTTAGGGGAGTCGCTCTTCTGTAACCTGTATAAAGCGAACGCTATTTTGTCAGTTCAGAGGGAGGTTCAAAAAGGGCCTTTGGTCAGATGACAATCTAACACTTTTTAAAAAACCAAGAGCATCACCAAGTCTTTTTTTTTTTTTTCTAACCACTTACGGAAACACAGCTTACCTCTTTCCCATAGTGATTTATAGCCTAATGGCAATGCTTCTGGACATTTTTCTCTCCCAGATTGAAGCCGGGTACTAGATGCTTTTACTGTTTTAAAAAAAAAAAAAAGCTTTCTGTCCATGGCACATTGAACAGACTTGCCATTAGACCCTCTGCTATTCACCGCTCTTCTGTGGCTGCTGACGAGATAAGCATTAATTGTGCCCCGTGTGCGAGCTCTCATGCTAATGCTCATCAAATGCATTATTAACTCTTCCTTTGATAATACAGAACATACAATATTAACTTAAAAGATTTCTTTCCATTTGTCAAAAAATGTGACTAAAATAAAATTAACGGTACAAATAAACACTTTAATTCATTGCACCAAACAGACGGAAAGATAAATTTACTCCCTTTAATGGTTTACATTTATTTACTGAAAATATAAAATGCAGTTTTTGTTTGTAATGGAAAGGATGAGAGGCCATACAGGCAGGAGAGAAGGTCTGCCATCAATTGCGCTTTTTTTTTTTTTTTTTAAAGTTTATGGCACCAAAGAAAACACTCAGAGACAATAAGGCCTCTTTCACCTTCATGAGATATTACACAAAATTGTATAAATATATATACCTCATTACATTGGAAACAGAATACTTTGACCAAAAAAATGTATTTAATAGCAATTTCTATGCTTGTTTAGAAACATGCATTGAATTTCAAACATTTTTATACAGCCAGGGATGTTTTTCTTTAAACTTCAATGGGCTAAATTCATGATAGAACTTTTGTTATGCTTAACTGATCATCTTAACTGTTGTAAAAGATCATCTGTCATGGGAATTGATAAGCCACAGCTTTCAATTAGTTACTCCAATATGAGCAATTTCAGCATCACTAGATGGCTTGTGGAATATAAACAGCAGAATGTGTAAAGTTATGGCAGATAGATTATGTTTTATTAAATAATGCATATTTCAGGCCACAGCACAGGTAAGCTTTTTTTTTTTTTTTTTTTTTTTGAGATTCACATTGCATTAGGGAGAAAATGTTCTCCACTCTACCCTCTCTTCTCTGCTCCACCATGACTGGCCTCACATTCTCCCACTCTGTGGCATCCCAGAATATGCCTGACCATGGGCAATGAGTTGCATGGACAACATACATGCTGTGCACTGTAAGGGGTCCTTTCCTGCACGAAACACTTCATCTATATAAAACTTCCCATATGCACAGAAATGCCCTCATTAAAGTCGTATGTGTGCCAAGAAAGGAGTTGAAGTGAATTTTGCACTCTGTCTATGGGATGAAAGAGAGAGTTTTCCTCTTCCTTGCACTCTGGGACAATTTCATCTGCTGGTGTGTGCTTGTCAAGTGGAGGAGAGAGCACGTGCTTGTAAGAGAGCACTCCAACCTACACATCCTACTATGGGTATAAAAAAGACCACCTGTGGTCCATTTTAAGTAAATAATTGTGAAGTGACTGCCTGTGGGCACAGTTTTCTCATCTGTGAGAGGTGGTGAGGTGAACTGAAGGTGGAGGTGAACTGAAGAAGCTTATGACTGAGAATAACCTTCTACCAAATGGACAAAACAGAGACCTGGTGATAAAAATGTGAAATAATCTCTTCCAAAAGTGAATATCCACAAGTGGCTCTCTTTGAAGAATCAATTATAACCTTAATTTGGGTGGAATCCAAGAGGAAATTATGCATATTTTACGTACAAATCATAGAGAAGACATCCTTGGTTTTCACAAATGGGACAAAAAGATGCCTAGCTGGTTGGTTTTTCTGAATGTATTTCTTGTTTGGGGTCCAGGAGCTCATCAGGCAGTCGCCGTGATCGCGGGCAGGTGTACAGCAGCCCCAAGGTCTGATAATTCAGCTCACTGTTCCCTCCACTGAGACTGGTCCCTTCAGTTTAGATGGCAGCAGACAGGGAACACATCTCCTACCTTTGTCAAGGAAGGCACCCACAGAGCTCGCTCCTCTACCACAGTTTCTCCCAAATGCCTCAACTTTCAGCCAATTTTCCAACCAAACTGAACATTTTAAATAATGCAGGAGCACTATTTTGTCTATAAATTATCACATTATAAATAGATTGTCAATCAGTTGCAAGGTATTACTAGCACAACTCTTTTAAAGAGAAATGAATGCGAACAAACACAAGGAGGAAAGTTCCAAAGAAACAACTTGAGGCCCCTCAGCACCACTTTTAGGTAAAAGCCTAACTTGCTAGGCCTGGGTAGCCTTTTCTTTCCTTCTTTTTAATTTGTGTCGCCTGTGTTTGGAAACTGTGGTTAGGAATAAAGTGGAATTAACTGTGCTGAAGCATTACTTTATGTATAAGTGAAAGCTTTCTTTACAAGAAATAGAAGTAATGAACCTTTTTACTATTTTTAATTGTCACTTAAATCTGTCTTATTTCTGCTTCAAAAATTTTCTGAAATACTGCTTTAATGTAAAGTTATCCTAACATGCTTAACAGTGTCTATTCTCAGAAACTAAGCTAACACTCATTGGTTTTAAAAATTTTAAGCATAGTTCTGATTAGCTGCAGGGTGCCATATTAAATTACTTTGTATGGTGCTAGAGATCTTTCTGAGTAACTGATGATAAACTCATTCTAAAAAAGAAAACATTTAGGAAGGAGAGACATTTTAAGGAAACTGCCAGTGAAATTCCCTAAATTAAAAAAAATAAAGGTAGGCCACTAAATAATCACCTAATATTTTAATGTTAAGATATTTTTTAAACATTTTAAAAATTTTTAGGTGAGATTTAATTTAAAAGTTTATTAACCTATATCTTAAGAAAGAGAAATAAAAGTCCTTTTTGATGGATAATTTTTAATTTCAAGAGTGAAGCTGCCCATCTTTGTTTCATGGCTTCAAGATTAAACTGGAAGTCAACACTTTGATGTTGACTGCTAGACAGACAGTTCATAGTCAAAAGGACATGTCTTTCACCTTCTGAAAATTCATAGTTATCTGCTAAGAGGTACTGTAGTAGTTTGGCCTCAGCCAACTGGTAGGAAGGGTGGAAATCCAGGGTGACATTAAAATGCACCCTCGAAGCAGTAAGGAGCCACTGAGGGTGACTGATGAAAGAAGAGAAGTGGAGGAGATGAGGGTTGGAGATTTTTCTGGTATATGTACTAGACTAGGGAAAGACATAGAAATCTGTTCTCAGGGAATTCTTTCTTTTGCTTTGTTACCCTCAAGATGAGGTCATCTTCTCTTGGTTTCAAGATACATTCGTAGTTATCTCACTTCTAGGATGTTTCTTTCCTTGGCTTTCCTGCCAAGTCTTCTTTTTCACTTTAATGCCATTTTCCAAAGTTTTATTCTTGCCACATTGATCTTCTCGTTATGTATATTCGACAACAAAAATGTAACGATTTCTCACGATAGGGATGTTTCTTTCTATCAACGTGAATGGCCTCACTCTTAAAGCTCAGTCTCGCATAGCCATGACCCTTTGGAGAAAACCACTTCCACCTTCACACTACACCCAATACATCCATCATTTTTCATCACACACTAGATGCCCTTTCCTGACTTACCTATTTCCAGGACATCTGTAACCATTTCTCAAGTCTCACTTTGGGGGAGGACCTTCTTCCAAACTCACTCATCTGACTACTCACATGCCTCAAAAGATGTGCTGACAAGCTCACACACATGGTTGTTAGGTGTACTGGTTTGTACTACTATAACAAGGTGCAGCAGACTGGGTAGATTAAACAAAAGATTTTATTTTCTCGTAGTTCTAGGGGATAAAAGTCTGAGAGCAAGGTGTTGGCAGGGTTGTTTCCTTCTGAGGCCTGGGAGGGAAGGCTCTGTTCCAGGCCTCTCTCCCTGGCTTACAGATGGCTGTCTACTCTCTCTGTCTCCACAGCCTTTTCCCTCTGTACCTGTGTTCAAACTTCCTCTTCTTACAGGGACGTGGTTCATACTGTATTAGAGCCTGTGCAAATGAACTGACTTTAACTTCATTACCTCTGGAAAGACCCTGCCTCCAAATACAGTCACATTCTGAGGTTCTGGGAGTTAGCACTTCGACATATGAATTTGGGGTGGGGACACCATTCAGCTCACAACAGCAGGACTCAAGTTCTCACTGACTGTTGACCACAGACATCAGACCCTTGTCCTGCGAGCCTGTCTCTGGGCAACTTGCAACTTGGCAGCTGGCTTCCCTCAGAGCAAACAAGATAAAAATTGAGAGGGAGCAGGAAAGCAGAAGCCAGTCTTTTCACAATGAAATCTTGGAAGTGCGACACCCTGCCACTTTTACCATGTTCTATTCATAAGAAGTGGTGTCTAACCCCAACTGCTTGTAATTCCCTTTAGAAATTGGAGTAACTGTCACTTCTTTGTCTCAACTTTGACTTCTAGTGACTAATTCTGGGACAACAGAAAATGTCACATCTGATATCCCGTTACATTCAAACGTAGGTTTTTTCCAAAAAGGCTTTAAAAAAAATTGAATGTGGTTTTTCTAGGAAAAAAAAAAGTGCCCCCTCTTTATTATTCTTTCTGAGATCTGTGAAAATCAGGAATATCTAGCTTCATTTATTGGTTAAGAGAAAGCCTCCTTTCCAAATGAGAGTTTTCCCAGCCACAGGGAGGAGTCCACGTCCTGGGTGGTCACTGCCTACTTATTCCTGCCTGGCATGCATGCCAGCACTTCCTCACCCAGTGCACGTTGTACATCTCAACTAGACAGCAAACTCTTCAGTTCTCTACAGATGTATTCATTCTAATTCTGTGACGCCAAGAGGTCTGTAAGTGCATTTTCTAGTAACAATACGAGATGGCAGAGTGACAATGAGGAAAATGAGCCTATAGAAAGTCATGCCACACTCCTGAACCTGCCCAGTGATGAAGCTAATGTGACAACTTTACAGTTTCTGACACCACGATTGTTTTCAATCCAATATGCTGCACTCCAAAGTGGAAAAAACATAACATGAAGGCTATTGGATGATTCCAATGTTTTATACAACAAGACTTCAATTTGCTTAAAGCAAATGGACAAAAAGCCCCAGTCCCTGTGCACATGATGTTTGCTCTGCCAGGAATGCTCACACCACTGCCACTTCACTGAGCTAACACCCAAATATCTCTCAGGTACCAGGATTGTCCTTTAGAAACATTCATCTGACCATTTCATATGTTCACCAACAAATAGGTTTCATCATGCTGCATTGGAATCTCGGGTGTAGTTATTCATCTTCCCCATTAAACTGTGAAATACTGGAAGGCAGGTATCATGTCTCTCTTAGTGACCATTCTATCCCTGGCAGCTAGTTCAGTGCTTGGCACATGGCGGGGCCTCAAACTACTGCAACAAGTGAGTAGGCAAGATTTTCGTTGCTCTCAAGCTTGGGTGGAAAGTAGGCTATATACTGGGCGTGTCATTAAAAAAGAAAATGTCCCCCAAAGAGACACTAATTGTGTCCTGTAGTCCTCCCACACAGAAGTATTTCTTTTATTTCTCTTAGCTACGAGGTATCATCTGGTGGTCGGTGTTAGGGGCTGACTCTGTAAGTGTCAAGAAGATACTGGATGTGGAGAGAGCAAGAGGTTCTTTTATACGAGTTTGTCAGTAAAAGCAAAGATTTATACTAAATCCTGTGGACCAGAAATCCGATTAAAACTGGGAACACAGAACCAAAAGTTTGAGGTTGGGTAAGATTTGTAGCAATAAGAGGTTAGATATAAGCAAGGACTGCCCAGTGTGATCACAGTTTACAGCACTGAGGGATCAATAGCCCACGCTGATAGTTTAAATGACTTTGGTGGTTTGAGAAGCAGGTTAAAGTGAGGTTTAAGAGGAATTAGATTAAGGTCAAATGTGCAGGAAGATAGCTTCAAATGGATAAATGTGAAAAGTCTGTCCAAAAGAAGATTATGTTAGTAAGGAAGGAATGATTTAAGATATGAGCAGCATGGAAACATTACATAATGGATCACTGGTGCGGAAGAGAAAAAATGCCAGCTACGTTGTGAGACTTTATTACGGTATTCGGACCGAGACAGAGGGCCAGTTCACCCAAGCTATCACTGACTCGGATGGTGTCTTGCTGAGTCGTGCACAGTGTCAGAAGAATAGAGAATTTTCTTGAAAAATGAATACATTACATTTACCACACATGTTAAACTAGATGGAAATGAAGCTGAACAGTGAACAAAATGTAAACCGTTCTTGATTTATTCAGACTACAGGGGCTGACAAAAAGAAAGAAAAGCTGAAGATCTTCCTGTGCTATGTATGGATACTACATTTACATCTAAGAAAAATTACAGCCAGTTTAGCTATTGTAATCCAGATGTTTTATGAAAACTGCAGTCTCTCGTAAAGCCATCACTCATGAGAAATTACACCTTTTCTTTTTACTGTGAGTCTGGAGACATACAGATCAGCTTTGCCTTCCAGATTAGTTTATAACGTAACAATTGAACATAGCAACGCATTTGGGACTAACATTGAAATCCCTGCTCATAAGAACCTCCTGAAATAATAAATGTACTCTTTGAAAAATCTTTCTTGTATATCATGGGAGATGAAGTTAAAAGATACTTGATTTGAATTGCATTTTATATTCCATTTTACTGAAGTTTTAAAATTCAATTACTAATGATATGGTATGTGCACTTTAAAAATTAAACCACAACAGTGCATGTTTAAAAAGAGACACCTGAGTATCAGAATTGGTGTCTTTATGGTAATTGTATCAAAACCGTAACTTAAAAATTGTGTTAGTACCAGTGGCTAAGTTTGTAACAGAAAGGTAGCACAATTCTAACCCTTTCGCTACTAATTAGCATCTCTTCACAGGCTCAGAACAGAAATCAAATTTTCAATGAACAGTGTAAATGACCTTGCATTCTTCCCCTCTATGCACAGAATTCCTTACAGAGAAAACAAGGGGAAAAAATTCATTGCCCTGTGTACGTGTTCCTCTCTGAAATCTATTCATTTAATGAGTACTCACTACGTACTAGGCACTGGGTTAACATTTGTTGGCTTTTGTAAAACTCTAAGAATAAGGTCATTCCAAATTTCAGCTGTGGAAGCGAAGTTCAGAGAGATTAATTAATGGGTCCAAGACTATCCAGCTAGTAAACTTCTAGAGCTGAGATCTGAATCTGCACTTGCCTTGAATTCTTGTTTTCCTATTACTTTTTTATGTTCTTGCTTTGTTATATGGATTAACTTCTAGCTTTCAAAGAAGAGTTCAGGAAAAAATACAGAAAAAATTAATTAAACATTTAGAAACAGAGTTCATAATAGTGACTGAGAAGAGCTGGAATTATTTAGCAAAGCGAATAGGACTAAAAGGTCTTTCAATATGAGTATTTTTGTGGTGTTTCTTCTACTACTAATTACTTAACCTGAACTAGGTCTTGCCAACTTTTTTTTTCCTCATTCTTATTTTTTATTTATTTCTTTTTATATTGAAATATAGTTAGTTTACAATGTTGTATCAATTTCTGGTGTGTAGTATAATGTTTCAGCTAACTTTTTTTTCAGTTTTATTGAGGTATAATTGACAAATACAATTGTAAGTTATTTTAAGTTAACATTTTGCAAAGCTGGTATGGAAAAAAAAATTAGTATCTTTCACTGATTTGCTATTCTTAAATTATGAATGAGCTCAAGTATCTTTTCATGTTTTGATTTTAAATTAGTGCCAACAATTTGTTCATCATCTTTTAATCATTTGAAGTCTTATGAAAAACATAAGTGAATTTGTATCTAAATCTATTGTGTTCTGTGCTATACTTGTGCAAATATCTTGTTGATTTATAAGAACACAGGAAGGAGAAAAAATGGAGCAGCTGAATGAGCGGGAATATAAAGAGGATACATATGAATGTAAGAGAAATAAAAATAACCAAGGAAGAGAAGAAAACAGTGCTAAAGGAGGAGACACAAAACCGGGACCATAAAACTTCATTGCCTGCATTTTCCCACAGTCTAATAGAGTTGGAGACAAAAATAGGAGATTTAGTACAAAGGAGAACATTTCTGACTTCTTCATCTATCATGAATTCAAAATGTTTGCCAAATTAAAAAAAAAAAACAGCTATCATCTCGTATGTGGTTAGACTACGACTAACAGTGAGTATATTGTCTCTGTGCTTCTGAAAATTATTGTAAAGCTTTTTTTTTTTTCCTTCTGATGTTAAGATTGTTCTCAGAGCAGTCTCTCTGTTTCAGTTTTAGGTAAAATTTGAAGTAATGGTTCTACATTAGATGTACACCAAGGAATTTTGCTTGCGACAGTACAAACTAGTAAGGATATGAGGCATTGTAGTCTCAGTTCACTCACCCAGAGAAGACAATATAACTTTATTTTCTGGTAACACTTCTTAATTTTTTGTATAGGCTCTCACTCCAATTATATTGATGATTCTTAATCGAGCCATTTTAGAATTACTACCCTTTACCATTTACTTATCTTCACATCCTAGGACCTCAGGTGAAGAGGTGGGCAAGGTGGCACCAAGCATGGTGGGCATGACTGCTCTGTCTTAGTGTCTCTTCTCACTGGCATCCAGGGAAACTCACTCCACAAAGTACAAGCTGAGTGGTCCTTAGTTTGGACTTCAAGCCATCTTGGAATCTGCTCCTTGTCTGTCCTATGCTTCCGTTCCTCTCAAGCATCACAAAATAGGGCAGGACTGTCTGAGCCCCAGTACTACTTTGATGCTACTCCGAAGTGCGCAAGAACAGACCAACTGATACTGGGCAGTGTCCGGGTGCGGAGGATTCTGAGAGGCTGTCTCAGGCCCCTCTGGCTTAGCAGTAGCATGTAGTAATTTCTGGGTTCACAACTTAGTATATAAGCTCATTAAACAAATTGAATTACTAAGTTTACCATTTAAGCTTTTTTCTTCACCCTTAACAGCCCTCAATCTACTACCCCTTACAGTCAAGAAAACTGCCTGGTATAGGGTACCCCAACTGAAAGCTGGCACTTGCCACCTGCCTCTGCTTGGATTAAACATGAGCCGCTGCAGCCGCTGACCTCCAACACACCCTGAAAGGAGTTCAGGATGGAGATCAGGAACGAGGTGCTCTGCACTCTGGGGAAACTGGCTGAACAGGCCTTCAGATAGTTAGATATTTTCAGGACTAGATTTTATGAACCCAAATTCTTGTGTCTCCTCATATCTAGAAAAGCACTAAAATCATGAGTGGTGACATCTGCTCCTCGTGACTAGCAGCAAGCCTCTGCCTAAATGTGTGCTTGACTGCACGTCCCTCCTTCACTAAAATCATACATAATACTGAGTTTCCCCCTGCCTGTTTGGAGCAGTTCCTCAGAGCCATCTGGCATGGTGTCTCCTGGGCTGTAGTCCTCATTTTGCCCCAAATAAAACTTAACCTGCAACTCTCACAGTGTGTGATTTTATTTCAGTTGACAGGTAGGAATAAGAAGCAGAGTTTGTGGCAGAGAAACTTTGCCAAGATTCATTATGACATCTGAAATCTACTCATAACTTGAATGTTTCTTACTTGCCTGTAGCCTAGGTTGTGAAATTCAAAACCCAACAATGAATTTCTACTCTTGTTTTCTCTTCTTTTTATATATAGTTTTATTCTGTCCCTGAAGCCTGGCACAGGATGCTTACTTGTCTGCATGTGAAAATAGTCATGAATAAAAGTAAAATATAGGAGAAAATACATGGGAGTATTATTCACAGTACTGTCCCATCCAACACCATTGGCGACATTCTAGGGCATTTCCCAACCAAGAAGTAATATGAATAAAGGATTTGATTTTCAAGGTTTAAATTTTCTAGATCAATTACTATTGCCATTAGAGGTTTCATAACCATGCCCTTAATTAGATAACTAGTCGCTTAACTTGCATCTTGATCTCCTCTTTTATCAAACTTATCAGAGGACTGCGATAGATTGCTCTAGAGAATCTACTAGTTAATAATTCCAGCAATGACCTCTTTGAAATGTACAGAATCTAAGTCCTCTCCATTCCCCGCTCACACCACCACCTCTCATACAAACAGGTAACTTTCAGAAACACTGAAAAGTGTTTTGTGCACTGAACAAAGTTAATAAGGGTTGTGGGGCCACCTGACATCCTTCAAAGTCCAGTGATCCCCATTCCTGGGCTCTTAGATATTTGCCTGGCGTCCTTCAACAGATAAAGTACATCCTGTGCTGGGCGCCTCTGCCCTAGCAAACTAGTAGCCCTAGGTAATGCCTAATCTCACAGTAGCTCAGGCTGGCTTGTTTCAGCCCACCTTATCAGAGTCATAAGCCCCGGGGCCCTTCACAGACCCTAAACTTCTTACCTCATCTACAACCAATCAGAGAATTGTGCACACAAGCATCCCTCAACACACTGTGTTCACCAACCACTTACCCAGAAAAGACCTCAGCAACTGACCCTTGGCACTCATAGGGGCACCTCTTGCCTGTGTGGCCCACTGTTGTCTACGGCAGCGTAACCTAATAAACTCCTTTTCTATTTTCATTTTTTGCTTTTGGTAAATTTTCTTACCACCCATGGTACCAGCCTGCCTTGTCTCATGACAGGGGTAACTTCTTACTTTCTCTTTAATTTTTGTGTATTTCCTTCCTAAGTGTCTATAATCCCTTGCAGGGCTTTATTTCAATTTGAAAAAATATTGATCATCAACAAACCCTATAAAGAAGCTACTAACATTCAGAGGTACTTACTAAAAACATCTTTTTTCACTAGCTTTGCATGCAGTTATTACCAAATGCCAATCAGCCTCATTGAAAAAGAAAAAAAGAAAAGAAAAAGAAAAAAAAAAAAACTTCCACAAGTAAATTCAGTTCACCAGATCAAGCCTTAAAAGAAGATAGGAAATGAAGAAACCACTTTTCACTGTGGGTACTCCATTTTCGCTGAGAAAAAACTTGATTCAGACATGTTGACAGGCTAAAAGCAGCCTTGGCCAGGGCAAAGGAGAAACTTAGTGCCTTGGTAATCAAAGTGGAGAACTTCTAAAAAAAGGAGTCCAGGAAATGTTTCATCTAGGGAAGGCACAAAGCCCGTCTGCACTAAGGTTGAAGCAATTACTGAAATGTCAGGACTGCACAGCAAAGAGAAGCTACCAAGCTACAAAGATACTTAAGGAGGGTGACAGGCTTTTTTTTTTTTTTTTTCCCCTAGCATTCACTTTACAAATGTTTTCACTAAATGTGTGCTTTAGAGGTAGTTAGTTCAGAAATCTTTGGGATAGATAGCTTCAGGAATGAAAGGCATAAGCAACTGAGAAATTGAAAGAAGCTTCTTTTAGATGTTAATGCTTTGCTGGAATTGACATTTTGGAGCTACAAAAAGTCATTTAATAGCTGCAGTGAAGCAATGAGGATGTTTTGTCCTGAGAGAAAGCTAACCTGGTGCTGTGGGGAGGATAGAGGTGGGGCTGGGGGAAAACTAAAGTGTTGTTGCTCTTTGGGGAAATTTTTAGAGCCCCTCAAAACTGAGTTAGAGAAGGAACACCAGCCTCGTACAGATGTTTACAGAAAATGTACACAACCAGCTGTGACACATAAGACACAAACAGCTCTCCAACTTTCTGCACCTTGATTTTTAAAAATGTCTAGACACAAACTTTAAAAGTATTTTATCCTCTACCACTTTCTTAAATTAAAGTGCACTTCGTAGGAAATGGATTTCATTATTTGTTTTTTGCTTGATTTCTACACAAATATTCATGTTTATGTAAAAATTCTGTGTTAAATACAAGAGTGTTTGAATAGGCAGAATAAATTTTTCTTATTTTAATATTAGTAACTGTGATAAAATTTTTCTTCTCTCATTTACTATTGAGTCACTTGTATTTTTAGTTAGGAGGTCATCACCCCATTTAAAGGGTGATTTCATAATTTATTATGAACAAACTTTCTAGTAAATAATCCTAGGGTTAAAGGTACAGGTAGACAGTGGATTAAAAAAGGAAAAATGAAAAAAATCAAAGAAATTTCAGAGGTCTATATTTAGTACAGACAATTTCTGGCAATCGTACAGGATTTAGTCATTCAGTATTACTGAGGGCACTGCATCGTGTTTGAGGAGGTCTATGGAAAGATGAGATAATCCTTGGTCTCATATAAATGTACAACTTTTGAATATTTTTAAGACAGCATAAAATTAAATATAAGCAATATGGTACAAGCTGAGTACATGGTAAAAAAGATGCTAGACTTAGTGTTGTTTATCTTACTTGGAAATCATATATTTCGGTCTAGGGTAGGTTCATGTTTGGGAAAAGAATGCAGGAAGTTTACAGGGAAGAGGTAAGTTATTATTAATAAACGAATAGTTTGTGTAATAATATGAGTGCTTTTCATCTAATAACTTGAAATTTTGCCCTTAAGAGAAATCTAAAAAGTGAGTAGACCATACCAACATATGAATGAGGCAGTGTGGGGTTACTATGCAGCCTCCTTCTCAACTTTGACAATATGCTGAAAACTAAATTTCAGAATTACCATAGTAAATAAATTCTTATTCAATAATATTATGTTTTGTGTCAATATTTGATTTTGTTTCTATCAATGTAGTATATTCCAATTAATGCCCTAATACATTTTAAAAATTGAAAGCATTGTAACCTATTTTAAAACTCTGCATGACATTATTTTAGTAATACAGTAAGTGTCCTAAAGTGAAGGGAAAATTTTTCCTCCACCGTCCCTACCTCTTGCCATCCACCTGTATTTACATATTTCAAAAAATTGCTTCTTATTTGACACATTAAACCAGTATTCCTGTTTTTAAAATTCTTTGGATTAATTAATTCTACATCTGTAAAAATGACACACAATTGAGATGATTTCTACTTTCAGAAAACATGCTTAAACACTTGCAGAATTTGATAAGAAGTATAGTATCAGAAATTATTTTTGTTCTTCAGTAAATTTTAGCATGGACAGGTTTACAAAAAAAATAAAGAATTTTGCTGTCAAAGGGATCATAGAAAAATATACACGTGGCTTTTATACTTTCATAAATAGTTTGCTGAATCAAGTAAAGTCTGTATTCACTTGAAAAGCAGTTACAGGTCCCTTTGTGTAAGACATAATCAAATTCATATATTATCTTCTATTTTTCTTGATAATTGCAATGGCATCTTCTCCTATTAAATAATATTTTTTCTGATTATGAAATTAATTGGTACATATCAGAGAAAATTTAGAAAAAGAGGAAAACTAGAAAGAGGGGGGAAAAAAGTAATGTCACCTATAAGCCTACCATTCACTGATATCCACTAAACAATTCTGTCATATTTTACAATTTTTTCTTGATTTTTTTCAAGATAACATTTATTATGACTTATTCATACAGATTTATGGTTTACTAGATATATGATGATGACTGTCTCCATCATTAAAAATTATTTCTATATGTGATTTATATACTGTAAATATGTATTAGTCTACATACAATAACGTAGTAGTTATCATTGTGTATTTCAACTCCCTTTCTAGAAAGTTTTGTTAAAAATTAAATTCTATCCCATCAGCAATATATAACTAATTATAAGTTAATCAATCATCAATGTATTTATTAATTGATATCAATAATTATAAATGAATGAATAAATGCATGCACATTAGGTGTTCCTGACTCTGGGTGTTCTAAGTTACTTTTAAATTTGAGTGTTATGAATATTAGTATTTATGGCTAAAGTTAGAGTTGGTTTATAAGAGAATTAAGATTAGGGTCAAGTTTAAATTTAGGGTTACATATGGCTTAATGTTAGAAGTTGCTTTGAGATTGTTATTAGATTTAAGTTTTATGGCCCAGTATGGTTTCTATAAAGTGTCTGGGTGTGAGTTCACGGTAAGTTTTGCAACAGAGTACAGGTTAAGATTAGCGGGAAGAGACAGGCCATAAATAACTGTTGTTAAACTGAGTCAAGTGTGCCTTGAGGTCTTCTCCAAACATTCTACTTTTTCTTCAGCAGCCTATTATGGTGCCATTCTTCCTACAAACAAGATTAGATCCTCCAAGGAAGGAAAAGAAAAGAGTAAGAAAAACAAGAAAAAGAAGAAAACTCATTTCTCTCTGATAGCTCAAACTACTTCAATAAAGAGACTTACATTCTGTACCATATAAAGCTTAAATGCAAATGCACTAATATTAAAAAAAAAAACTCTTGAAATCAACTATATTATCCTCTAATGAAGAAGACACTGTTAAGAGAATGACAGCTACAAACAAACATGAAAAAACTATAGAGTTATATTATTCAAATTAAAGTGGCAAATGGCTGATTTTGATATCCAATGACACAATAAGGACAGGTTTGATTGTGATATGAGTGTTTAATGGGTAAAAGGTACCAGGGGCTGGATAAGGGAAAAAAAAGTACTTGAGAAAAATAAAAGGACAATGGAAATAAAATCGAGGGCACTGGGGCATGTATATTAAAGTTTTACTGAGGAAGGCCCAACTGTGAGCCCTGAATAGACGAGATACAGGACTGGTAAATTTCACCAAGCATTGTGAAACATGGTTCAGAATGGAAGGCTTAGTCACTGATGAGTTCTAAAATGGTATAGCTGGAAAGCAGAAAAAAGGATGTTGAAATACAAAGAAAATGTTCTTTGTAGTTAGGAAATAAAGTTAGGGAATATACATGCCCAGCATGCACTGAAATAAAAAGAAGGCACTTGAAGCATGTTTTGTCTGTTTGTACAGTATTCTTTTAAGGGAAGTCTTAAAGTGTAATTTAAAAGCAAAATCAAGTTTAAATAAATTGAGCTGATGATGTGAGTTAATGGTCTTATTAAGTTCTACTAGAAGGAGACAAAAAATTAACAGAAATCTGTTTACCTTTATGAAACAATTATTGCAACCAATGTGTCACCTTGAAATGATTCATTTAACAAAAGCCAAGAACAACATATAAACACTTTAACTAACATATTTATTTATATGGCTTATAAATATGTTTTCTTTGTCACCAAATATTTTTCTCTTTTTGGTCTAAATAAGGCAAAATATTTATTTTGATAATTGGTTTTTCCACAAAAGACATTAAATTGACCCTAGTAAATTATTCATGTATGTGATCTTATTTGTATGATTGCTCCCTGAAGACAACGTTTTGTATCTCACGCTTAAATGCTATTTATTTCTCAGTCAACTTTAAGAACTTAAAAATATAATATGTATATTTATCAGACTTCTCTAATTTTACTATACAATCTTAGAACTTTTTTTTTTTTACTCTTTAGATTGAAGGTTTTTGTAGGAACATACTTTCCCAGCAACCTACTTAAAGGGCATTCTCTGTTGGAAATGTGCTAGTGAATGACAGGAAGCAACTTCTTGCAAAATCAATATGGTATAAACATTAATCAGGAATAATCACTTAAGGCTACAGGAAGTGTCCATTACTTTCTCCTCTGGTGAAGTGGGTAAGTGGGTAAGATAAGGATTTGGGCACTTATTGTAATTATATGTTGGAGGATACTAATAAATACCTTGCCAAGAGATATTTTTAAAATAACCAACCACAATAAATATAGTCCAGTTAAATAAAGAAATAAAGTTTGAATATTCATCAAACCTAAACTGCTAACCATGCAGTTTGTGATGTTCTAGGGGAAACTGACAAGCAATGATTCTAGGGGAAATTATACATGTGCAGATTCACAATTTCTCTTTATACAACTGCCTGAAATGAAGTTAAAGAAATAAAAAGAAAAAATTAAATACAGTACAACACTGAAACCAGGTAATGGCTCTAGACTCATACCATAAAAGGTATGAAACATTATTTAGCTATATACTACAATTTAGATTCTTTACTGAACAACAAGGGTGTATTAAGCACCAATCATGTTAACTGAAGATTAGAAGATGAGAAAGACTGAGGAATAAAGAAAATAAACATAAATCTTTTGCAAAATCATTGTACAAAAGATAGATTTAAAAAAATCTAGGAGTCACAGTAAAGTTATACATAATAGTTGTCATAAATAATCGCCCAAAGAGTAGAGCAAAACACAAAGATATGGAAGATATTAGATAGGAGCTGATAGATATAACAGAAAGGCAAAGTAGATTAGCATACAGATAACTGACATGACTAGAGAAGAAAACAGAAACAGTGAAAAACATATTTAGGCATATAATGCAAGATAACATTCCTAAATAAATAAAGATCAAAATGGCCTGTCATAATCTAGAGAAGTAATAGAATGATACTGAGATATATACTGATAAATTTAACAAATTTAAAATCCAAAGAAACAATCTTAAGAAATCTAGATAGAAGAAGCTAGATGCATAGGAAAAACATAGAATATCTGCCAATCTCTGTTAATATTAAATGACAGAATGCAATGGAGTTGGGCTTTTGATTCTAGGGTGGCTACGGTTACCACCTTTAAAACTTTTTAAGTGCAGGTACTGCATGGGAAGGCTAAAACTATGGTAGAAAATCCAGTCTTTCTGGTCTTAAAAATAAGGGGAAAGCCACTGAAGTGACAGGAAAATCTTGGAAAAGAGAGAGCTAGACTGAAGCTTTCCCAAATTCTATACAAAAACCTCTCAAGTCTCTGGTTGAATCTGAACTGCACATACATAGGGCATTCACAAAGCAGCCCAACTGATATTCCAGCTGCGAATAGTGAATAAAGTTAATAGCCTTCTAAAACAAAATCTCTTGGATGATTTGAATCCAAATACTCTCTCTGAAGGAGTATGATGAAACTCAGAGTCTCCACAGCAAAACATTCACAATGTCCAGGCTATAATCCAAAATTATTCAACCTATAATGATCAGAAAAACTTTAAAAGTCTAGAAAGAAAATACTAATGCTAAAATCATCAAGATGTTGGAATTAGCAGAGAAGGATTTAAAAGGAGCCATTAAATAAAGGAAAATATTCTCACAATGAATATAGAGATAAGAATTTTTAGTTAAAAATAGAAATATGTAATAAAAATTCTAGAGATAAAAATATGCCATCTGGAATTAAAGATTCACAAGATGGTTTTAACAGCAGAATGGAGATGGAAGAAACAAGAATCAGTGAATTTGAAGACAAATTAATAGAAGAGGTCCAATATGAACAAAAAGAAATAAAAATTTAAAAAGATGAACAGTCCCTCAGGAACATGTGGGGATACTGCCAAAATACAAAGCATTGACAGAATTAGAATGGGAGAGAAGATAAATAATCAGACAGAAAATATATTTAAAACTAGTTTCACAGGTGTAGTGAAAAGGCCATTTAAAGACTCAAGTAGCTTAGAGAATTTCAATGCAAAAACTTTTTAAACTTAGATAATATATATCATTCTTTGTAAAATACAACTTTTTAGAAGTGACACCAAAAAAGGAAATCTGAATACTCCAATATCTACTGAAGAAACTGCGTATTTAATTTGTAATAAAAAATCCACAAATAATACTCCATGTCCAGCTCATTTCACTGGTGAATTCTACTAAACATTTAATAAGTGAACAACATTAACTTTATGCATACTTTATTAGAAAATAGAGACTAGTATAAATCTACAATTGAAACCTGATAAACAGAGTACAAAAAAAAATGACACCAATATCCCTCATAACTAAGAATGCAAAAATATTTGCAAAATATTAGCAAATTAAAGCCAGCAACATATAAAAATGATAATAGGGTGGAGTTTATCTCAAGTAAGTTTATGTGATAACATTGATAAATCAATGTAACTTACCATATCGAAAGACTAAAGACTGAAAATCACATCATCATTTCAGCATTCTAGATATACTGATGATAAACATTCTCAAAACCAGGACTAGGAGGGAACTTCTTCAGTCTGATGTCTATGAAAAAAATTAAGCTAACATCATGCCCACTATGAATTAGAATGCTTTCTTCTAAGATTGAGAACAGGACAAGGATGCCCTCTCTCATACCTATATTCAGTATTATAATAGAGATTCTAGTCATTGCAATAAACAAAGAAAAAGAAAAGAAAAGAAAACAGTATTCAGACTGAAATAAAAGAAGAAAAATTGCCTCTTATTTTCAGATGACATGAATTTACATGAAATTTCCTAAGGAATCTACAAAAACAATTACTAGAATTAATACTAAGTTTTCCAAATTTCTGGTTTAACAACAGAAATTAATTGAATTTTACAGAGGTAAAATATTGAGAAATAAAAATTAAATGTTGATAAATTCAATTTCCATAGCATCAAAAATTTTAAAAAGTGAATAAATTAAACAAAGATTGTATAAGATTTCTGATTAAAAATCATAAAACAGTGCTAAGATAAGTAAAAGTAGATCTAAATAAATAGGGAGATAAATCATTTTCATGGTTTGGAGGACTGACTATTTTAGTCAAATTATCTTATAGAATCAAGTGAAAATTAAAATGTAATTTTAAATAAAGATAATTAAAGTCTCAAATGTTTTGTAGAAATTAACACTGATTCTGAAATGAATATGAAAATTCAAAGAACCTAGAATATCCAAAGCATTCTAGAAAAAGAACGAAGTTGAAATATTTACTCTGACTTTAAGATTTCTTATAAGACGTCAATAATGAAGATGAGACATGCTAAAAACAAAAAACTCTTTGACAAATACAAAGGTGGAACAGAAAAGAGTACAGAAGTAGATCCACATGTATATCATCATTTGACTTTTCACAGAGGTGTCAAGTAATCAATGAAAGAAGGTTTCTTCAACAAATGGTGCTGAAATAGCTCCAAATCCATGTGGAAAAAAAAAGTGAATGTGACTTCTACCTCACACCGTACACAGAAGTAGATTCAAGTTGTATCACTGTCTTAAATGTAAAATCAAAAACCATGAAGTTTTAGAGGAAGATATCTTGATGACTTGAAAATAAGCCAGGGTTTCTTAAAGACATACAGAAAACAATATCATAAAAGAAATAGTTGATGAATTAGTCTTATGCTTGTATAAACACCTTTAAGAAAAAGAGTAAGCAGATGCTAGGTAGTATAAAAGTACTTATCATATATCTATTTACATATATGGATAAAAATGGAACTAGTATCCAAGTTAAAAAAGAACTCTTACAACTTAATAATAAAAATAACAAAAATCAAAATAAAAAATATCTGTTAAAACATATATTGATACTTGCAACAACTGAATCTTAAAAGCATGCCAAATGAAGAAAATCATACACAAGAAAATATTGAATGCGTAATTCCATTTTTTAAATTAAAAAATACATAGAACAAATCTATATAGATGTGAAAAAAAAAACAGCTGGCAATTACTGTCTCAGCGAGTGAGGTTGGCACTGACTTGGAGGAAGCATCAGAGAACTTTGTGGGGTAGGCGACAATATTCTATATCTAAAGAGGGATCTGGGTTATACAGCAGTATCCATTTTTCAAAATGCTGCAAATATACATGGAAGATTTGTGCACTTTATTGAATGCAATTTATACACTTAAAATTATAAATAAATACTCAAATCTGGTGAGTTATACACATGTGAAGTATCTGGACAAACAAATGCAATGATATCTTCAATTTATTTCAAAATCATCAAAAAGTGAAATGGATTAATAGACGGATACAGGGATGGATAGGTGGATACATATATGATAAAGCAAACATGGTAAATGCTAATGGTAGAATCTGATCAGTATTTGGGTGTTCGCCATTAAATTCTTTCAACTTTGATCTATGTGTGAAAATGTCCTTAAAAAAACACTGGCGAAACAAAGAAGACAATGGAGCAATATCTATAATATTTTGAGGGCAAAGTAGATGACTCAAGGAATGTATACTAGGTTGATTATAACATATATGGGCAATAGATATGCATGTTCAAATATGAAAGAGCCCAACGAGTATATTACTCATTTATTTGTCTTAAAAAATCAACTTGTAGACATAATCCAACCAACAGAGAAAAAAATTGTATAGCTATCATGTTTATCTATATTTATAGTTACAGAGTAGATTATAAATGTTATAATTTAAAAAATATAAACATGTAAATATGAGAACAATTATTATGGAGTAAAACAAAAAGTTCATTTCATATCATTAAGAAATCAGAAGTGACACACATAAAGTGGGAAGAAATATAAGTTAAATTTTTAAAGTAATTCATGGGGGAGGCAAGATTTCAAAAGCTGATCAATAAAAATATAATTTAAGCAACTGTATAATGTTTTAAAAGTAATTATGAGACTAATAAAAGTGAACAATATAGCTTTTAAATTCTGTTGAGAAAATGGGAAGGTAGTGTCACTTTCAAGAAAACACGGGCAATATAGCAAAAGATGGAAATAGAAAACAGAGTAAGATAAAAACAGAAAATATAAATTATGATGAAAATAGGAAGTCCAAGTATTTGTTACAAGTATAAGCACTGATACATTCAAATCATACATCATAGTCAATGACTCCTAAATGATTTAACAAACCCACCTAAAGGTTCTATATGAGAAAAAGTGATTAATGAAAATTGAATCATTAAAATAATAACAAAGATGTACTGGAAAAATAAAAGCCAAGACCAAAGCAAAGTAAAACAAAAGCAACAGAAGGATTAACATTAGTAAAGTGAAACTCAAAAGGTAGTAAGTGGGACAATAATGATGAAGATTGTTTGGTATATTTATGATATATATTTATAATACCCATAAATGCCTTACACTTATTTCTATAATAAGTATTTACGTAGCATGTGTTAGAAACTAGACCCTATTCCAAAAACTTTACAGCAATTGGATGCAAACAACAGACCCATGAGGTAATTAAAATTAGTATCTCAACTTTATAGATGAGGAAACTTTAGAGTTCAAGTAAGACACTAAGTAAATCTGATTCCTGTTCTCTTAACCACTATGGGAAATTCTCTTGGATCTTCATGTGCTAAATATTGTTTAATAATATATAAACAAAACTGCCTGAATATAAAGGAAAAATTGAAATAGAAATAGAATCATCACATGAGATTTTGATACATTTTCAAAGTATTTTAATAGAGTACACAGTAGGTTTGTACAGAAGAAGAAAATCTGAATATCATAAGCAGTTTATGATATCTCATAGATATTTATCAATTTTATACTATGAAAACAGAAAATGTGCTTTATTTTCAAACTCAAATGTGGAGAATGTTTAAAAAAAATGATAACATGCTAGGTCACCAAAAATAAAAGGCCCAGTATACTCCAGTGAACACACAGACAGCGTGTTGAAAACTGCACATTTGAACAAAAATATTAAGAAGAATAAAAATAGAAGCCCCTCAAAAATGAACCATTAAAAAATGTAAAAATATGTCCCTAAAGACGTCTTGGTCTCAACTTTCCTGATTTTTAAGAAAAATTTTCTCTTCCTGCCACCCTGGCTCCCTTCCTTCCTGAATAAGTTAAGTCCATAACCTATCCAGAGCGCATGCCTTTGAGGGAGGCCTGGCCCTGTGTGGGACGCTAGAGCCTGACCAGGATGAAGAGGCTGTCTGTGACAGAAATGACGATAGTCTGGCATGAATATTGGATCCCAAGGGGGTTTGAGGAGGGCTTTCCCATAGGGCGGGCAATGGGTGAACCACAGCAGGAGCCCAGGATAGGATGTCAGAGGTTGTGAGAATGAAGAGGAATCCACTTAGAGAGGGACACGGGAATGACAGCAGCCCCAGAGCTAGGCTGAATGTGGTGACAGGGACAGCCACATGGCAGCATGTGGCATCACTGACAGCCGTGACAGGTGCTAAGTCGCATTCAGAGAGATGTAAAATAATGGAAACAGATTTCACACTGCTAAAAAAAAAAAAGAAAAAAGAAAAAAGAAAAAGAGGCACAAATATAAGTCACTGAAAAGGTGAAATGTAAAATGAATCCTATGGTGACCAATTGCAACTAGATGTTATCAGTGTTAAAGTTTTAAACATAGATGAGAGAGAGGGAGAAAAATACACATGAAATTGTTGGTATTTTGTTGTGAATACATATGTAAACAATCCTTTTTATTGCACCTAGAATAGTGCTATGTACAGAATGGGTGCTTGGGTTGTGGGTAAAAAAATGTAAACTGGTAAATTTTGTGCTTATCTTCAAGGCTCGCTTAAATATAAAACTTTAAAAAAAACTTGAAATATTAAAGGATTTGTTTTATATTTAAAAGTATGCAAACATATAGTTATGGTCCCAAATTATGTCTACAGACAGGACATTTGAGCAGCAATACACCAATGCCAATAAACACATCTAATTTCTTGGTTTCTAAGTACAATTCAATGTTGAAAAGAACCAAGGTTCTTGGGAGAGAGAAATATCTGATTCCAGGATTGGAGAAGGGAAAGAACAAGGTGAACTTGAAACCTCTTAAAGATTGGCACGTCATGTCAAAAGGACACAGGAGCTCTCTTAGGGGGGCTCCCACTTACCAAATCTGAGATAATTTGGACATCAAGATAAATAATGATAGTAATGGATTAAAATCCATTGAGTAGAGTGAGAATCCATGAGTCCATCTGATTTAAATGAAAGGATAAATGAATGAGGAGAAGAAAAAGCTTTTGTTTGTGATGGAGTGCCAACTAACAAGTGTAAGAGAAATGATGGGAAAATAGAAAGTCATCATTTAGTAACCAAAAAACATCAATGGATGCTTTTACTACTGGGTGAAAGTCTGATAAGGAATGGAATGTTTATATAATCTCAAAGCACCTCCCCATAAAAAGCATATTAATTTCAAATGTAAAAAGATTAATGTTACAATGGAGAAACTTGACAAACTGCCAACTGAAATCAAGTGGTCAAATAATATCACCAGTAATGGGACAAATCAAAATCATGCACTATCTGCCTGAAAACAATACAACGATCACAGCATCACTTCTGTTATACTCCTGCCAAAAATGCACAGCCTCATTATAATCATAGGAAAACATCACACAAACTAGGTTGAGGGATATTCTGCAAAATTACTGCTATGTGATCTTAAAAAAATGTTTCTGATAAAGCACCAAGAAATTCTTCTAGAATGAAGGAGACTGAAGAGACATGACAACAAAACATGCACATGATCCTAGACTGGATACTTTCGCTACGGAGAGCACTGTGAGGACAACTGAGGAGGCTTGAGTGGAGTCTGTGGAATGTAAGGTAGTAACATCTATCTCCCCGGAGTTATTATTAAAGCAAATTCAATGCCTGTCCTCATCAAGATGGTTTACTGGCATCATCATAGTATGAAAAAAAACAAACCCCGTATTTAGATTTTCTTTCCAGTAACATCAACTTTACCTATTTTTAAATTGCAGCTTCTTAAAAGGGCAGCTTATTTTGTGTGTCACTCAGAAAATTCTGCATATCTGACAACTTAATGCTTTTGAGATATGGGAGCTTGGAGGAAAAGTCTATTCTCTCTGTAGAACAACTACCTAAAATCATTTTTTAAAAAACAGTAAGCTCTAGAGACCAAATTCAAAGTTCTTTTATTTTAAAAATTCGATTAATCAAGAATTATTCTCAGAAATAAAAGCAGGTAGGGCATGCCTATGGATATTAATTAAATTCTCTGAAAATAAAAATTCAGAAATGCAGTTCCATACGTGACACAGAACACACCGCAGAGAATCCCTGTAGCTATGGCACTCACCTTTTGTCCTTCAGGTAATAACAAGCAGTGGTTCTATTCCTCTACCAAACATCCAGGGAGCTACAGGTACTGATGGAGATTCTTGGTTCAAGGTCATGCTGCCAGATACTCAGGGAGGTGCAAATGAAAAGATCTAGCTCTTGATTGTGGACCTCTAGTAACTTACCACCCCAATATTCAAAAGCTGATATTTTCAATTAAAAACAGAATGCCAACAACATGTATGGAAAAATTTAAACAAACAAACAGAATGCCCCGAAATGTTTAACTCTGACTCAGGCCAAAATACATTAGCTTGATCAGAGTGTAATTTACAACCTCAGCAGTAGCACAGAATAACCTTGTACAGAGAGTCACAGCCTAGAGAGGAATGAATGTGATGCAGATTTAAGTCACATAATTGCTCCTAAAAAAGAGCAGCAACCCAAATTACTAGTCAGGATCCAGCCCTTCTGTAACTAATCAAAGCTCACCAGTCTTTAGGATGTTAGTAGATGTGCATGACACTAACTGTCCACAGAGCTTCCCTCTTAAGCAAGCTGCTCCCTGAGTCCTTGTTTATGTCTTTAAATTCCACTCCAATCTTCTTTGTCTCCTGTAAATTCAGGAGACCCAACTTGGCAGAGCTGGATTTTGATATGTCAATAAGTCAAAACAGTTACAATTCAGGTGATTGCCTTTTTATTTTCTCACTAGCAGCTACGATTTTTCTAGTGAAGACCATCTGGCTCACACATGAGAGAAAAGGGAAAACAATTGTTTGTGTGAAATTATGTTAATTGTAACACATTATGGGACTGAAAATCAAAACCTCTTCCTGGTAAATGTTTTACAGAGTAGAGGAGAAGACCTCTAAGTACAAAATGAAAAATAAGCACATTTTTGGGGTATTCAAACTTAACTGAAGTCCTTGAAACATGATTTCTGGCATACGTAGCTTAAGGGCAGTCACAAGCCTTCATGACTTAAACAACATCTACCTAAGTGATGAAACAGACACCCAACATGGTCTTGAGCTGTGCCAGTGTCTGAGACAATCAAGCAACCTAACTGCCTTCCTGAGAAGGAAGAAAGTATAGACATTGAAGAAATGAAGAGAGATGGCTCTAAGCTGAAATTTAGCAATCTGAAAGTGAATGCAATTGCATAGGGGAGGGAATTTCGATGTTTTAAATGGACAGTCTGCTGGAAAATCTATTGGGGGCCCCAAGTTCCTCCTCTTGTGTTATTCTAAATGATTTAATTATATTAAGCCTTACTCCACAAGTTCACCAATGAAATGGACACTTTACCACTACATGCCTACAGTGGCTTCCACTTTATATCACCATGTTATTGCCAATAACCATTTGCTCAGTAGCAGCTGTAAATGTCTTACACAGAGAAGAAACTATTTTTGAGACTTAATAACATTCATCTAAAAGTCTTTGCTGAAAAGGGCTGAACTGCACGGTTGCTGGAGTTAGCCCTTCTATAGAGAACAGAAACATGGCAGTATGAATGTGCACATATGTACACATGTGGGTACTGGATGTAAAAAGGGATGACTAGGAAAAAGAGGAGCTGTATCCAACTGATCTTATTATTGTGGCTTAAAGAAAATCATTCTAAAAACATTTATTAAAATATTTTTACCTGTAAGGAACTGTCAGGAACCTGTATTAGAAGCTGAATATAAATACACAAACACAGGCACTAACTTCTTTAAGTTTACAGAACAACTTAAAGGTCAGGGTAACTTCAGTAGCTCAACTTCTTGCATAGTCTAATCTACATCAATGAACACATGATCAATGAAGAGGACAGATTACCCACAACCCAAAAATGTTTACATTTTGCTCTGTAGGAATGCTTTCACCCATAATAACACAAGATTTAATCAAACAAGGGCTCAATTCTCCTTGCATTAGAAGAGATATGAAGTAGTGGCTAACACAGGTTCATCTCCTCAATGATACAAAATCCCAGCATCTTTCCATTCTTCTACTGGGCCATTTCTACATGTTGAATTTTTACCCTTAGGTTCATTGCCTCATGGTTACATTATGGCTATTACAACTCCAAGCAACACAATACCTTAAAAGAAGGGTAGAGAGTGGCCCACAGCTGAAAAAGTACTTCTCTCTCTCCATGCTTTTTTTTTTTTTTAAGGGAGAAAAACATTCCAGAATTCTGACTGACAAATATTCCTTTATATTTCATTGGCTACTATTGGATCACATGTCCATCCCCAGGATGGAGTCCAAATCCACCTTTCTTGAAATTCAGTCCTCCAACCACTTGCCTAAAAAATAATCAGGGTTTGTTCAGTAAAAAAGGAAGGATTACTTGGATAAGCAACCATACTTTCTGCACATGTTTTAATACCTATTTGCAAAATTTTCAGTGGGATAGGCTTCTCTTACATAAATATGTTCCAATTCATTTACTAATAGAAAAATATGCACTTTAAATTTTTTTTCAGTACAGTAGATAAATTTGTACCCTCCTACATAGACTTGGATTTAGCCATTGCACTCATTTTCAAGTCTGAAAGGTGCTGGGGTAGAGTTCATGGTTATAATGTAACACAAAACCAGGTCTACCCAAATATTAAATCTATGCCTTCTGTCTTGTTAACCCTTTATGATAACCAACTGTGATAACTGCTCCCAAACATGATTGTAATGTATAATGTTCTCTTCATTTTCTTTCAATATAATTAATGCACACATTCACACACTCACATGATTTAGACAAATGATTCAAAACTACTAAATCTGAAATTGAAAGAGGGTGGAACAAGAGGGTCCTCTCGGTCTTCTTTAGAATGTTTGTCTCAAAAAATTACGGATGTATCCTTGAATCTCACTTAATGATCTGCTATGGATTTAGCATATATGAATTTATCTAAATTCACATACAATCCAGTGATATTTTCAGTCCAGAAAAAATTTAGGATATAAATTTTCTTGAGATCTACTACTCATTGTGATACCTCTGTAGAGTATCGGATAACTCAAGGACTCAAATATAAATATATATATATATATTACTTTTTTTCTAAAATGAGAAAAAGACTGTTTTATTCATTTAAAAAAGCAACACATGACTATATTAGTATTTATTAACACCAGGGAGTGTCAGTGGCTGTGGATACATACCACAGCAAAGCACATTACTGAAAACAAAACAACACAAAGCAAAATGGTTATGTGCAGTTAGTCTCTTCACTGACCAAGGAATCTGTTCCCCAGTTTTATTTAGAGGGTATCTTTGTCACAGTGGTTAGAGTAGCTCCACACTGCAGACAAAATGATGTCAAAATGGGAAACTGACAAATGTAAACTATTTCCTAATTTCAATCTTTAGCTTGAAATCTTACTCTCACAGTACCAGTTAATAAGTATCTTAAAAATAGATTTAACCTACAAAAATAGACTTAGCCTCCTCAATGGTAAATTTTGATCTCATATTTGTATCATTCTATATTTGTATTTATATAATATGCTCAGTAATGCCATGGCCCACTGTCAGTCAGGTGTAGACCTGGTAAGTAAGTAACTTAATGGGACAATTGAAATCAAATATTATTTTGATATTAAACTCAGGCCTCAATCTGATTCTGCCATGCTCGGACATGAATAAGGCAATCTGGATGAACTGGAATGAAGTACACCAAATAAATTCCTACTTTTTAAAATAAGAAATATTTCCAGTATCTTCATGCTTCATAAAAGAACATCTATACACATTCCCAGCTTCATATAAGTTTTCTGAATGTATACATTTAAAATCATAGAGCTGGGCAAGATTTCGGATTTGATCTAGTTTTATAGTTGAGGACATTGAGGACTGTTTTGGACTTCCTTGCAATTTGGGAGCAAAACTGAAACTAAAACCAAATTCTTGTACCTAGATCATAGCTTCAGTTATTGTTGTTCTTACAACAACACAAAATTCAATTCATAAAGGGCTAATTATTTGGGGGATCTCATATGCATTTAAAACATGGTTAAAAGTTAACCAAGTTTTTATACTGAAAATTATAAAACATGAGAATAATTAAAGATAACAAATAATAGAAGTATAATATGCTTATGGACTGGAAGTCTCAATCTTAAATTAATTAACTCACCTTTGGATTCAATGCATACAAGTAAATCCTTGCAAGAATTTGGGGGGGGAAATTAAAAATCTGATCCTAAAATGTGTATGGAAAAACAGAAGTCAAGAATAGTCAAAGTAAATTTGAAGAACAAAACTAGAAGATTCTCTAACAGAGAACAAAAGCTTTTATAAAATATGTTAGTTAAGATAGTGTGTTATTGGCATAGATAGAAAACTGACCAACAGAAGAAAATAGAATCCATAATTTTAAAAATTATATACAGTTTATGTATTTATGTATATATATGTATGTGATACATAGTATGTATAAATATCAGTAATACATGATATTAATGTATTTATCTGGTTTTTGACAAAGGTTAACATCACTGGAGGAAGGATAATCTTCTCAATACACGGTACTGGATCAACTGTAAGCCACTGGAGAAAAGTTAATCTTGACTCCCCACCCTATATAAAAATTGATGCTAGAGGGTACAGATATAAATATGAAAGGTAACACCAGAAAGCTCTTAGTGACAAACATAGTAACTTTCTAGTGAAATAGGAAAATATATCTGAAACAAGACACAATCAACAGTAACCATAAAATTTAAAGTGATATATTAGACTATATTAAAAGTAAGAACTTATGTTCTTGTAGATAGTATTGAGAGTAAAAGGTCAATTCATAAAAAGTAAAGGATAGTACACACACTTGACAAAATACTCATATCTGAAATATCTTAACTCTCACAAATCAATAACAAAAAGTCAGAATATCCAATAGAGAAGAGTAGGGAAGGGTTTTTACAGATACTCCATACAAGAAAATATTCAAATGACCTTATTGTTTGCTTATGGCATGCAAAAAGTGCTCAACTCTATTAGTCATTAGGAAATACAAGGTGAAACTACAATGTGACACTATCACACTACTAGATTGGTGAAAATGAAGAATACAGAAAATACCCAGTGTTAGGCTGTCGGGAAACTCAGACTCTCACAGACTGCTGGTCCAAGTGGAAACTGGTAAAGCTGCTTTATGAGACTCCGTGTTGGTATCTTTAAAGCTGAACATGCACACACTATGACCCACACCTCCATTCAACTCTGGTCCTAGCAGAAATGAATGTGGATGGTCACAGCAGCATTATTTGTAATAGCACTTGCCCCCACCGAAAAAACAAAACAAAACAAAACAAAACAAAACAAAACTAGCAAGTACCCATCAACAGAATGGATAAATCGTGGCCTATTCACACAACGGAATAGTACACAACAATGAGAATGAATGATGTACAACTACGCACAAAACTCTGGGTAAATCTCACAAACCTATTGTTGAATAAAAGCCAGAAACAATACATTGCAATTCTATTCATGTAAACCAAACCTCCTAAAGAGACAAAACCAACCTAATATATAATATTATATTCTGTTAGAAATCAGAGTAATGTTTACCCATGGTCAAGTTAATAATGGCAAGGGAGCAGGATATAAGAAAATTCAAGAGAAATAAATGAGTTCAGAATAACCCTAAGTGCCATCTTTCCAGGCACAGCTTTCTCAGAAAAGTAACCTTAAAATCTACATCAGAAAGCTGAAATTCAAATGATAATTAGCTAATGTCATAAAGGTCTCAATATCATGATTTAGAAGCTCTAATTGTGTGATTTCAGGTCAGCATCAAGGACCCCATGAGTTGTTACTATTCTTAATAAGCATTTATTTAACATAGGATAAAACCGGGGCGGGGCGGGGAAGCATAAGCTAAAGGCTGTGCTCTGGTTGTACTATCTTTAAAATACAGAAATTTACTATGTGGAAAATAGGCAGAAGTTTGGGCCTTCGTGGTCTGAATGAGTTTTATTTGGCCTATCAACACCTAGGTTGGAGTATCCTTTATCAAATTTACTTTTTGCAGGAATATCGTTAAAGTGTGCCTGGCTGAGCCATAATTCATTACACTCAAATTATGGCTGTATCAGGGAATGGCTAAAGAAAAATTAACCTGAAGTATTGATCCTCTATGAAAAATAAATTGCATTAAAAAAAAAACCACACAAGCTATGTCTATGAGAGTAACTAGACACACATTGACTTGCCAATCCAATCAGTCACTTTAATTAAACCTTCCCAAATGGCTCAAACTATAATTTAGAATAACTAGTGATGTCCCTGTACATGGAGATCTATATCACATTTGGGTAGGTTTTCCATGTATATACGTGAGTATGTATGTTTGTGAATGTGTTTCTCGTAAATTATCCCAAATATATGTGAAATATGTTAATATTTTTCTTAGAAGTCTTAATTTTAAGATTTATTATCTTGGAATTAAAATCCTGCTCAACAGAATAATAACTCCGTATCAATGAAAACAAAAAAGACATTGCATAAGAAAAAATAGAGGCACTCTGCATTTCCTCGTAACGCTGTACAGTAAAAAATTTTTACTAATTAAGATTACCAAATACCCACAGAAAAGATAGTACAAAGAATATATTATAATTTACTCCAAACAAAAGGGGGAAAAATCTTTTAAACATTCAGCACAATGCAAATACTCTGTAGAGTGGAAATTTAAGAAACACCCCCTTTTTTTTTTAATACGATTAAACTGTGCAGCACATTAGGAAAGACAATTAAAGCTTCAAATTACATTTTTGGAACCAACTGCCAGTGGCATCCATCTTCCTCAAAAGTAACATCTGTGAAGCTGGCAGCAAGGGACCAGATTTTTTGGACACCATTGGGTAGAATATCATCAGCTTTATGTCCACCCCCCCCCCCAAATGTCTCCTTGAACTTTCCTAGACCTATTCTTATCCATTTATCTTCCTGAAAATTTTCCATAGCTTTATGTTATCTTGGAATTTAAAGGCGAAGCAACTGCACCTAAGTCACATTAGCTTTTTTAGAGGAATTTTGGACAAACACAGAAGCAGATACCTCCTCTTCATCAATTACATATTAAAGAGGTACATTTCAGTCAATGTCAGTTAAGTCCCCTGGAAAAGGCTTTTTGCCACTTGAACATAGAATCTAATGAGTTGCAGGGGACTGTAGATAAATCCAACCTCTTTTCATGTGACAGGAATGCAAGCATTTGTTAACATTTGTAATGGTTAATTTTATGAGTCAACCTGACTAGACTAAGGGATGTCCAAGTAGCTGATAAAACATTACTTCTGGGTGTGTCTGTGAGGATGTTCCCGGAAAAGCTCAGAGACTAGCATTTGAATCAGTAGACTGAATAAAGTAAGTCCCTTTTTACCCATGTGGGTGAGCGTCATCCAATCTGTTTAAGGGTTCAAACAGAATAAAAAGGCAAATGAAGAGGTAATTCTCTCTCTCTCTCCTTGAGCTGGGACACCATCTCCTGTCCTTAGATACCAGAGCTCCTAGTTCTCAGGCCTTTGGACTCTGGGACTTACACCAGTACCTCTTCCTGTGTGCCCTTACAACGTCACCAACCAGTTCTCATGCCTTATTCATCTGAGTTATACCACCAGCTTTCCTGGTTCTCCAGCCTGCAGATAACAGATGGTAGGAATTCTCAGCCTCCGTAACCTTGCGAGTCAATTTCTATAATAAATCTCCTCTTAATATATACACATATCTCTATGTCTCTATATATCCTATTGGGTCTGTTTCTCTGGAGAACTGTGAATAAAACAACACCCAAACCATAATTTCTATCTCAATTTATCATCCTGGTCTTCCTTTTTCTAAGCTAAAAATTCTCACCTCCTTTAATTGGATGGTAGTTGAAATCCTCCTAATAGTATCAGCACCAAATGAAAAGACAGAAAACTAAGGCTTCACTTCCCTACCAACATCATAGATACTCGGTGGAATAAAAACAGAGAAAGGGGGATCCCAGTAGAAATTAACCTGATCTAGTTAATTACAACCGAGAGACAGTTCTACCCTGGAACTTGAATTGAGGGTAACCTCCATGGCATTCCTTCCTACATAAACATGGAATCCCAGAGTTTAATGAAACATTTAGTATAAAAACATATGGTTTAGAACATCCTGTTCAATAGCAGCACATTATGTTCACATATTGCCCTTTGGATTTCAAAATACATTCTAATCCTGACCCTCACAAGACTGTGAGGTCAGCAGAATAGGTGTTATTGTTATGAACATACAGATGAGAAAGCTAGGATTCATAGAGGTAAAGGAACTACAAGTTCTCACAGCTGATGAGGAACGGAAACAAACCCTCCACCCAGGATTTCTTTTCACGCTCAATCCTGACCACACTTTGCTGCCTCTTCATGTCATGGAGGTGTATGAATGTGCAGATGGCTATGGAGCATGCTTTGAAGGACACCTAGAGGGCCCACAGCTGCAAATACCAACTCCTTTAACTTTGTAAGCCTCAAGCTCTAGAATAGAGATTCATTTTGTGGAGTTTGAAAGCCTTTTAACTTTTTAAGACTCACTTGTAAAGTTAAACAAAACAAAATTTAACCTTACACAGAATACCTTTAAAAGTACATTTGTTTTTGTTTTTGTTTTTGTTTTTTTTATTGAAGTATAGTCGATTTACAATGTGTTAATTTCTAGTGTATAGCATAGTGATTCAGTTATACATATATATATTATTCCTTTTTATATCTTTTTTCATTATAGGCCATTATAAGGTATTGAATATAGTTCCCTGTGCTCTACATAGGACCTTGTTTATCTATTTTATATACAGTAGTTAGTATCTATGGATACCAAACTCCCAGTTTATCCCTCTCCAGCTTCTTTCCCTCTGGTAAACATTAAGTTTGTTTTCTATGTCTGTGAGTCTGTTTCTGTTTTGTAAATAAGTTCATTTGTGTCATTATTTTTCTTTTTTTTAAGATTCCACATGTAAGTGATAGCATATGGTATTTTCCTTTCTCTTTCTGGCTTACTTCACTTAGAGTGACAATCTCCAGGTCCATCCATGTTGCTGCAAATGGTATTATTTCATTCTTTTTTTTTTTTTTTTTTTACAGCTGAGTAGTATTCCATTGTATATATATACCACATCTTCTTTATCCAGTCATCTGTCCATGGACATTTAAGTTGCTTCCATGCCTTGGTTATTGTAAATAGTGCTGCTGTGAACACTGGGATACATATATCTTTTTGAATTAGAGTTTCCTCTGGATATATGCTCAGGATTGGCATTGCTAGATTATAGGGTTAAGCCTATTTTCAGTTTTTTTAAGTAAACTCCATAGTGTTTTCCATAATGGCTGCACCAGTACCTTTCAGCAGGAAGACAGTTCAGGGGAGACATACTGAAGGACAACCAAGACACATTTCACTATCTTTGTGTCCTGGTACTAGCTTTTCATCAGTCTTAGTTCTGTTTTTCTGTTTTATTTTGTTTTGCATTTGACTGTTAGCAATCAATTTCATTTCTTCACCTTTCATATGTTCTCTTAGATTATTTTTTAAGCATCTATGTTAGGTTTGCACTGTGATAGTAATAATAATGAAACTGCATTTATTTTCAAGATTATTTTTTGAAAATCATGGACTTCTTAAGTAAAAAAAAAAAACAAACAAACAGTGAATCTTGTTAATATGGTTAAGGGAAAAGGTGACGTTGAGCAGTAATCTCATAATTTCAAATGATTCCAGAGCAACACCAAAGGAAGAGTTTATAAGACATCCTGTGGCTTTGGGCAAAAAATTACTAAGTTTTAGGTATTTTTATTTTTTGTCTCTACTAGGTTTGAGAATTTTGTAAGAAAACCTAGCTGTAAATAATTGATGGCTCAGTGCTGAATGTTGAAAAAGTTTTGACCTGATGACTAAATAAGAGCTCTGGCTGGTTGCTATACAATTTGTTCAATTCTTACTGAAATCGAGCCAGTTACTAGCCTGCTATTAGATTAGTTTAACAGTCATTACAAAAGCCTTAGTCTTTAAAAATTCAGCATGTTATTGAAATATTAAACATTTGTGTTTCTTCTTCCTTTTTTTTTGCTCTGAAATGTTCCATCAGAGCAGAAAGTTTTAAAATTTACATGTAGAACTGTAAAAATTAGCTGTAAAAATTAAACATAGGTGCTCAATTTTTGTTATCTTATATAAGTGATAATATTGTAATAATGCTTCGAGTTGTGTTCTTTCTCTGCAGAACACCATGTTCAAAGTGTTTTTCCAGGAAAAAAAATTCCAAATAATTTAGTAGTCATATCTGAAATGCATAAATTCTACCTAAAATGCATAAATTGCTATTCTGGAATAGTTTAGAAGTTATTTCTTCCAGAGATGCTTAAATCTCTACTAAAAATGCCACCGTAGTAGCAGAAAGTCTGCTTCACTTATTTTCTGAAAGAATGCTAAAGTGAAATGCAATCCCTGCAGAATGGAAGTGGAACTCACTAATATGCACTTTTATTTCCCATAAGTGGCAACACTGTTAGCAATTAGGAACAACAAACAGCTAACAGAAGGGAAAAAAGAGGCAAAGCAGAATGTTTATTATTTTAAGAGGTTCATCAGGGAATGCTTTTATGTCAGGGGAATAAACACTGCCACCCAAGCAAAGGATTTTCATTGCTTCCAAAGCGCCCCAGCATTACTGAACAAAGTTATTAAACACTTTTTATCCCTTAGTCTTCATTGCTACAGATGAAGTGACATGGGTGTGGTTCACAGCATGACAGATGAGATGGCAAACTACTGTCTTGGAGTCAGTGGTTTTATTAGGATTTAGGACTCATCTTGAAAGGAACAGAGTCTCTTTATGAAGAACATGAGAATACTACCCTCTATTTATATGCTTTGAGTAGGTCTTCCTGTTCTGTTGGTTTAGGAACAGAGAAGCTTGAAGCTGTTTATTTTTCAGCTCCCTTTCTACAGAGTGAGGAGTAATTTTACTACTCACAGTCCTCTTTATTAGATACAGCAGTTCTTTTGCAGCACTGGTATGGCATTCAGAACAGTGAATCATTACGGAGCCATTAAAAGGTCTCTGGCGGTCACTGTAATGGTCCCTAAATTCAGTCATTATACAACCTAGGTCTTCAGTGGAGAGCAATGCACAATAATGCAATGCCTCACTTAAACTTTTTAATCTGGGATGTGTGCAATGCAGAATATTTCCTACTCCTAGAGGTTTAACAAAAACCATTATTTCTGAATTTCAGAATTAAAAGTCATGACTGGCTACCTCAGCTAACTAGAAACTACCATTTTCTACTGAAGAAGCTCGAGGATATGAAATATTCAGTGAGACCAAAGCTCCTCCATGTAATTAAATTGCATCTCATTTTCCCTCAGGCTCCCACTCACCCCTTTACATAATGGCAGTAGGTCCTGCCACAAGTGAGAAAGTAACCAGATCAACTGATACTCAACAGAGCAAGGGTTTTCTTTGCATCTCCCTCGCTTCTTCTTAATTCTCAAAACTTTGTTACCACTGAAACACTTATCACTGCCCTGGCAATGATATGAGAACAAAAAGAATACTCAGTATCCCAAAGCCTTTTACCCAGTAAAACTAGCTCCTGGCCTTTTCCCTATCTGTGTGTAAAAGGAAAAACACCAGCATGAAGATGTGGCCACTTTCAGCTCTGACAGCAAAGCCATATATCAGATAAAACAAAGAGAGAAAAGGAGGAGCTAAAATGTAAACAAAAAAGACTGTGAATTTCAGGTTGAGAGTACAAATGTAGGGTAAGAAAAGAGCAATGCATGGATTAAAAATAGAAGGTCCATGACACAGTTGGGAAGAAGAGAGAGGAAATACTCTGACCCCACTATGCTGGAATGCCTTACATCAGCCCATTTGCTTTTTGAAAAGTTGACAAGTAACACAAGCCAAAGACTGGAGATGGAATTATAGCCTTAATTTATGTATGTTTTCAAAGTACGTTGTGTTTAAAGTAATACAAGGCACCAAAAACCTACTGGGAGAACTGCAAGACTGCAAAGCCATTAGCATCTACCATTTAAAGCTGTTAAAAGGTAGTGCACCAGTCACAGTTGAGAGAGCTGCCGATACACAGTAGAAGGGCCAAAGCCGGCCAAAACCCCGGGGAGCTGAGGAGACTGAAGGGCTGCAGAGCAGTCAGCCGCTGCCTCTGAGGCTGTGTGTACTTCCAAAGACAGTTTGTTCTAGACTTCATTTCCAGATCCAATTACCTCCAAAGCCACTGGCAGCAATTAACACTTTGTAGGCACAAAAAAAACCAGCCTTGATTACAATCAGCCCTTACAGATTAGTTAAAAGAATACATTGCATACATCCCAGTGAAGTTTACAATGGAGCTGTGTGAGCCTGACAATTAGATTCTGAGTGAAACTAGTGTGAACTCTTGAGCTCTCCTATACCTTGCAAGCTGATGGTTCACTAAAAGCAATGCCCCCAGAGCCACGGTGGAATAGAATGACAGAAGTTAGACAATGAGAGAGGAAATGAACTACTTCTGACATACGTTTTATATTCATGGATAAGCTAAAGAAATAAGGAACGTGAAACTTCCCATTGGCACTTCAACATTTAATTAGCTTTCAATTAACATATTATGGAAATATTCCCTACCACTGGTTTTTGAGAAAAGGTATAATGAGGGAGACTTGAAGTGAATTAAAAAGGAGGTGGTAAGGGCTGAGTATAAAGTAGTACTACCCTGCTTGTTCGTTTCTTGATAGTCAAGATTCAGACTAAACAGTAGGCTGAAGTAGACAAGTCTTAGAACCCAAATCGTGGAGACCTGTGATTTTAGCTTTTGCCATTTTCACTTTGCCTTGTTTCATTTAGGCTGGTGGGGGTTCTTGGGAAGACCGAATAGATACACTATGCACTTTTTATGTAGTACATGATCATTGCCCATTTTTCCACATCCTTTATTATAACATGGCAAATTGTTTAAGCTTAACAGTTCCAGCATTTCACCACTCAAAAAAAGAAAAAAAAAGGTCTTTGGCTATGATATATTTGTTACTTGTAGAATAGTGGGAAATAATGGCTTTTAGACTCTAGAGGTGCACATTAGAATGTGGTCTACTGAATATGGCAAATGATGGGAAAATTTTGAAAGTTCATGCTGAAATAGCTGGGTGAGTGAGGGCAGGGCTTCATTATTTAAAAACATGATATCCATCTGTATGCCTATAAAGTATTATATTTAATTACATAATCAAAAGCCTCCTTTGAGAACTCAGTAATATGGAACAGGCCTCCAGATTTTTCATTTGCATGTGAAGGCTCTCCTAGGAGAAAATACTGAGGATTTTGGTAATGATAAACATGTTCTACCTCAGTGGGAATATTGAATCCAAATGAAAAAGACAACAAATATGTCTAACTCTCTGGAGGAGTGTTCCAGGTTAGCAAGAACTCACCATGATGTAGGATAATTTTAAAGAATTTGTTCTGGGGTACGGAAACTACAGGGAGAAGTGATGTTCCAGCACAACACTGGTGTCATTCAATGCCTTATATCTAGTCTCTAGGAACTTTCCCCGGACTTAGAGACGGGGCCTTAAAATGTGAGAAAGATCACTTGAGGGAGAGAGAATGAGTAATTTAGAGCAGTATTTATTTCTAGAGGAGAGGAGGCAATCCTGAAGAATTTCAGAGATGCTGGTAGCCAGCAAAAGGAAGAGGTAGTAAATAATATAATTTGGCAAGAAAGGAAGTTGGTGGCAGAACAGTTGTCAGGGTGCTGGCAGCTTTTGTTTAAGATTTGATTTTGTTCCTGCTGGCTAGGGTCACTGAAGGGCACCGCCACTTTGTGGAAGAGCATAGTGCCGTAAGAGACAGGCAGTGACTGATTGGAAAGAACTGACTTCAACCAAATAGCAGTGTGAGAGACACTGAGATAGCATAATGAGAAAACCCAGAAATCAGGATGTCTGTAGCTCTGATGATGTTCCTGAGTGGATGGTGGGGAATCAATAGCACTACGGTGGCTGCTCAAGCTTTGCTGGCTCTCAAACCAATCTGTTGGAAGGGACTAAATAAGGGTAGCATCTGGCTCATATAAAGTAGAATGTTAAACACTTTTTATCTTTTGTCTAGAAGATAAAAGTGCTTGGTAGTAGTACTTGTTCCAGTTTCAGAAATGCTATTGTTTTACCAGCTAATCATTAACCTACATATCTCTACAATTTAAATTCAATACCCACCGTAAATCTTGGTTTGTGCTGGGAACAGAGTGCCTGGAGTGACTCATCTACATGTGGGCCTTGGCAGGAGCTTCTGTACAACTGGACAACACATTCCCAAGGCACAGACTGCTTGTTGTACTGGCCTCCACCCATCCTTTTACAAGAAGGCTGAACTGGATCTATTTATTTAGCATTCCCCTGTGGGGCAGGATGCGACAGCCTGTTCAAAATGGTGGGCTGACATATATTTAACCTCTAGGGGTATGGGGTTCTGCCTGGACTGACTCTCAAATGTCAGCTCCAGTGGTCCGATACCAACTCCCTGTCACTGATGACGATTTTCAGAAGTGATGGTAGAGGAGACGGCCATGCATGAAAGCAGTCTTTGTGCCACTTAAAAAAGACCATTTCTGCATAGTGCGCCTCAGAGTTGCGTGTGAATGCAACCAGAAATAATCACGTGCTGGGGTGGTGGGGCTCTGTCCCTCCTCACCTCCATGGGTGCAAGAGGAACAGGGTTTAACACAAGTCACTGGGCAAAAGACCCAAGACTTTTGATGCTAGCACCATGTCCAGTCTATTCTCTTCAACCCTTCAACCCAATAACTTATTCTCTAATAAATAAATGAACATAGCTACAGCTTCAAGGATATAATGAGATTCCTTTTTTGTAGATGAAAAGCTTATCTGGTATAGTGATACGTGAGCTTTGATAAGAACTGAGGAGTAGACTGGATACAGACTGAACTGATGTTGGTTAAGGGCTGAGAAAAGAGACATGAAAAAGATGGATTTATTAAATCACAATGAGCCTTTTCTTCTTTGAAGAACTAATAAATTGGTAGCTTCTTTCAAAAGCCAAGTCTTAATTTCTAAGAATGTCATATGCAATAGTAGAACTATCATATTGAAATAATATATACATTGTACTTCTAAACTTGTTAAAAATGGGAGGTATAAGCATTGCCAATTATTTTTCTGGATATTTTATGATATTTTCTAGATGCTTTATTTTATCCCTACAGTTTCTAAAGAAAGAAAAAAGTGTACAATTTCAAGTATAATTGTCTATCACCTCAAAAGCAATCACCAACTACCAAACAATTTTATTCTTTATTTCCAGTGGTACAAAAAGAACTGACCTTTGGAGAAGTGATGGTATTTTACTCAAAAACTCAAAAAGAATATTGTGATTATGGTTTTCCTTCTCCCCAGCATGCAGGAAGGATGGCTCCTTCCCAGCCCCTTGAGGTTAAGTGTGGATATTTGCCTTAGCAAATAAAATTCAAGTCTTTAACAGCCGGTGCACAATTCTCCGTCCCCTTTCCCTGTCAGAGCAAACATTGAAAATCCAAAGGATGGACCCCCGCTAACTTGCATTTCTGAATAAGGACAACATGGAGCAGAGCCCACAGGTGACCCACAATAGACGCATAGCATGAGTGATCAACAAATTGTAGTTGCATTACAAACATTGCAAATTTGGGTTTATTTGCTATTACCAACTGAACTTCTCCTGATCAGTGTAATTACTTGACTTCTTTGCACTAGGGCATTTATTAGAAAACACAGCGTTAATGTCAAACAAACAGGAGTTCAAATCCTGATTCTGCCACTTTTTAGCTGGGTAACACTGCTATTAAGTCTCCGCTTCTCTGAACTTCCATTTCCTCACCTATGAAATGGGCATGATGATAACTACATCACAAGGTGGCTGCATGAATTACAGTGGAGACACGTGAAGAGCTGAACACAGTTCCTAGCACTTTGAGCTACACAACAGACAGTAGCTTTTATTATAATTACCTTCTAGAAAATACTGTAGCTTAGGCTATTTTAGGTTACTCACGATGACATCAAGTTCCAACTTGAGGCCAGGTTTTTAGTTAATGCTTTCACTAATGTAACCTCATGTACACTGTGAATGTTATAAAGCCACAGATTTAGGCCAAATTATAATAGCAATTTTTATGAATCCATTTCAGCATCCTGAGCTTAGTAATTTTGATAAATGACTCCTTCAAAAACTTGGCTTTAGTAGTGACTGAAAATAGGTGAGAGAGCTGCATTTAGAGCTGAGTAATTGTACAACAAAGTTCCTATGGCGAAGCTCAGAAAAAAAGGACCTTAAAATATTGTTTTAAAGGCAGGTCTTCTCGCTCACAGTACAAATGTTTCCTGTTCACTTTTTCAATAGTACTGAATCCAAGTTCCAAGATGTGTATTCTTAAAGGAAACGGATTATAAGAATGGACTGGAGAAGAGTGACCTTTTGCAGCATACAATGGCATTGCTTTTGGAAATTTGTACCCTTGGAGATCACTTGATTTTAAAAAATAATCAAATTCACTGTGGCAGTGAGAAATGAAATGTATGCCCTTGTTAAAGTGACTGATATATTCATTTACCACAATGAGGTCACTTAAACAGTTCCCAGTGTCTCTGATCATCATTTTATCGACAAATTGATAGTAGTGTTAAAGAATTGCACACAGAATAAATGAATCAAGATTTTTGGATGGTTGTGTGCCTACTATTGTGTAGTAGAGAAAGCTTACAACAAAGATAGGCTCTCTAGGAGGTGTAATCTAACTGAGAAATCAAAATATACATTAGTTCTTTTTTAAAGGTTAATGTGTGCAGTTCAGATGATAAATGTCCTAGGGTTCAGAAGAGAGAAAATGATTTAGACCAGTTGTTCTTAAAGTGTGGTTCAGGAACTCCTGGGGTCACTGAGACCTTTTAAAGGATCCACAGGTCAAAAATATTTCATAATAATATCGAGGTTATTCTCCCTCTCCACTTTCATTCTGAGAGTATGTGAAATTTCCAGAGGCTACCTGACATATGATGATACCATTTCTGTGACAGCAAATGGAATGTGCATTTTTGTGTTCTGAAAAGTTCTGTTTTAATTTCCAGTTGGTAAATATGGAAAGATAAACCTGCATAAACAAAAGCCCTTTCAGCCATCAAAAAAAATATAGGCTAGGCATGTAAAGGGATCCAGAGAACCACTGATTTACATCAAAGCTGACCATCCTTCCATTTTTAAAAGGTTATTAGCAGAATTTCTTTCACCTGATGACACTGGAAGACGGAATGACATGATAGGTTTCAAGTTGCCTGTACATAAAATAAAGCTAGTCTGATACACACCTTATCAGATGCGTAACTGCTACTGTACTGACAGTTAGGAGTAGATCACGTTTTTGTTTGACACTCAGTCACATCCCCAGTCCGCCGCAGGGTTAGGACTGTCTGGCACAAGAAAGCTGCTCTGAGGTCCCTGTGGAGACTGTGGAACTTATACTCTGATATTATCCAGGCCTTTTCTTTTTTCTACAAAGAACAAACATATACCAGTTGTCGTATGAGGCCTTCTGTCCTCTAGTCTACACCTCTCTTCTAATGGAAATTCCCCTTTTTTCCTTTTCAAAATAAAGACTGTCCAAGGAGTGTCTTATACAGAATATAGAATTGGAAATGTGGGGGAAAAAAAAACAAGTGAACCGGGGCTCCCTCTATGAGGGAAGATGGAGGGATAAAGGAACTTCTTCAACATATTGAATCTACTCCAATGCCGCTGTCTTTCCCCCTGTATCTGCGGATTCCTTTCTCTCCATTATACCAAAGAAGGACATTTCTACATCATTTAATGTAGGCTATGTTAACTCAGTTTTCAGTCTACTCAACCAAGAAGAAATAACAACTCCTTGCCTGAACTCACATTCCATCCACAACTTACACGCACATCAGTAACTTGGCCCGATCTAGACCCATTTCCTCCTGTTCTAGCACCCATGGATTCCACACTCACACACACACACACACTCCAGGTTTTTGCTCATGTATGTGTTCTCCTCTCCAGTTTGACTGTAATTAGTCACACAGAGCATGAAGGGATATAATGTAACAGGCTTGCTGGTATTGAGGTGGTTGACCAGGAGAAGCATGAAGAGAACTGGCTTCCCTCTGAAGTGATCTCAAGTGCACTGGTCCTCAAGCAAGGATGCAGAGCAGTGGTGAGGCAGGGGAGCTTGGATGCACTTGCACATAAACTGAGGTCTTGCACTATTTCACCCGATAGGTAGAACTTAGGTCACGTGCCCGAACCCACACTCACAGAAAGCTGGGAAATGGAATTCTGGCTTCTATTTGAGGAGATGTGAGTTAAAAATATAAGCATATCTCCAAATGAATGTTGGGTGACAGTGACAAATACAATGAAGAGTCTTAAGATTGGTTTGATTTGTTTAAGTATTATGAGGAATGATATATATGATAATAAAAATAAAGCATTTGACTTTTTTGCCTTTGGTGAATGGGAACGCTATGGAAATCAAGGCATTTGCTCTTAAACTCTACAATTTAGATCTTATTTTCCCCATGTTACTCTAAGGATAAGAAAAATAAGATTCAGAAGGTCTAGGCAACAATTTCTTGGATTTTATACAAAGAACATAAGCAGCAAAAGCAAAAATTAACAAGTGGGACTATATCAAACTTAATAGCTTCTGCACAGCAAAAGATAACAACAAAATGAAAAGGCAACTTTCTGAATGGGATAAAATATTTGCCAACCATATACTGGAGAAGTGGTTAATATTCAAAATATATAAGGAATTCATACAACTCAGTAACAAAAAACCCAAAGAATCCCAATTTCAAATGGGTAGAGGAACTTAATAGATATTTTCCCAAAGAAGACATCCAAATGGCTAACAGGTACATGAAATGATGTCCAACATTATTAATCAACAGGGAAATGCAAATAAAACCCACGATGAGTTACCACCTCACACCTGTTAGAATGGCTGTCATCAAGAAGACAAGATATAACAAGTGTTGGTGAGGATGCAGAGAAAAGGGAACCTTGTCCATTGGTGGGAATGTAAATTGGTACAGCCACTATGGAAAACAGTATGGAGTTTTCTCAAAAATTTAAAAATAGAACTCCCATATGATTCAGCAATTCCACTTTTGGGAATTTATCCAAAGAAAATAAAAACAGGGTAATGAAGAGATATATAGACTCTCCCATGTTTATTATGGCTTTATTCACAATAGCTAAGATATGTAAATAACCTAAGTGCTCATGAATGGTTGAAAGGATAAAGATGTGTGTATTTCAACCATGAAGAAGGAAAACCCTGCCATTTGCCATAACATGGATGGACCCCTTGAGGGCAGTATGCTAAGTAAGATAAGTCTGGAAGAGAAAGACACATACTGCATGACCCCACTTATATGTGGAATCTAAAAGAGCCAAACTATAAACATGGAGAGTAGAACAGTGGTTACCAGGTGCTAGAGGATGGGGGAATTAGGGAGATGTGAGTCAAAGGGCACAAACTTGCAGTTAGAAGATGAATAAGTTCCTAATGTCTAAGGCACAGCACAGTGATTATAATCAACAATACTGTATTATACACTTCAAAGTTGCTAAGAGACTAGATCTCAAATATTCTCATCACAAAAGAGAAACGATTATGTGGAGTGATAGAGGTATTAGCTAATGCTATGGTGCAAATCAGATTGCAATATATAAATGCACCAAGGAAACAGATTGTATATCTTAAAGTTACACATCACATGTCAATTGAATCTCAATAAAAATAGGTAAGTAGTCACACAAAAAGTCTAGGTAGTTTATTCAGTGTTGAGTAAATAGTAAATGCAGAAGACTTGATTCTATAATCCATCCTTTTTTCCCTTTGTGCACTATTAGAAAGGAACAAAAATTGAAGCAGAAACTATAATCTGAGAAGTAAAAATAAAGGCAGTAAAAATGATAGGGAAGGGAACACAGAAAGGGGTTCAGCTAGAGAGATATGAAAGACCTGTTCAGGAATATGAAGGTCTATTTCATGATGCAATCAACTGAATCTGCTCCCACACATGTATATTTATGTGCACATATATGATTTAATGAAAATGACCAGGGAGTGGGACCCTGATCTGTCCATCTCACTGAGTTGTTAAGTGTTAAAATGAAGCCATCTGATAGCATTTAAATTATCTAATACACTTATCTCTAGTTGAAATAGTTATTCCCACAGTTTTATTTTCAAGACAATCTTGTAGTGGGTTTTTGTTTTTAAAGATCATTTTTCATAGTGGTCCTTAACTTGGGATAGTAGCCTTTTGAAATACATTTAAATAACTGATTGCAGTAAAAGATATAGTCATCAATAGGAAGGGCATCGATTTTTGCAAAAGCCAATTGAAGAAGAAAACACTATGACAGATGCTATTTTAAATAGATATTTAAGGTAAAAAGTTGAAGAGAAACAGTGCTAAGAAAAAACCATATTGCTGTTGTAATCTACGTATTGCTTTCAGTTCTTCCTCTCTGTACCCATACTTTTTGCCATTTCCCTCTGATGTTCCTGCACAAGAAGCAGAGGACATTTCCCTGGGCCTTTGATACTGTAATGCAATGTTAGCAGTTATGCTAGGATCAAAGGCTTGAAATGTCTTTGTGCTTTCCCCTTGTGCATCTGCCTTTCCCCTTGAAAAGAATAGGTTTCAGATGGCTGCTGGTCCAAGGAGAATGAGAGAGATGTAGGACAGACCTGGGACTAACCTGTAGTTTGGAGCCAAGCCCAACAAATGTATCCTAGATCTGCTATACTCCAACCAGCGGCAGATGCATGAGAAATAAATGGATCTTCCTGTGAGCGACTGAGTTTTGTAGTGGTTTGTAATCAGCAGCAATAGCTTCATCACATTGTTTAATAATGGTACCTCCATAAAAAAATAGACATGTCTTCATAAAATCTTCTGGCAGTGTCATCATGGCTCTCATCAACAAGTCTAATGACCTAGTTAGGACAGATTGTATTAAAGTCTTTATTTTACAGGGAGAAAACAGAGACTGAGGAAAGTCAAGTGACTCTCCCAGGACTAGTCACTGGAAGAGTCAAAATTCAAAACCAACTGTTGACTCCCAATTCAGTGCTCTCTTTCAAATCCTACTATTTGTCAGTATCTCTGATAGCTTTATGGTGCAAGAATAAATTTCTGCACCAAATAAACATATTCTCTAAATCTACACATATGGCAAAATATTTAGAACAGTCTAATACACTTGACTGCTATAAAGAATGCTGAGGTATGCAATGTTCAGTGGTTGGCAGGATCATTCCAAAATTGACTCGATTGGTATAAATGAGATTATTGAGTTTCCCTCACAATTCTAGCTTTACTGTTAGTGTTTATCATAAGACTTGTGCGTGGATCCAAGAACAAATTTGGTGGCAGTCACTGGGATAAGTTTATTACATTTTAAAAATAAATACTGGAAAGATAATGCTCTGTTCTCATGCTGCAATAAATCCCTCATATTGTTAATCTGTATGAAAATATTTGGGTTTCTATTAACCTAACTGCAAGAATTCAGTCTACATTTGCTAACTGATTGGAAATAAGTCATTGATTCAGATGGCATTTATATCCTAGAAAGGAGGTAGCTGCTGTTAAGAAGCAGAAAAATGAAAATATTATTCATTCCAAAACAGTTCTCCAAAGTCACATGCACACTCAAACCAAAGCCATTTTGCCTGTTTCATTATAATTGCAATAAGCTCCAAAGCTTTAAGAGAGATTTTACTCTGCTGTATTGAAAATGGAGGTGCATTTGTACATTGAGAGGGAAGTGCATTGTGTTTTCAACGAGGAAATTACACTCATGCCACTCACTGTGCACTGAAAGAGTAAAATTAGGGGTAATTTTTAAAAGATATTTAAGGAAAATTTAATATGATGCTCAAATAATATAGTTCTGCTTAGTGTCAGTCAAGTGAATGGCTTATTTTCCTTAACTGTAATTTTTTAAAGTTAAAAAAACCTACTTAATATGTCTATAAATAGTTTAGCATATCACAAGTTTTTGTAATTGGACTAAAAAATTATCCTCTATGAGTCAACTGTTGAGTGATATTTGTACTTAAATGTTTCAGTGATGAGAAAAAGGAAGTTCTGTGTAACAGAATGCCTTATATAGAAAAGTCAGTCATTTCCTCTGAGTCTTATTCTATGAACATCTCTGTAAAGTACGTTTTTAACCAGAACAGAGTGCACTGGAGTTTTTAAGGTCTAATATATTTAAAATGTAATAAAACATCCGTAGAATTGAAAAAATGGAGTATTTCATTCCATGTCAAGGCATTTGTTAAAGTAATTAGAAATGGAAATTTTCATCTGGAGTGAGTTTTTAGAAATAATCCACTCTAATACCTGATTTTACTCTGGGGAAGCCACAGTGCTTCAGGTGACTTGAGTGCTACTCCACAGTAATACAATCCACGTTCCCTCCACTATCTGATACAGTCTCTAACTAAGCAGAGTGTATACTGGGGTCTGCGAGCTATTTTTATGATAATTGCTACAAAAGGAAGTTCAGGAGGCAATTAATTTGACTCGACTTTCATGTTAGATTGATGAAGATAAACATAAATAAGGACCAGACAAGATGAACAAAGAGGAAACAGATTTCAAGCACCATCTAATCACCCTACATTTAGGCAAATAAAAACTCTAGCTAAAGATGTCCATGAACAAGCTAAATACAATGAAAAGCAACTCTTCAAAAGTGCTAAGAAAGGCAGGCGGGCAGAATGACAGCAAAAAGGTAAAGGAAGAAGGAAGGAAAGGAAAAAAGAAAAGATTAACAATCTATTCTAGAAAAGAATATATAACTTTAGAAACAGAAGAAAAAAACATATGCCAGTTAAGCTTATATCTTCTAGAAATGGGAAAGAACTTAAAGAATATAAAACAAGAATAAAAGAAGAGAGCAAATTGAAGACAAAACTTACACCATTAAGAAATAATAAATGAGACACAGTAAGGAGTAGAGTCAGTAATCTGGAAGAAAGAATTCAGATGGCCTTTTTAATGAAGACAGAATGACAGTAAAATATCTGGAAAGCATAAAATGTGCATGGAAAACAGTGATCACGCTTTAACTCACACCATTTCATAGAAACTGTTATTATCAAGATGCTTCACATCATTGAAGCTAAAAGTCAATTCTCAGGCCTCTTGTTATTTGACTAGCAACATCATGTGATTCACCTGTTCATTCTCCCCACTGAAACATCTCCCTCACTTGGCTTCCTACTTGCCCTGCTGTTCTCTTATTTCACTGGCCTCTGCTTCTCAGTCTCTTTGCTGGTAGTAGCTCCTCAACTCCCCTACTCCTTAATGTGGAGGTGTCTTAGGGTTTAGTCTTAATCTTGTACTTTTCCCCAGCTACGCTCACTCTCCAGGTCATCCCATCTGGTTTCATGCCTCTAATTACTATCTACTTTTTGATGAGTCCAAAATATACCTTTCTAAGATAGATCTCAGTCCTGCACATCAGACTCATATATTAATTTTCTTACTTGGAATTTTCATCTCAAACTTAACCCATCTATTACCAAGCTCCTAATATCTCCCCAAATTCCCTCCTCTGAAGACTATGCCATCTAACTTAATAGCAACTCTGTTCTTGGTGTTGTTCTGGCCAAAACCTTGAGGCCATCCTTAACTCACTTCTTTCTCTCATACACCATATCCAGTCCATTGATTAATCCTGTTGACTACATACTCAAAATATATACAGAAACTCACCGCTTCTCACTACTCCCAATACCACCACCCTGGTCTAAGCCAGTCATCTTTCTTTGGGATGATGTTAATAAACTCCAAACTGCTTGTCTCCTTGTCAGAGTGACAAATGCAAGTCAATTTGAAAATACAAGTCAGATCATGTCACTCACAGGTTTAAAACTCTCCAGCACATTTGCATGTCGTTCAGGTTAAAAGTCTAAATCTTCACTAAGACCTCTGAATCACTTTGTGATCTGACCAACCATTACCTCTGACTTTACGTCCTGCTACTCTTCCTCTCAGTCACTCGGCTCTAACCACACTGGCACCATCACTGGTTCTTGAATATGTCAGATATGTTCCTGCCTCAAGTTCCTAGTAATTTATCTTATCCTCACGTGGAATACTTTCCTTCCCACACATTCATGTGTCATGCTCACAAGCATCTAGTTCTCTGTTCCCTCCTGAGCATACTGAAGTTTACACCTGATTGGGCCCCTGCTGTTTGGGGGCAGGTCAGGGGGAGGGGGTCATGCAACTATTTATAGGCAATTAGCAATTAAACATGAGTGAAAGTGATGTCATTGCTGGGCTAAGCCCTGCAGGATGTCCTTGTTTTGCTTTTCTCTTGCTGTGGCAAACATGGGAATACTGTGTTGATTTGGGGAAGCCACAGGATTGCAGATATTAACCAAAGAAAGCGCAGACAGAAAGTCAAGTGAAGCAGAAATCACCCTAGGCTTTATAAACAGAAAGAATTTAACAGAGGGAATTAGGTGCTTACAAAACCATGTAAGTGCTCAGGGAGCAGCATACAGAAGAGACCATTGCTAGCGTTGAGATTTACCACCATCACTGTGGTGCTAAGAAAGAAATGGCTGCTCCTAGGCTAGTTAGAATTGTGGGGAACTATCTCTGCAATCAGACGCCCTGGCAATGGAGCAGGTTACCTTCAGGGAAACACATAAAGGCTTCTGCAAATCCTCAAGTTGCAGGAGCCCATCAATCTATGTTATTACTTTTAGAAAGTGGCTTCTGACCCCTGTCTCCCTGTCAGTTCTTATGAGAGTACATCTCCTTGGCAAAAGGTGGCAGGATTCAGATCCTTAGGGACAAAAGCGTCTGAGAAATGTAGGTCCTACATTTTCAGTCCATCAGAAAAGGCGAAGATCTATAAAGGGACAGGGCTGCCAAGAAAAAAAAGTAACACAATTCCCTACTTTGGCTACTCAGCATCTGTATTCTAACCATATTATCCTTGCAAACAAAAAGGATCTGGAACAACTTGTCTCTGCCTAAGATTATGCAGTCAACTCTCGTAAAATAAAAATGTGCTTGCTTTCTTTCAAAAAGGAGACCCCAAGGCCCATTCTCTGCGTGATGATTATTTCTTCCAATTAGTTACAAGCCACATTCATACAAATACAATTTAATCTATAGATTAAATCAATAATAACCTTATTACAATGGCAGGAAAAGAACACCCACAACTACTAATTTCTTTCTTTCTGAAATCGAAATCAATCATGAAGTCATAATTGATGTTTTATCTTCTGTTTTCCACCACAAGTTTTGGGGGTCCTTGTCCTCTGTCCCTCAGCTCAGCTGGTCACGATTCTTACTTACAGACTAAATCAAATCTCCATTCTTGCAGTACTGAGGTCTGTAGCAGACCTGCCCATATTTGGTTGCTGTGCAGAAAACAGCCAACTCTTCAGGCCTGAGACTGCTAGCCTGAGAAAGTCCTGCTTGCAAGGCTGGCTGGCTGGTATCTGAGATCTGGGGGAGGGTTTACACCACTACCTGATAAGGACGGCTCACTGTACCTAAACTGTTTATCCAAACAACGTGTTATCCTGAGCACCTGCTCTTTTCCTAGGAGTCTGGAATCTGCTACATGTCTAGAAGATGCACAAATGACAAGCCCCCAATAAAAACCTCTGGGAACTAAGTCTCTGTTAAGCTCTCCTGCTGATATTCCTTGGTAGACAATTTTTCACATGTGTTGCTACAACCCTTTGCTGGAGGAACTAAGTGCGTTCTGTGTAAGTCCAGTGGGATTAGACTTTTAGAAGCCTGTGCCTGGCTCCCTCTAGACTTTATTCCATGTGTCTTTTCTCTCTATTAATTTTTCTTTGTATCCTTTGGCTGTAATATATTTGCAAAGACAACCCTATGTGATTCTATGTGTGCCCTCCTAGCAGGTCATTGAACCTGGGGGTTTTCCTGGGCCCCCCTTATGCCACTGCTGTAATACTTCATTATTTTTAAAAACTGTTTTAAAACATATTATTCAATAAGAACATCTTAGGTAGTCTCCTTACATGGAAATGAGGAGCAGATTTATGAAAATTCTCTCTCTCCTCTCAATATTGTTTAAATTTTTCACTTGAGCAAATCAAATTGTGTTTAACTCAGTGAGTTTTACGATATATGTGTAACTCACCCTTATCAAGGTAACAAATATTTTTAATACCCCAGAGGTTTCCCTGTGTGCCATCCTATCAATACTTTCCCAAAGCGAAACACTATTCTGACTTCCAACACCACTGATTAGTTGTGTCTGTTCTTAAAAGTCTGTAAATGGAAACATACAGTACATACATTTCCATGTCTGGCTTCTTTCATTAATTATATCTGTGAGATTCATTGATGTTATTCTATGCAGCACTAGTTAAAAATTTTCTGCCAACAGATCTTAGGACACTTTTCTGAGGTCACATATGTAGTTTGAGAATAGGCAAAGCAACAGGCATAGATGCGAGGGACCAAGAGCCACACCTGCAACCTCTTTGCACCTTCAGATGTTGCTTAGGCCAATTTAAGATGCATTTGATCTTGGGCTGCTATATCTGCCCAATTTTATGGCAAGATGAGAAGAACAATACCCACTGACGATGGGCTTCTTGGACCTCCTAGGGCCCAGGAGTAAAGCTAAATCTGTTTCACAAAAAAAATAGAACAGTTATTTGAAGAGGGCATGACTTTTTCCCCCAAATCCAAATGGTCTGTGTTATAATTCTACTACTGGAGCTTGAAAGATATTATAGTCAGCACTTCTAACTACCACAAAAGTTTCAAATATTGTTGGATCTGCTGGGTCAGAAAATTCTAGGGCAGAGCAGCTTACACTGTATCTAGAACCAGCTTCAGAGCATTTTCTTGCTCTGGCATCCTCTCAAAGCTGGATTAAATATTAAATGGATTGTAGAGCACATTCAGATGTCCTATATTTCACCTCTAACATAAAAAAAATGCCCACCAAGCTTTTAGTGTTGGGAGTACAATGTGCAACACTGTCTTTCACTTGGACGTAATATTGAAATATATACCCTGCCATTGGATCTCTAGAAACTTCCCAAGGAAACAGTACAAGAGTTTTCATGAGGTATAATCTCTACCCTCTGGCACACACATGTCTTATAAAAGCACCCAGGAAAACTGTTTATCATTTTCAAATAGTAAAATAACAATATAGCAGACCACACACACATCTCCAATGTATGTGGAACAGCAAGCTGATTAAGGATGCTAGGTTTGAGATTAAGACAAAGAGCAAGGGGTAAGACAATGAATTCATGTCCCCAGTATATGTGGGATGGCAGGTTGATCAAGATTGCTGGGTACCAGATTAAGACAAAGAGCCACAGGTAAGGCAGTGAAGGTGTGCTGCTGTCCTGCCTGATGAAAGCAAATTGCTTCTGGTGGTCTTTGCTAATCAATATAGAGAAAATAGCTTTTGCCAGATCAATAGCTGCACACCAGGAACCAGAGCCCGACTTGATTTAGCCCAACTAAAGAAACGATGTCTGAAATATTAGCAACAACTTAAATCAAGACCTGATCAAGTTTATGATAATACACTGTCATTCTCCAAGAATCTATTTTTCTTCTGTACTGGCCCAAAAGAATCATCATATATACTGTTTTCAAGTCTTTGAAGATGACACCAATCCATATTTTCAAGGATGCACTATTTTTTTTTCATTAAAAAAAGATAATATACATAACTACAATGCTTGCAGGTACACATCTTGATAAATTTTTAAGAATAAACACACCAGCTGCTAGATAAACAGAACAGTACTAGAGTCTCAGAAACTCCCTTTGTGCTCCCTTCTAGTCACTACCAACTCCAAAGGGAACTACCCTCATCTCAAAGAAAATGGATTACTATTCTGTTCATGTAATTTATATAAAAAAAAAAATACTACATACCCTTTTGTATCTTGCTTCTTTTGCCCAATATTATATTTGTGAGATTTATTCACACTGTTGTGTGGAGTTGTAGATCTTTAATTTCTATTGTTGTGTAAGTATTCTATTATGCAAATACCTCACACATTATCTTCTCAGTCTACTATTAGTGGGTGTTTGGGCTGTTCTCTGTTTTTGGCTAATTCAAACAGCACTGCTATGAACATTCTAAAACACATTCTTTTGAGAATATCGGTATACTGTTGAGTATATACCTAGGAATGGAATTTCTGGCTCAAAGTGAATGTGAATGTTCATATTTACTAGATACTGCCAAATGTTTTTCCCAAAGTTGGCTGTGCCAATTTTCACGATCACCAGCAATATATGAGATTTCTAGCTGTTCCCTATACTTGCCAGCACTTATTTTCTATCATTTTCGTTTTTAGTCCTTCTGGCCTGTGTATCATATTTCAATAAAAACTTCACTAAAAATCTTTTTAAAAAATTAAGAAGCAAGTAAAAATGTTTAGCAATATGGGGAATCTACCATCTTACTAAAGTCAACATGGTGGTTGCTCGAGCTATTCAGTCTAGGAAACTCTTCTCCCACCAGAAGGTTTTAAGACGAGACCGGCAAACTTCTTTTATAAAGAGCCAGATGGAGCTTGAGGCTTTGTGGGCCGTACAGTCTCTGGAAACTCCTGGCCTCTGTCACCAGTAACAGCCAGAGGTAACATGCAAATGAATGGATGCGGCTGTGTTCCAACAGAGCTTTAGTGACAAAAACGGGTGGTAGGCCATGACTCACTGACCTCTACTCTCAAAGAAACAGCCTGGAAAGAATTTGAAATTTTACTGGGAGTAAAAGCAACAAACAACTGCATAGTTACTGTGGCATATTTTCAACATTTGGGGGTAGTATCAATACTTACTTAAGTGTCTCCTATTTTTTTTTTTTGTAAATATGAAATCTTGAAAAGTAACTGTTAATTTTCATAACATGGAGTGTGAAAGGATATGTATAAAGAACATACTCAAAACTATCTTTGCTTCCTAATCCCTATTTTTTGTTACTTTCAAAGGCAATCTGTGCTTTCAGGAAATATCAAAGTCACTTCCACGTGGAAGCTGACAAAGAGATTCTTCTAAATATGTTAATTCATTTGCCTTTGATGGGGTTAGTGTTTTTCACTTGGCTCCAAGTTATTGCACTAGAGAATTACTGATGCTCCATCCAGGTCAAAGATTTAGTAAATTACTATTAATTGTTATGCAGATAAAAACAGTATATTGTCATGGGTGAATGCCAGACTTCATAAAAAGAAAAAAAAATTAGGGTAGAAAATAAACACAGTGAATTATAAAGATGTGAACATTTCTTCTTCTGACACTATCACCAATGATTTCAACCAAGAACAAACAATCTGAAAGAATCACTGAGGCCAAAATAAATGTGTGTTCTAATGATGTTTCACACCACTTGTCACTACTCCACATGGTTGGATGCTTAATAGAGCTCCCTGATGCCGAGGTTAAATATTTTAATATGTAATGTGATGTGATTCTCAAGCAGAAAAAAAATTAGGTTAATTATCCCTTTAGTAGCATTTAGTTGGCATAAAATGTCCACTTTCCCCTATGAAGCAATGAGGAAATCATGCATAATGATAGTCAGAAGAGGCATAATACAGACACAATAACCCAGACAACCATCATGGAAACAGACCAGGAACAATGAGCAATGCAAAAACAACATGAAGAAAAAAAAAATATATATATATATAAATTCACACTAATAATTATAATAATAATTTTCATTCCATTGTTTCCACTAACCTCACTTGTTTCTCTGTGCTATCTGTGTCATATTTTAATTTCTCCTAGGCTATCTGTAAAATGATATATACCTTTACAAATAAATGCTTTGACTATTTTACTGGCCTGCAATATAAATGTATTCTTACCATGAAGAGGAAATATTGACATATCAGTAAGAGCTGATGATTTCATTGAAAATCCCTACTAGGTGATTTTTTAAAAGCTGAATTCTAGCTTCTAAAGGACAATGGCCATTGGCTGTGAGGGGTAATTTTTTCTTGTTACATACTTTTACTCAATTATTTGCTTCTTTCTAACATCACTGGCTTGAAATGAAAACACAGAAGCTCCCGGAAGAAGTCAAAACATTTACCTTTGAAGAAATACAGATCATAGAAAAAGTGGTTATTCTCAAAAGATTAGAAATGATGAAAATTGGCAAAAGATATTTTTTTTAACATTTTTTATTGATTTATAATCATTTTACAATGTGTCAAATTCCAGTGTTCAGCACAATTTTTCAGTTATTCATGGACATATACACACTCATTGTCACATTTTTTTCTCTGTGAGTTATCATAACATTTTGTGTATATTTCCCTGTGCTATACAGTGTAGTCTATTCTACAATTTTGAAATCCCAGTCTATCCCTTCCCACCCTCCACCCCCCTGGTAACCACAAGTCTGTATTCTCTGTCTGTGAGTCTATTTCTGTCCTGTATTTACGCTTTGTTTTTGTTTGTTTGTTTGTTTTTGTTTTTGTTTTTTAGATTCCACATATGAGCGATCTCCTATGGTATTTTTCTTTCTCTTTCTGGCTTAATTCACTTAGAATGACATTCTCCAGGAGCATCCATGTTGCTGCAAATGGCATTATGTTGTCGGTTTTTATGGCTGAGTACTATTCCATTGTATAAATATACCACTTCTTCTTTATCCAGTCACCTGTTGATGGACATTTAGGCTGTTTCCATGTTTTGGCTATTGTAAATAGTGCTGCTATGAACATTGGGGTGCAGGTGTCATCCTGAAGTAGATTTCCTTCTGGATACAAGCCCAGGAGTGGGATTCCTGGGTCATATGGTAAGTCTATTCCTAGTCTTTTGAGGAATCTCCACACTGTTTTCCATAGTGGCTGCACCAAACTGCATTCCCACCAGCAGTGTAGGAGGGTTCCCCTTTCTCCACAGCCTCTCCAGCATTTGTCATTTGTGGATTTTTGAATGACGGCCATTCTGACTGGTGTGAGGTGATACCTCATTGTAGTTTTGATTTGCATTTCTCTGATAATTAGTGATATTGAGCATTTTTTCATGTGTTTTTTGATCATTTGTATGTCTTCCTTGGAGAATTGCTTGTTTAGGTCTTCTGCCCATTTTTGGATTGGGTTGTTTATTTTTTTCTTATTGAGTCGTATGAGCTGCTTATATATTCTGGAGATAAGCCTTTGTCGGTTTCACTTGCAAAAATTTTCTCCCATTCCGTAGGTTTTCTTCTTGTTTTATTTCTGGTTTCCTTTGCTGTGCAGAAGCTTGTAAGTTTCATTAGGTCCCATTTGTTTATTCTTGCTTTTACTTCTTCTAGGAAAAATTTTTGAAATGTATGTCAGATAATGTTTTGCCTATGTTTTCCTCTAGGAGGTTTATTGTATCTTGTCTTATGTTTAAGTCTTTAATCCATTTTGAGTTGATTTTTGTATATGGTGTAAGGGAGTGTTCTAGCTTCATTGTTTTACATGCTGCTGTCCACTTTTCCCAACACCATTTGCTGAAGAGACTGTCTTTATTCCAATGTATATTCTTGCCTCCTTTGTCAAAGATGAGTTGACCAAAAGTTTGTGGGTTCATTTCTGGGCTCTCTATTCTGTTCCATTGGTCTATATGTCTGTTTTGGTACCAATACCATGCTGTCTTGATGACTGTAGCTCTATAGTATTGTCTGAAGTCTGGGAGAGTTATTCCTCCAGCCTCTTTCTTTCTCTTCAGTAATGCTTTGGCAATTCTAGGTCTTTGATGGTTCCATATGAATTTTATTATGATTTTTTCTAGTTCTGTGAAATATGTCCTGGGTAACTGGATAGGGATTGCATTAAATCTGTAGATTGCCTTGGGCAGTGTGACCATTTTAACAATATTGATTCTTCCAATCCAAGAGCATAGAATATCTTTCCATTTTTTAAAGTCTTCTTTAATTTCCTTCATCAGTGGTTTATAGTTTTCTGTGTATAATTCTTTCACCTCCTTGGTTAGATTTATTCCCAGATATTTTATTACTTTGGGTGCTATTTTAAAGGGGATTGTTTCTTTACTTTCTTCTTCTGTTGATTTATCGTTAGTGTAAAAAAATGCAACTGATTTTTGAACGTTAATTTTGTAACCTGCTACCTTGCTGAATTCTTCAATCAGCTCTAGTAGCTTTTGTGTGGACCTTTTAGGGTTTTCTATATATAGTAACATGTCATCAGCATATAATGACACTTTTACCTCTTCTTTTCCAATTTGGATCCCTTTTATTTCTTTATCTTGCCTGACTGCTGTGGCTAGGACTTCCAGGACTATGTTGAATAGGAGTGGTGATAGTGGGCATCCTTGTCTTGTCCCAGATTTTAGTGGGAAGCTTTTGAGTTTTTCACCGTTGAGTACTATGCTGGCTATAGGTTTGTCATATATACCTTTTATTATGTTGAGATATGTTCCCTCTATACCCACTTTGGCGAGAGTTTTTATCATAAATGGGTGTTGAATTTTATCAAATGCTTTTTCTGCATCGATTGAGATGATCATGTGGTTTTTGTCCTTTCTCTTGTTGATGTGATGTATTACACTGATTGATTTGCGTATGTTGAACCAGCCTTGTGTCCCTGGGATGAACCCCACTTGGTCATGATGTATAATCTTTTTTATGTGTTGTTGGACTCTATTTGCTAAAATTTTGGTGAGGATTTTGGCGTCTATGTTCATCAGTGATATTGGCCTATAATTCTCTTTTTTTGTAGTGTCTTTGCCTGGTTTTGGTATCAGGGTGATGGTGGCTTCATAGAATGAGTTTGGGAGTAATCCCTCCTTTTCAATCGTCTGGAAGAGTTTGAGAAGGACTGGTATGAGTTCTTCTTTGTATGTTTGGTAGAATTCCCCGGTGAAGCCGTCCAGTCCTGGACTTTTATTTGTAGGGAGGTTTTTAATTGCTATTTCAATTTCCTTTCTAGTGATCGGATTGTTCAAGTGTTCAGATTCTTCTTGATTCAGTTTTGGTGGACAGTATGTTTCCAGAAACTTGTCCATCTCCTCTAGGTTATCCAGTTTGGTTCCATATAGTTTTTCATAATATTCTCGTATGATATTCTGTATTTCTATTTTGTTTGTTGTAATTTCTCCATTTTCCTTTCTTATTTTGCTAATTTGTGCTCTCTCTTTTTTCTTCTTTGTGAGTTTGGCCAGAGGTTTGTCGATTTTATTTACTTTTTCAAAAAACCAGCTTTTGGTTTGGTTGATTTTTTCTATGGTCTTGTTAATCTCTATTGTATTTAATTCCTCTCTGATCTTTATTATTTCCTTCCTTCTGCTGCTTTTTGGGGCTTTTTGTTCTTCTTTTTCTAATTCATTCAGGTGCTGGGTTAAATTGTTTATTTGAGATTGTTCTTCTTTTTTGAGGAAGGCCTGTATCGCTATAAACTTCCCTCTTAGCACTGCCTTTGCTGTGTCCCATAGGTTTTGAGTGGTTGTGCTTTCATTATCATTTGTCTCAAGGTATTTTTTAATTTCAGCTTTGATTTCCTCATTGATCCATTGTTTTCTCAGTAACATATTGTTTAATCTCCATGCTTTCCTATTTTTCTCCTTTGTTTCTCTGTTGTTGATTTCTAGTTTCATGGCATTGTGGTCAGTAAAGATGCTTGAGATAATTTCTATCTTCTTAAAATTGTTGAGGTTTCTTTTGTGCCCAAGTACATGATCGATCCTGGAAAATGTTCCATGTGCACTTGAAAAAAATGTATATCCTATTTTTGGGGGGTGTAATGCTCTGAAAATATCCACCAAATCTAGTTTTTCTATTGTAGTATTTAATTTCTCTGTTGCCTTGTTTATTTTCTGTCTGGAAGATCTGTCTAGTGATGTTAATGCAGTGTTAAAATCTCCAACTATGATTGTATTCCCATCAATATCCCCCTTTATCTCTGTTAGTAATTCTTGTATGTACTTAGGTGCTCCTATATTGGGTGCATATATATTAACGAGTGTAATATCCTCATTTTGTATCACTCCTTTAATCATTATAAAATGTCCTTCTTTATCTTTCTTTATGGCCTTTTTTTTAAAGTTTATTTTGTCTGAAGTCAGTACTGCAACACCTGCTTTTTTGGCTTTTCCATTTGCATGGAATATCCTTTTCCATCCTTTCACTCTCAATCTATATGTGTCCTTCTCCCTAAAGTGGGTCTCTTGTATGCAGCATATTGAAGGTTCTTGCTTTATTATCCAGTCTGCCACTCTGTGTCTTTTGACTGGAGCATTTACTCCATTAACATTTACAGTAATTAATGATAGATGTGTGTTTATTGCCATTTTGAACTTATCTTTGCAGTTGAATTGGTATATCCTCTTTGTTCCTTTCTTCTTCCTTTTGTGGTTTGGTAATTTTCCTTTGTATTATCATGGATTTTGTTTAATTTTTGTGACTCCTTTGTAAATTTTTGGCTTGTGGTTACCCTTTTTTGTAAATCTATCAACCCATTACTATAACTGTTTTTATTAAACTGATAGTAACATGATCTCAAACCCATCCTACTGTTAAAAAAATTTAAAAAAGAAAGAAAAAAATATTCTATATTTCCCTGCCTCCCTCTCCCATTCTCAGTGATTTGTATGTCTTCTTTTATAATTTCATGTTTACTTTATTTGTAATTCATGAGTTATCACCTTTCAGTTGTGTGTTTCTCATTTCTGTAGCATCCTGCTGCTTTTCTATTTAGAATAGCCCTTTCAATATTTCTTTTAGCATGGGTTTAGTGTTGCTAAACTCCTGCAGCTTTTTTTTTGTCTGTGAAACTCTTTATTTCTCCTTCTATCCTCAAGGATAGCCTTGCTGGATAAAGGATCCTAGGCTGCATCTTTTTTTCATTCAGGGCTTTGAATATATCTTGCCACTCCCTTCTGGCCTGTAGTGTTTGTGTAGAGAAATCAGCTGAGAGCCTTATGGGGGTTCCCTTGTAACTTACTCTTTGCTTTTCTCTTGCTGCCTTTAGAATCATTTCTTTATCCTTGACTCTGGCCATCTTGATTATGCTATGTCTTGGTGTGGGTCTATTTGGGTTCTTCCTGTTTGGGACCCTCTGAGCTTCCTGTACTTGGATATCTGATTCCTTCTTTAAGTTTGGGAAGTTTTCAGTCATGATTTCTTCAAAAACCTTTTCAATCCCCTTTGATATTTCTTCTCCTTCTGGGACCCCTATTATGCGAAGATTGGGATGCTTTATATTATCCCATAGGTCCCTTATGCTATTTTCATTATTTTTTATTTGCTTCTCCTGTAGTTCTTCTGAGTGGGTGCTTTCTATTGCCCTGTCTTCTAGATCACTAATTCGTTCCTCTGCATTATCTAGTTGGCTTTGCACAGCTATTAGATCATTCCTCACCTCTGTCAATGAGTTTACCCATTCTACTTGGCTCTTCTTTATAGCTTCAATTTCATTTTTGACATATTTTATATCTCTAAACACTATCTCTTTTAATTCCTTCAGCAATTCGATCACTCCTTTTTTGAAATCTTGATCTAGTAGGCTATCGATGTCTATTTCGTTGATCTTTCTTTCAGGGGATTTCTCTTGTTCTTTTAATTGGGAAAGGTTTTTCTGCTTATTCATCTTGCTCATACCTCTTTGGCACTGTGGTTTATGGAGTATCAGTTGTTTATTTTGGTCCTTAAGGATTTTATCTATCTGATGCCTATTTAGGAATAGAACTTAGGGAAAAAAGAAAAAAAAATAAGAGAGAGAGAGAATTTTAAAAGAAGGGAGAAAGAGGGTTTGAAAACAGTGTATAATGAATAATAGAAGAGTGAGTTGAAGCAGAGTATTAATCGGGTTGAGACGTCCTTTTGAAACCTTTACAAAAAAAGGGGGGGGGGGAGATGAATAGATGTATTTGAAACCTGTGTCTAATCAATAGCAGGACATCAAAACCCAAGAGAAATAGAAATGAATTAAGAAGTAAAGATTAAGAGAGTAATAGAAAATAGAACAGGTAAAAACAGATTTAAAAAAAGGGGGGGGGCGGTTTGTCGGTGTTCTCCTGGAGTCTGTGTGCTTTTAATGTGAAGCCTTTCTGTCTTCGTCCTGTTTTGGAAGCTCAGCTTGCTGTTTTCAGAGGCCCTCCGTTGGCGCCCTCTTCTGTGCTGCTCCCAGCACCTGTCGGCAAGGCGATCGCGCCTCCTCCTAACACTGGGTCGGGTGCAGCTCTCTGCTGTGGGCGGGCGGGTCGCTGCCCCTCCGGATGCCGCAGTCAGATGTTGCAGACTGGCCGGGTAGGAGGGCGGGTCGTGCCCCCTCCCAGCACCTCGGTCAGGGGCTGTGTTCCTGCCCGAAAGGCGGGGGGCCGCTCTCGCTCTACCTGCGCCCCCGCCGGTAGCTCCGCTGCTCTGTGCGGCTGCCCGCTCCGCGGGCAGCGCTCCGCCCTGGTCGGCGCTCCGCGGGTGGGCTCGGGGAAGACCGAGGGACAGCCCTGTCCCTGCTCCGAGCCAAAACCCAGCTCCTTGTTTGTCTTTGTGGAGCAAGTTCTCTGAGGGACCAGGATGGAAGGATCCTATCTGCCCCGGGCTGCAGGCCAGTCTCAGTCTGGCCTTTGAGGCTGCTAAGCCCTTCGGTGCGGATGCAGGTTTCGCCCCCGCCCCCGCCTGAGTGCTCAGTGCGGAGGATATGGCGGCTGTGCCTGAGCCCCGCCTCTCTTCCCCCGAAAACTTTCCACGGGTTTTCAGAGATGCGGGTGTGCACCCTTCCCCCGAGAGCACATCAAGCGTGCTGTTTTATGGAGGGCCCAGGTTGTTCTGCCCTGTGCACCCACAGCCACGGCGCGCAGCCCCTTGCGTTCCCCCGGGGCTGCCTCCGTGCAGCCACTTCTGTCCTCCGCCTGGCTTGTGCAGCCTGGCCCTGCCCGTGGCTGCCAGCCCGCATCTCAGGCTGGGTGTCGGGGGGACGCTCTGTGCCCGTTTAACTTAGTTCTGTTAGTCAAGGGCTGCTCTGTACAGATCCGAGTCTTGGAGGCTCCCCCTCCGTCCCGCTGGCCTCTCAGTTGGAGAGGGGAGACCCAACGAAAGAGCGCCAGTCCTCCTTTGCCGCTCCGTCCCCGCGGGACCTGTCCCGCGCTGCTTTGCCTTTTGTTCTTTCTTTTTTCCTTTTCTCCTACCAGATTTTTGGCGTCTTTATCTTTTGAAGAGGGCAATGTTCTGTCGGAGTTCCACAGGTGCTCTGGTTGGCTGAGTGGGTCTGTAGATGTGGGTCTTGGTGTATTTGTGGGAGAGGGTGACCTGCGAGCGTCCTTCTACTCCGCCATCTTCTCCGTCTTCTACCCAAAAGATATTTTTTACCATTTAGTTCAAAGCCTATGTAGGCAGATTGTACCCAAAGGCAGAGACAACCTCCTTGGAGCGATGGTACAATTTAAGAGGCATCAAAAAGCCAAGGGCATTTCTCTCGCTGGATCTGCTGTTATGCTTGTCTACCTATTCCTTCCAATAAGATGTTATATTGGATAACTAATACTGGAGAATCATAACAGATTAGAATTATAACAGGTGTTTAGACATTGCCTAGTACAATTCATTAATCCCCTTAAAAGCACTGCAAAGTTGATAAGATGAAGGTAATCTTGAACTTTATGAAAAGAAATTTCTTGAAGTTAAACTTTCCAATTATGTATCTACAAACTAGACCTTTTTATGAAAACTTTTAAAGCTAAAATTGACTTTCCTAATTTTCCCTCATGGATCATTACAACTCACAACTATTGACCACTTAATATGTGTCAGGCACAATGCCAAGCCCCTCACCTGCATTTTTTATTTTAATTCTTCCAATCACTCAATGAAGTTGTAGAAACTAAAGGTTGGAGATTTCAACAAATTACTCAAATTTCACACAACTGTGAAAGGTCATAACCAAGATCTGAATCTGGGTTTGCTTGGTATCAGAACTTGTGCATGACTGAGTATGCTGTCCATTTCCCTGATCTACCTCGAAACCATTTAGGATGTGAAGAAAAACCTGACACCATACCTTTGTGCATACCTTTTAAGTGGGAATTTCGGGAGTGAAGCTCAGATCCCAGCACACAACCACTAGGTTTCACAGTGAAGGAGATCACGCTGGCTGATACAAAGAGCATTTTAGTAGGATGCTGAGAACAGCAAACAGGCTGCAAAGTGTCCAAGAGTGGGTGATGAGGAATGAGGAAGCAGAGATAGTGCATGAAGATTACGCTGAGGAGGGACGCTGAAGAGAGGCTGAGAATCGTGTGGTAGCATGAAGAGTAAAGTTTGGTTGTCTTCTGTTGTTTGTTTGTTTGTTTAATGGTATGGAGTGAGGAGATGAGAATATTTGGAGAATATTAAAGAGAATAAATAACAGGTAGAATAATATTCCTGAGAAGATGACAGGATTGACAACAAAAGTGCAGAGAAGTCGTAATAGAAGTAGTTGAGTCTTCCCGGTATCTCTAAGACTAACATTACCACGATGTAATCCAAGGTCACAATCAGGTCTTCTCAGCACAGAACCCCATAGCCGCTTGGTTTGCTCAAACTCCTGAAAGGTATCATTTATCAAGAAAATTTTACCAATTTATGCCATGTGTAATCCTTGCAGGACTGGGCGTTTGTTCTTTTCTTCCCCTTTACAAAATGTCCCTATCCATGTCAGACAGGATGGAGCACGACTTCTAGTTTATCAAGGATTTAGTGCAGTGACTGTCCCCAGGAAATTTGGTAGAATTGCACCATTTTGTTGGAAGACTTGTCTTTATAACCTTGTCTCCTCGGGGTCAGAGGCAGGGTTTTGGCCAAAGGCCTGAGAGGTAAAAAAGGAGAATTTATCTAGCTTTACTAAAAGCTATTCCTGGCAAGATAATACTACCTGGGTTTTGAGTACAGTGTGCTTCTAATCATTACTTTAATAGTGTGGACTCATGGTAAAAGCAGCAACATGGTAAGCTATCCATATACAGTCACCCTCTCATAGGATGGGCAAATATAGTCTTGAAAGAAAGAAAGGGACTGTCCCAGAAACATACAGAATGTGGGTCACATGGGCAGAGAGCTAAGGGAAAAAAAAAAACATTCGATAAAGACAATCAGAATTTTCATGGTCACATTGACTTTGTAAGCAGCAGTCTGGAAATATATTTATTCATGTTTAAATCAGAGGTGATCAAGTTTAAGACAGCCTATGGGCATTCTGTTATTCCTTGAAGGTGATTAAGTGTTTGTGCAAAATTTATGTGGAGAGAGGAATCCATAATTTCTGTATTCTTACTGTTTACACATTGAGCATATTTCTACTCTTTTATACAAATTCTAAATTATGCTTTTTTGAATATTGATACCTGCTGTTCAGTGTATTCTACTTTTGAAGATTCTAATCAGTTTTCCTCTCCAGGTCGGGGGTAAAAACTTTTGTTGATTTCCTTTAGGGTAGTAGAAATAGGCACACTTATTTGCTTTCTCTGTAGGAGAAGAGATAAAACAGCTTTTCTTTTTTATAACTCTGCTTCTCATTTATCACATGGCATGATATAACATTTCACCCACTGCACTCCACAATGTACTCAACTCATTTTATTTTTAAAATTCTTTTCCTTTCCCACAACTTTCCCTAAATTTATTTATTCGTTCACTTACTCATTCAAAAATTATTTATTTAGTGCCTTCTTAACTGAGTATGAAACATAGTCTCTACCCATAGATTTTTGAGATGGAGGTACAAGGTCAGGTAATAAATATATACAACAGTAAAATTTGGGGCAGATGATAAATTCTACATAAGAGAAAAACTATGTTCTGGAGTTCAGAATAATGAAGGACTGTATTGGAGTGGAATTGTTTTGCTGGCATGAGAGTGCACTGAGGAAAATTTAAGCAAGACTGATGAAAGAAATTGAATTTGGACTGAGACTGAAGGATGGAGTATGGGGATAGGGAAATAACTGGGAAAGAATGCACATGAGAGATGGCTGCATTACATCCCAAATTCAAAGGTCTTGCAGAACCAAACTGATAATGATTTGCAGAATTAAACTGATCTGTTGAGGTCGGGACTAAGTGAGAGAGTGACACTATTAACAGATTAAAAAATAAAAAGAGGCAGAAGAGGAGTTCAGATCAAGATGGCAGAGAAGGAAGATCCTGAACTCATCTCCTCCTACAGATACACAAAACCACATATAGAACAACTATGTCTGAGAAGGACCTAAAGACAAGCAGAACAGATTTTCTACAACTAAGGATACAAAGAGAAGACTACACTGATACGGGTAGGAGGGACAGACACACGGTGCAGGGACAACAAGTGGGAGAAATATCACCAACTGCAGAGGCCCCCGCAAAGAGCAAGGGATCCAGGCCCCACATCCGGCTCCCTTCCAGGAGGGAGTACCTGCACCTGGAAAATGAGCTTCCGTAATACCAGCATGGAGAGCCAGAGGGCTGTGGGAAATGGAAAATCCGCACTTGAAGGACTCATGACAAACTCACTCCAAGTCCCGGCATAGAGGCAATAGCTTGGAAAGCACCTGGGTCATATGAGATTCACTGACTAATTTTAGGGTGTGTGCTGCAGGGGCAGGGATCTGATGGAATTTTCTCTAGGAAAAGAAGTGAGACCAGTACCATTTTTACTTATTTACGTATTTATTTGTTTTGGTCTCCTTCCACCTAACTGGCCCAGACACTGGTGGGTACCATTTCTGTCACTCTTCATCACCCCAGCTAATACTGTGTACCCCACACCAGCACTCCTCTGAGGACCTGCTCTTCCAAATTGGCTCTCACCCAGCAGGCGACTCTGTCCAGCACTGGTGCTCTTCCAAAGTGCTCAAACTCTGAGGGCCAGCTTCGCACACCAACATGCCTGTAACAATCACAGCCAGTTGCACCATAGCCAACCCTGCACATCAGCACACATTGGCCCGGCCTCACAGACAGCTGGGCTGGGGATCAGCCCTGCCCACCAGGGAGCAAAACCATAATAGGAGAGTGCATACAGCCCACACAGGGATACTCGTGGAGTACCTGGCTCTGGTGATCGGGGGAATTGCCCTACTGAACCCCACAGAACACCTTCTACAAATGGCCACTCTTTCAAGACCTGGAGCTATAGCTCATATGCCTAACACATAGAAACACAGAGAATTATGCAAAGTGAGAAGACAAAGGAATACCTTCCAATAGAAAGAACAAGACAAAATGTCGGATAAAAATAAAATAAAATGGAGATAAGTGATTTACCAGAAAAAGAGTTCAAAGTAATGGTCATAAAGATGCTCACTGAACTCAGAAGAAGAATGGATAAACTCAGTGAGAACTTTAACAAAGTGACAGAAAATATAAAAAAGAACCAATCAGAAATGAATAGCACAATAACTGATATGAAAAATACATGACAGGGAATCAACGGAATATTGGAAGATGCAGAATAATGGATCAGTAATCTGGAAGACAGGGGAATGTAAATCACCCAACTGGAATATAAAAAGTTTTTTTAATAAAAAAAAAAAAGAATAGTTTAAGAGACCTCTGGGAAAACATCAAATGTACTGACATTCACATTATAGATATCACAGAAGGAGAAGAGAGAAAAAAGGACAGAAAACTTACTTGAAGAAGTAACAACTGAAAATTTCCCTAACCTGGTAAAGCAGACAACCAAGTCCAAGAAACACAGAGAGTCCCCAACAAGATGAACCCAAAAAGATGCACATCAAGACACATTACAATTAAAATGTCAAAAGTTAGAGAATCTTACTACAAGGAGGTATCACCTCACATCAGTCAGAAAGGCCATCATCAGAGAGTCTACCAATAATAAATGCTCGAGAGCGTGTGGTGGAAAGGGAACCCTCCTACACTTTGATGGTAATGTAGTTTGGTGCAGCCACTATGGAAAACAGTATGGGAGTTTAAACTAAAAATGGAGTTACCATGTGATCCAGCAATCCCACTCTTGAGCATGTATCTAGAAAAGACAAAATCTCTAATTTGAAGACACATGCACTCCAATGTTCATAGCAGCAATATTTACAATAGCCAAGACATGGAAGCAACCTAAGTGTCCATCAACAGATAAATGGAAAAAGAAGATACGGTATATATAGATAGTGGAATATTACTCAATCACAAAAAGAATAAAATAATGCCATTTTTAGCAACATGGATGGACCTAGAGAGTATCATATTAAGTGAAGTAAGTCAGACAGAGAAAGACAAATAAATATATGTGGAATCTTAGAAAATGATACAAATGAACTTATTTACAAAAGACAAACAGACTCACAGATGTAGAAAACAAACTTATGGTTACCAAAAGGGATAGGGGGAGGGATAAATTAAGAGCTTGGAATTAAACAGAGACACACTACTTCATGTAAAATAAATAGTAAGGCCCCACTGTATAGGACAGGGAACTATATCCAATATCTTGTAATAACCTATAATGGAAAAGAATCTGAAAAAAAATACATATAACTGAATCACTTTGCCGTATACCTGCAACTAACATAATGTTGTATATCAACTATACTTCAAGTAAAAAAATCTTAAAAGCATCAAGAGAAAAAGAACTTGTTATGTACAAGCAAACCCACATTAGACTATGAGCTAATATTTCAGCAGAAACTTTACAGGCCAGAAGGGACTGAAATAATATATCCAAAGTGCTGAAAGAAAAAACTTACAGCCAAGGCTATTCTACTTGTCAAGGTTATTATTCAGAATTGAATGAGAAATAAAGACATTCCCAGTCAAGCAAAAGCTAAAAGAGTTCATCACCACTAAACCAGCCTTAAAAGAAATGTTAAAGGGATTTCTTTAAATGAAAAAGAAAAGGTCATAAATAGAAAAAAGTACATTATGAAGAAAAAAATATCACTAGTAAAGGCAAACTTATAGTAAGGGTCTTGGACCAACCACCTATAAATCAAGTATAAATGTTAAAAAAAGGCATTAAAATCATGTATAACTAAAATAATAAGGTAAGCAATATACAAAATTTTTAAAACATAAAATATGACATCAAAAAACATAAAACATGGAGGGGGTAAAAATGTAGTGCTTTTAAAATACGCTTGAACTTAAGTGAACATCAACTTAAAACAGACTGCTATATACATAGATTGTTATATATGAACCTCATGGCAATCACAAACCCAAAGCCTAAACATAAAAAAAATAAAGTAAAAGGAATATAAGCATTAACACTAAAGAAATAATCAAATTGCAAAGAAAGAAAACATGAAAAGAAGAAGGGAACAGAGAAAAACTATTTAAAAACCCTAGAAAACAAGTAACAAAATGGCAATAAGTACATACCAATTAATAATTACTTTAAATGTAAATGGACTAAATGCTTTAATCAAAAGAGTGGCTGAACGGATTAAAAAAAAAAAAGAGCCATACATATGCTGCCTACAAGAGACTCAATTGAGAAAGACAAGCAGACTGAAAGTGAAGAGACAGAAAAAGATAATCCAAACAAATGGAAAAGAAAACAAAGCTGGAGTAGCAATACTTACATCAGACAAAACAGACTTTAAAACAAAGACTGTAACAAGAGACCAAAAAGGACATTACATAGTAATAAAGGAATCCTTCCAACAAGAAGTTATAACAACGGTAAATATATACCAACACAGAAGCACCTAAATAAAGCAAATATTAATAGATACAAATAAAACGAGAAAATGACAATAATGTAATAATACTAGGAAACTTTAACATTCTACTTACATCAAGAGATAAATCATCCAGACAGAAAATCAATAAACATTGGCCTTAAATGACACATTAGACCAGACAGACTTAATAGCTATATATAGAACATTTCATCCGAAAACAGTACATATATTCTTCTCAAGTGCACATGCAACATTCTCCAGTACAGATTGCATGTTAGGCCACAAAACAAGTGTCAATAAATTTAAGAAGACTGAAATAATATCTAGCATCTTTCTGACCATAATGATATGAGACTAGAAATCAATTACAAGAAGGAAATGAAAAAACAAACATGTGGAGGCTAAACAACATACTTCTCAACAACCAATGAGTCAAAGAGGAAATCAAAGAATATCTTGAGACAAATAAAATGGAAATACAAGGTTTCAAAATCTTTGGGATGCAGCAAAAGCAGTTTTAAGAAATTCATGGCAATGCAAGTCTATCTCAAGAAATAAAAATCTCAAATAAGTAATGTAAACTTACACCTAAAGGAAGTAGAAAAAGAGTAAACAATGCCCAAAATTCATAGAAGAAAGGAAATAATACAGATCAAAGCATACACAAACGAATTAGAAACAAAAAAAAAAAAAAAGAAAGAAACAAGAAAAGATCAATGAAACTAAGAGGTGGTTCTTTGAAAAGATAAACAAAATCAATAAACCTTTAGCCAGACTCACCAAGAAAAAAAGAGGGTCCAAATAAATAAAATCAACAAGAAAGGGAAGTTACAACCAACACCACAGAAATACAAATGATCATAACAGATTACTATGAATAATTATGTACCAACAAATTGGACAACCTAGAAGAAGTGGATAAATTTCTAGAAACATATGCCCCTCCACGACTGAATCAGGAAGAAAAAGAAAATCCAAACAGATTGATCATTAGTAATGAAATTGAATCAAGAATCAAAAAACTTACCAAGGAGGTGAAAGAACTGTAAATTACATCATAACTGTCAGCATGGCTATTATCAGAAAGATAACAAAACACACATGGTGAGAATGTGAAGAAAAGGGAACCCTTGTACACCTCTGGGGGAATGTAAATTGGTGCAGCCACAACAGAAAGCAGCATGGAGTTTCCTCAAAAAATTTAAAAGAGAACTACTATATGACCTAGCAATTCTATTGGGTATTTATCTGAAGAAAACAAAAACACTAATTTGCTAAGATGTATGAACTCCAATGTTCATTGCAGCATTATGCACAGAAGCCAAGATATGAAAACAACCTAAGTTTCCATCAATAGAAGAATGGATAAAGAAGGTAAGATATATATGTACACAATGGTGTATTACTCAGCTATAAAAAAGAATGAAATCTCGCCATTTACAGTATCATGGATATACACATAGGGCATTATGCTAAGTGAAATAAACCTAACAGAGAAAGACAAATACCATATGATTTCATTTATACATAGAATCTAAAAACACAAAACAAATTAAAGAACAAAACAAACAGATTCATAGATACAGGTAACAAAATGATGGTTGTCAAAGGGGATGGAAGTGGGGAGTAGGAGCTTAGGAAAAATAGGTGAAGGAGATTAAGAGGTACAAAGTTCCAGTTACAAAATAAGTCATGATGATGTGATATCTAGCATAAAGAATAAAGTCAATTATGTTGTAATAACTTTGTATATGACAGGTGGTTACTAGACTTAATCCTGGTGATCAATGTATATAAATTTTATATACATTTTATGTATACATAAATATGTACAAATATTTACATTTTAATGTGTATAAATGTTAAGTCAGTATGTTGTACACCTGAAACTAATATATAATATCGTATGTCAACTACACTTCATCAAAAAAAGGCTGAAGAGAAGACATATGAAAAGAAAGATTTTGAATTTGTTTTTGGACATGCTGTATTTAAGTTGTGGGAAGGATAATCAGGTGAAGACAATCTCAGAAAGGACTGGAATCAGACATATTTGTCAAAACTAAAGATATAAAAATGAATGATATATATTATGCATAATATGCATTTATATCTTGGATGGATTGAGTTTATCTTCTCATTTTCCAAATGCAGAAACTGAGGCAAAGATATTTGCATTGATATATTTAGTGGATCAGCAGTACAGACAGGAGAGAAACACAAGTCCAGAACTCTCTTCATCAAACTACTGTTACATGTTTCTGAAATTGTAACAGTCAGGGTTTAATCAGAGAAGCAGAATCACTGCGGGTATTATAGAATGTGAGATTTATTAAGTGAATTAATCTCTATGCAGTCATGAGAACTACTTAGGCAATCCAGTGTAATGCTTTTGCCTCTGCATCTGGTGTTTTCCTGCAGTCTGCAGGGCTGGCGGTTGGGAAGGAAATGTAATGTACATTGGGGGAAACAAGGAAGAGCTGGAATCCAGGAAGGAAACAAACAGGAACTCCCAAAGACAAAACTGGTACCCACTTCTGTCTCTCACAACCTCCAGTCATGGTGATGCAGATGGAACGCATGATAAGCTGGCTCACTTTCCTTCACAACTGGTCATGCACGTGGCCCAGAATTCAGACAAGGTGATCCAACAGGAGGAGCTCCAATAGGAACTGGGAAGCTGCTACAAACACTGCCCCACACAAACAAGGTGAAGCAGCAGACGGTCAACAACGTGCGTGCACTTCAACAATGCCTGGCTCTACCCTGAGCTACTGGGCATAAAGAGATGGCTGCTGCTTCACTTTCACTTTCCAAACCCTGAGCTATTCTCTTGTGGCCTACTAGGAAGGGAATTCTGGGAAATGTAGTTCCAACTTAGCTAAGCTGACACGCCACAAAACCACTACAGTCTATCCCTTGACAATTTAGCACTATACCATCTTAAATCATATTCTTTTAATCATACCTAAAACTTCCAAATAGGTACAATAGCCAAACTGTGCTTTCACTCAATATGATGCAATTATGCCACATACAACCAAAAACATGCCAACTCTCTCCCATAAAAACAAAGGGTATCAAGTTCCTTTATCCATCTTTGGGCAATGTTTCTTCTTCTAGCTGAGTCTCTCTCCCTTTTTGATATCTGTAATTTAAATGATGAGATCTAACTTTGGCGACTATTAATACATTCTGTGTTAGGGGGATGAGGGTGGGGAAGAGAACTGACTCGTGTTACACATAGATTCATATAAAATAATGAAGAAAGATTCATAACTGTTGCAGATCCTGGTTTTTGCAACTGATCATGCGGTTGAGCTGATACTCAACATTTTCTTCCTCTGTTGTTACCCATTTCAAATGCTCTTCTCCTTTAATAAGTACTTCAGCTGATCACGGTTTTTGCCCGGTGGGGTGACCCAAATCTTCATTTCTTAAAGCTCTGGGACAATAGTAGTGCTGCCTGTATTAGGTTGTTGTAGTTTTTGTCGTTGCTGTTGACTTTCACAACAGGACATAAGAGGAGAGACTTCAGAACATCTTTATTCTAGATATTTTCCTCCCCACTTCTGGTGTGTAAAGCATGCCCGTTTTCCTTTAAATGTCAAGAGCAACCAACTTGGCCAGCAGAGTAAACCTCTTCCTTGCTTGTTGACTGACTGGCATGAGAAGCCCGGCCTGGACAGGTATTCAGTATTTGTGTGAGTCTGAATACGACTTTTGGCACCAAATTCCTGTTGTAGTTACCTTTGCTGCCTGTAAAAGCACACAACCTAGTGGTGTAAAATAACAACTTCATTTGGCTCATCATATGTGGGTCAGGAAGTTGGGAAGAGTCTACTCAGGAAATTCTCATTTGGTTGCAGTCAGATGCTAGCAAGGGAGTGGGCTGCCTGGGCTGGCTGTAAAAAATGGATTACTACAGGGCTGGCCATCGAGGCTGGAGTTCAGGTGGGCTAGCAACTCCAGTGCCTGCCCATCACCTCCCCAGCACAGCAGTCTCAGGGAGGCATAGTTTTTACATGGTGGCTTGCATCCACCAGCGTGAACATCCTAACAGAAGTAGGAAGAGGCTGCATGTCTTTTATCATCTGGCCTCGGAAGTCGAATATCATTAATTCCACTGTACCCTATTCATCAAAGCAGTCACAAGCTTGCCCTGTTTCAAGGAAAGGGTATATCGACCTTAACTTCCAATGGAAGAATGTTGAAGAACCTAGGACCATATTTTTGAAAACTACGATAATGGTCTTTGATTCCCTTCACATTCTCTGCACTCCTGCTCATTTAGACTACACACAGTTTCCCAATTACCTTTTTTTTTTTTAAGAATGAGCAGTAGTACTTATATTGTTTTCTCCTCCAATAACACCGTAAGCCTGTGTCTCTTCCTATCAAGATTTTGCAATTTTTAGATTTAATTTTAATCTAATTCATTTCTTTATTCATTCATTCACTTATTCAACAAATATTTATTAAGGTGCCTCAGGTTCCAAAAAGCATTTTCAAATACCTTTTCCTAGAGAAGAATTTTTCTCTTTCTTGAGCCACCAAGTCATTCATTAAACTCAAATTGCCTTCTTTATCTACTGTCTTGAATTATGTTATTTTTCCTCTACCCTAATTGTGGGTTTTTTTTTTAACGCAGTGAATATATCTTATATTTCTAGCCCTAACTTTATGACACTTTATTGAACAGACGTCGTTAGTGGCATAAGTAGCTGGATGGCTGAATGGCTGTCTGGACAGGTGGACAAACAGATGAGCGGACTGATAGCTGGGTGAACTAATACAAGAATACAAATGACTTCATTTTCAATTATCTTAGTAGAAATTAAGATCTTCCTTTAATGCCTTAATTGTGCAGAAGCAGATAAAAGTGGCTTTACTTTTGTTGCTGTAGTATAAGGCCACACTTAGACTATCTTTACCAACAACACAGAGGTTACATGCTGCAATGACCTCCTTTCTAACACTCACAACTCTCAGGTGTATACCCAGATAGTAACAGAGAGACTAGGCTATAAAATGAAATGAGAATTCTGAGATAGTTCAAAGTCTATTATGGAAAATAAATTGAGGAAAATTCTATACATTAAGCTGAGCTAGTTGACTGCAATACCAAGATAAAATATTTTTTTTCCTTCAAATTTTTGGTTGGCTAAATCAACATAGTGAATGTATATTTTGTGCCTGATACTTTGATAAATGCTCTCAAAATTAATGCATAACTACATTTGGACAGGTATACACACGCATTTTTTTGTGTGAATGCTGTTTATCTCAGCAACTGTTAACTGCATCCATAAAATTGAGATAACATAATGATAAATAATACATCTCTTGGAATTAATTTTGAATATCAGCTAGAATGAAGCAGCTCAGGTTAAATAAAAAACAAAACTTCATTTTACAAAACCAAACTTTTAACTCAAAAGTAAACAAGTAAAAATAAAAATCTTTGAAATAATATATCCTGTTAGTACAAATCAATTTTACTAACAACTAATGTCTAAGTTCTAACTAAATGACCAACTTCTCAAAGACCACAATTGTCTTGCCTTTACTTTAGTGTATGTCATTTTGGACCCTGTAACATCCCTATATGATCATTGAAGCCATTCAACAAACACTTAGATATAAGGTTAAATGAATGAATTCATACATAAATAAATGCAGAAAGAAATACATGCATGTTTGAAAAGCTCATTTCTTTATGTAGACAGGCTTGCTCTGTGAAATCTTTGTGTTGTTCCTTCCCTACAGTTCTTTCTTCAAAGATGAGATAAAATCTGTGGCATGAATGATTAGTGATTCCAAATGAGTCAAATTCAAATTAATAAAGACTGTATATTCATCGCCACACTTGTGTGTGTAATCAACCATATTATCTGGTTCAGAATTCTCCTGAAGAGCCATGCCAGGCCTCTGCTGTTCTGGCCTGTTCTGAAGAGAGCATCATACACGTGATGGTATTTAATTCCTCTTGACTGTGATTAGGACATGTGGTCAGAAAATGAAGTTAGGTGACCTTGGACACACATGCCACTTAATTCCCTATAGTGACACTTTTTAGACACAACTTAAAACCCCAACCTGGGGCTTCAGAAAGAAGTGAGAATTTGAGCGATTTAGTTGAGCTTTAAAAAGACCTGGTGCTGTTTTAAACTATCACACCTAATTTAATGCAATTAAGCATGACTGACGCTTTCTTTTCAGGAAGGAATTAGAAGCAAGCTGACAATGAGAAAGAGTAACTTCCCCTGCCCCAGCAGACAGCTCTCCCAGGGTGAAGTTGAGCTCATTAGCAGGGCAGGATGTCGACAATAAAGAAGGAACACTCTACTATCAGCTGCTGCCATTTAGTTTATTATCATAAGCGCAATGCTGTCCCTCACTATAGAGCTACAGAAGATTGTTCTTTGGGGGGAATTCTTTAATTGGGTGAGCCTTGTTGCAGTCATATTTCAAACTGACACTCAAAATGTCAATCAGTTACTTTCAGGTAATGAAATCGATCTAGTGTATTTCTGTGCAGCACACGGAATAGCTTAAAGCTCAGTAAACATTTTCTTTTCACTTTTTTTTTCTGACATGGCCAAAATTAAATAGTGATTTATTGTCAGCACATTGCAAGGAAGCTTATCAACTTATAGTCTTTCCATATTGGCCCCCTCTTATCCACTTAAAGGAAATCTTCAAAAGTCTAGTCTTAAACACTATTGTTATAATACCATACTCCTCTGCTGGTTTTACTGAGCACATCTTATGTGCTTCTGGAGAAACTTACTTTGTATTACCTTTACACTTTTAAAGGTAGAATTTAATGGTTATAGAAACTTCTCAAATTGGGTGTGTCTATTGAAATGTCAAATATTTTGACAAAATTATTGCTATATATTCAATCTCACTGAAAAAGCAATCCTGGAGTTCATTTTTATTGTTGCTTTTAAGAGTTCCTCTTCCCCACCCTTGCTCTTCTCCATCTTTCTTTCACAAGTCTCCCCTTGGGGTCTGGAGGTACCACTGACAGGAGATCTGGGGAGAACCTCGAAAGGGTTCCTATGGGAATGGATTGCTTGAAAGTTCCCACCTAATAGTTTGACTCTGGAAATAGTATTGAGGCTTTAGACAAAATGTTAGAAATCTAGCTGTGTGCAGAAAATGAGGGTCACTATAAAAACTTTGTCTTTTGGTTTTGTATACCTAATTAAGATAAATTCTGGCCTTGTAAATACTTTGCAAACATTTGCTTCATGAATTGTGTTAAACCCGTCTCTCTCTGAAGAAAACTGCTATCAAATAAATGATTTAAATAAATACCCTACGTCCAGGCACTTTGATTAGAGAAGATGATTGTTATTTGGGCAAAGTGAACAAATCATTTATTGCAGTGGATTTTCATTAGAGAAGACTCATTATAACCAATAAACAGATTGCTACTGAGGAAGTCTGAGGATAGGATGCTCCATCCTGTGGTAACGACATTAAGTCTAGAGAGCAGTTCTGTAATCCTGACTTCCTGACTGTCGGGAGGATCTAAACAGTCATTACAGAAATCAATCTGTCACTGTTACAGGCTGGGCTCCCCGTGGAGAGGAGATGGAGATTAGTGGGATTAATGTGAGGGAGTCTATTGGAGAATACTCTCAGTAGAAGTACCTGTGGGGGAATGAAGGATGCCAAATTGGGCAGAAGAAGTAGTTGAATTTTGTTGCAGTTGCAACAGGGACCCAGCCAATCATACTGGGAGTTCTAGAGCTGGGATGGCCCTTTAGATTTGTCCCAGTTTGGAGCAAAAAGACTGGACATCTATACTCTTCTATTAATCAGTCATTAGATGTCAAATGCCCCCTTGATGGGGCCATGACTTTTCATAACCCAATAACCTTTGGGTCATAATCTAGTAACCTCTGGGTTATTCAACTCTCTTCATCCAGCGAGGAACTCAACTGAGAGAAGTTGGGAAATGAATGCCATAGTCCTGGAGGGGAGATTTGTGCAATGAATCATGACATTCACCACTCCAACCAAACTAAGTATACACATACCCTTGGCACAGCAATCCCATGTGGGAGAATCTATCATAAACAAAGACAGAGGCAGTAACATTAAAGAATCATGTGCAAAGATATTTATGTTAACGTTTTTATGATGAACATTTTATGATGAAAATCTTAATGTGCTTAAATAGGTGAACGGTCAAATGCAATTACAGTGTATCCACATCATGAACAATTATAAAGCTATTGAAGATAAATTAGTGTATAACATATGCTACTCTGAAAGGAGCTTCACAATATATTAGTTACATAAGAGGAAAAATTGCAGAAAATATGTTTGGTCTAAACTTATTTCTGTTATTCTCTTTGTAAGACATAAGCTCCCTGATAACACATCTGCTTAACCCTTATTACCAGAATTCTGCTCAAATATCATCTTCACAAAAAGAGTTTGTATGACCAACCTAAATAATGTTGCTTTTAGTTCATATTAGTCACTTTCTATGATATCATTCTATTTTATTTTCATATATTATAAAATGTTTACACACCCAGATAACTTTCTGTTACCTCATTAAAGAACTTACCATAGTGCTTCGTGTATAATACTTATTTGAGGATTTGTCTTGCCCCTCAACTAGACTCAAGAGATATGGGATAAGATTTGGGCTTTGAGAGAATAGGCAGAATTTAGATAAGAAAGAAGATGTGAATGGAGGTACAGAGAGGGTAGAACATTTTACTCATTTGTGTGTTCTCTATGGCATCTGCTATGACGTCTCACTCAAAGCAGATGTTCAATATATGTTAACTGAACTGAACTGAAACCTAAACTCAGAAAAAAAATAGGGTAATAGTTACACTTTCTTGGATTTTCACAGAAATGTTTGATTTTTGCAGATACAGAATCTGGCAACTGTTATTAGGGCCTGACAAATGCCTATGTTAATACTGCTATAAATGGTATAGTAATTGATGCTAGAATTGATGACTGTATTTCCCAACACTACTGCATTTCTGTGCAATAGGAAATTGTTCATCAAATCTCACTGAAATATAGGAATGGAATGGAATGTTGTATAACAGTGCTAAGTCCCTTTTTATTTTATGTTACATTCTAGTCTGCAGGAACAAATAGTGTATCAACGCAATGGATTATGATGCTCATGCTGTGTGTACAGTGTTCTAAGTACTATACTGAAATGACAGATACACATACATTAGAAGGCATGAACATGTGGGATGATACATGGACCAACAGATGTGTTTATTTTGCCTTGCAAGCTGTTTAAAACTTGTTTCAGCAAATAGTCAACATTGAAGAAATTTCACAAGGAAGTATAGATTTCTGGGTTGTCTTGAAAAATAAACAAGTTCTGGTAACACTGAACATGCCCTCCTACATTAGAATAATTTGCCATCATAAAGTAGTGTTTTCCACTTTAGATAAGGCATGTAATCGCCAAATGACCTGTTAAACTCTTATCTTGCCCCTGAGTTTGGGACTCGAACAATACATATACAATATACACTATTATTTAATAATAATAAAATAAAAACAATTTGATAATTTTTAAAGATGCCAATAAAATAAAAATATTTATTGGAGGTTTATGGGGAAAATACTGTGTTTTATATTTTTCAAAAATATAAATAAATGTTAAGGCCTTATCTTTAGTCAGGTGGGAGGGCTGCCTATAATCTACTGAACTAAAAGTGATATGGTCACATAAAAATATAATTAACCAGATAAGGGTGTCAAAGATGCAATTACAAATAAATGCTACTGCTATTCAGTGCTATGGGAGTGCAGGGAGGTAGGGCCTAGGTGGTTGGCCACCAGCAGAGATGGAATGTGATCTTGACTTTGAAGGAATGACTGAGATTCACATATGCAATGAATATATTAAAAGGAATGTGTAGTAGTTAAGAGTATTCAAGCATTGTGAAGAATAGAGAGTAGTTAAGGCAGATGAATGAATGAATGAATAAAATATTTATATAGAATTACAGGAAAGATGTGGCTAGAGAAGAAAAAAATTCTGGAGGGGACTTGAATGAGACTGGCACCTGTATTTTTTGACAATAAGTTGTTGATGATCCTATGTGAAAGGTCTAAAAATACAGCTGCCTACTAGCATGTTGTTTAAAAATTAACTTCAAGCCTATGCTGCAGAAGGTAGACTTGGGTAATATTTACATATCAGCCTGGATTTTCCACATCAGTTGAAGGATACTGGCAGCAGAATGGAATCAATACCTGAAGTCAGTCAGAGGCTGTGTCAAAGGCTCTAAAGGACACCCATGGAAGGGATAACAAGAACCCAGGCTTGTTATACTATAGTGACGTCTGCCAACTGGTCTCAAACATATGCCTAATTGGTTTATGCTTTAAGAGACTAACTGGAGATTAAAAAAGAAATTAACTTAAACTTGATTCAACTAGCTATTTTGTTCTAAAATGTGTAATGAATATAACTCTGGATGTAGAATGCAATCCATGGAGGTCATGTGTTTTGGAAATCGAGAGCTCAGTCTTAATGAACAGACATTGCTTCTTGACTGTACCCTCTTGTCCTGTAGATTCTGACTTTCGTATGCCTTATTGGCTCCCTGTGCTTCAGATTCTTCAACTGTAAACTGGAGGATAAAATTAGTATCTACTTCATATGATTATTGTGAGATTAAACGGGGGTAATGCACATAAAATGCTTAGGACCCTGCGTGTCACACAGCAAAGGTTATTATTTCTACTCCCTATTGCAATAGTTCCTTACTGCTCCGATCTTAACTCTCTTCCCCCTTGTGCTCATTCTGGACACTGCCATAGTGCACACTTCTGATCTTAGCTCTTTCATTCAAAAAATTTAATAACTACCCCAATGCCTAAAAATAACACCCTCCATTCTTGACACTCATCTTTCTAACTGAAACTTGACTTTACTGACTATTTTTCTAGAACATCCTCATTAAACCAAATTTAACATATCTTACATGTTCTCAAGATGCTCTATTTGCTATGGCAAAGCCAATAACTTCATGGAGATTCCTTCGAAGGGTCATACCACCTGCAACCGCACTGCAAGATTCATTCATCCTCTTTCCAGTTTTTCCTCCATTTTCTTCATCATCATCTGGTCCCCGAGCCAGCTGAGGATCTAGACTCTTGCTACTCTTTCATATCGCTACAGCTACCAAGCCCCACCATCTCAAAGCCAGAGTTACACTTCCTGTTCCATCTGCACCCTAGGGCTCTAACCTTGCTTCTTAAACTTCATCCCAAAGTCAGGCAGTTTCTCACTTCCCCAACAAATTTCAAAACTTTCAAAACATGTTTTCCATCATGATGGAATTTTTCCCTTGACATTTCTTTTCCCTAAATAGTAGCCTTAAAATTACCTAGATGGCACTTAAAATAAAAATAATCTAGCCTTATTGCTTATGGCGTCATGTGTCTTAAGGTTTAATGGCGAGAGGAGCTCTATCACTATTCTAATAATAATGTTTTCTTTTTTCTCTTGCCTAAGATTCAACAACCAGTAAAGGTCTACAATATTCCAGCTATAGTGTGGGTATAAGAGAACAGATGAAAGTCTCTATTCTCACATAGCTCATACCTCTGTTTTCAGGCAACTCAGTTAAGTGTAGTAGTTTTCAAGCATTTTTGATTATTATCCAGTTAGAATACTTTTTTACATTATGACCACATACACACACACACACAAACACACACAAAATGGAGAAGCAAAGGTGGTCAGACAAACATGCCTAAAAGCAATCATCATGCACTGTGACAATCGCTGTAGTTGAAATGGGTCATATTGTCTAGTTGTCTCATTCATCTTATTCTTTAGAATCTGGCAGGGCATTATCTGCAAAGTAGGTGCTAAAGAAATATAAGCAGAATTAATAAACCTGTTGGCAGAATTTTTAAATTAGCTCTTTATTACTTAGACACTTTAAAATTTAAATCACAAGCCAATTAAAATGTTCAATTGCTGAGACTTAACTATTTACATTTTGTTCAACATAGTGGGATTTCTTCCAATAATTAATATCAAATGGAACACTGATAAAAGATTTTTATATGTGAAATCACTATGCCTATTAAAGGACTTAGTTTAAGATAGCTCTTGAATTATATGTTCCTTGGCTATAAATCTGCTCACTGGGTAAGCTTATCTTGCCTCCTGATTTTCTGCCACCCTTCTCCACCCATCAATCACAGACATAATACTACAAAAAATGAGCATTTATCAAATAGTCTATATGAATGGTGAGATTTTTTTCTCATAGGAAATAATTAAGGTTTAGAAGCTATCAGCTTTTGTATGTCCCGGGTTCTATAAAATGTCAGATTTTCAGTTTCCTCCTGGAAATAAATACACAATTACTCTATTCCCAGATCTTCCAGGCACCAATAATTCTAAATGGCTTTACATGCCCTGTTCTTCTTTCACTTGGGCCATTTTTCCTGATATTTAGGGTAGGGGTTTTCAAACTCACAGCTGTCTACAATTTTTATGTTCATAATTTGGATCTATTTATTAGTAGTCATAAAAAATCTCTCCTTTTAGAGCATTTCAACATCATTTAACAGCAGAAAACCTACAGATCTCTTAAAGGGTCAAAAGTTGCTGTCAGGAAATACCAAAATTTTAAAAACATAATTTATACAGGGAAAATGCACCTGTGGGATCATATCATAGTTAAAAGTCAATTGAATACTTTCAATAATGAGGAAAGTATCTGCTTCCTGCTACTATTACATTCTATCCACAAACAAACACAAAAATGTTTAATATCTCAAGTATTTTGGTGATGGATGAATTGCATGTGATGAATAAGACAGCTCCACAATCTAAATCTGTGCTATTCCTCAAGAGAAATCAGAGCTGTGCTGGTCAATAGAGCAGTCTGAGAATTTGGTGTGAAAGGCAGTTATTTCAATAATGTCACTCTTCAAACTGAAAGTTTATCAAAGTTGGTAATTACACGGATTTTCAAATTATGCTGTCTCTAGTTAGATGTATTTATTTATTCAATAAACATGTTTAATAAATATTTACTGAGTGCTTAATGTAACCTAGGCAGCATGCTAGATGATGGGGAACTAGAATAAAATCTCTCTAACATCAGGAATTACATCTAACGTGGAGGTAAAAATTCAGGTACCACATAGATCTACTAAACTAAAGTTTTCCCAGCAGTAGTAAGCAAGATAATTTTAGGTAGCACACAGTTGAAAATTTGGTTTTTAACTCATTGTAAATATTTCAAAGCCACTTTGTAAATGCAAAAAAAAAAAAAAAAAAACCCACACAATCATGGTGTTGATATTCATTTTTTTAACTTAAATAAATTTAGGTAAAAAATAGATTTAATTTAATGAAGTATATTTTATAAATAATTGTATTTATATAGTAAAAATTGTAAGGACTTTACTCTAATGACTCAAGTTTGGGAAATCTTGACTAGCAAGCATTGAATGCTGCTCTCAACCCTCAGATTTTCTAAGCCAACAACTGAACTTTGAGACTTAACACCAATAGGAAAAAAATGTGTTACAGTGCAAATGGTTACTGTGTTCAGTAACAGCCCCTTTGTTCTTTTGTGTGTTCAAATGAGGTGTTTTCTTTTCTCAACTTCAGCTAGCTGAATAAAATTTTAGCATGAGGAGGGAGACTGAAAAAATAGAGCCCTCCCAAAGAAAGTCTTATCTAATTACCCTCATGAAACATATCGACACTCAAACTATGACTTGAAAAAAATAGAGCTGGAGAGTTCAATTATCTGGGCATTTGGAGAGCAAGCAGAATCTGAGCCTGAGGTGCTGAAATATTGAAAAGCGAGAATTTGGCAATGAGCTGAGGAGGTAGTGAGAAGAGGAGAACTAGCCACTGTAAAGCAAACTCCGCTACACAACTCAGTATCCACAGAGATCGTCAAGCCTACTACGGCAAGTACATCTGATGAGCAATAGTGACGTTACACATCAAGATAATGCACGAAATATGCCCTATATGCTCTGTTTAAGATAAGAAAGCAAACACCAGACTTTTCAAGCTCATTAATTATATAACTAAAATTGCAGAACTAAGCAACCTCAGTTACAAAATCAGAACAAAAAACCACTTCTCTGCATCTACTGTTTTAAAAAACTTCAATCATAGACACAGTGAAATCCATTTCAAATAATGTGGGCTTGCTCTTTCCCAAAAATTGCAGTTAAGTTATCTTACTTTCATTCTGACAACTTTTTTTTCTCAATCGTTTGGTTACTCGGAAATGTATCTATACAAGAGAGGCAGAAAAACTGCTAGATTGTTTCCTTTATTTATTTTCAAAATAATGAGTAAGGTGCATCCAATCTTATAATATGATGCTATTTTAAAATGTCATCATGAATATATATATATATGTATTTTGATACTTTGTGGTCTTTTGGGGGGGGGGGAGGCATGCTCAAATTGCCCCATCTTTGGTCATTGGAAACCACTTGAAGTTGGTTCTTCTCTAGTATTTTCCACTTTATCTTATTCTCACACAATATGTAATTATATTTATAAATATTTCAGTAAGTATTTCTGAAAAATAAGGATTGTTTTTCAAACAAAAGCACAATATTCAGAACTAAATAATTTCACAGTAGTTCCTCACAATGTCACGCCCTTCCCTGGGAAACCCACCTCTGATGACAAAATGAGAAAGGTTATAAAGGTCCAGCCATTTTTCCTCTGTGTGGGATTCTCTAAAAGGAAATTCTGTCTTCAGAGCTTGCTACAGGGTTAATGGAGACTTTGCTGAACCTGAATCAGTTATTTTTTCGTCTATCCGGTCATGCTTCTCTTTCCTGCCCTTCACAAGTGCTGATCCTTAATTAACATATTTCACCCCAATTGTTACTTCAGCATCTGCTTTCAGGGAATCCAAAGTATATAGCACAAATATTTCATGAATTTGAACCTCAAGCTACTTGACTACCTGATCCAATTGCAAGAATAATCTCTCAAAATTATGTTCTATCTATGATGTGTATTTCTAGTCTGTAAATTTACATACATGTAAAATTTAGACTATCACATTTTTATTATTAATAGCTACTCAAGATTTTTTTTAAAAAAGGAAAAACTATGTGAATACTTTTATACTCTGTAAATTTCCTATTGCCTCATCATGAATTCTTTTATAACATAGTATTAATCTGAATATAGGTTTTTCCTATTTTAGAATATCAGAATTTCTGCATCAGATGGTAAAGAAACCAGAAAGGATTTCTAAATGCATATAGAACTAATTACATTTAGAAGAACTGGTGACACTTTGTATTTTATTTTTAAACTAGTGGCAAGAGTGCAGAGGAACATATATCAATCACAGTTACTGGATTTTCTTCCTGTAAATTTATGAGTTTATTTGTTTCATAAATTATCAAGTTCAAGTTTATTGTAAAGTACTTTTACAAATATTGACAGTGGGTTCAGATATTTGAATGTACCAATTTATTAGGATACATATTTTTTTAAACTCTCAAGTTATCACCAAAATGAAAAATTTAGCAAATCAAACTTTATATGTGACTTATATGACACATAAAACAAAAATTTCATGTACATGTAGACTAGAATATATTAGACTAAAAAGAGATAGAAAAGAATTTTGAAATGATCACTCTTGCTGCTTCTGTCTTTTAGTTACAACAGTCATTTTTTTCACCATTTGTCAGCTAGATAATACTAGAAAGCTTACAGGTCATCCACTCAGGAAGACACCCAGTAGTGCTGAAAAAGTTATGCAAAAGTTATGCTGATGTTGGTAACCAGAAGCAAATACACAAATAAGAGATATGCAGACACCACATCTCCCTTGATAAAAATTGTCAGACCACCACCCAACACATTTTAGGTAATGGATGCTATCAACCTAATGGCATTTATCTATTCTGCTCATCTTAGGATCCTACCTTCCTCATATACCCCATTTCTCAACCTTTACTCAAATCTGTTGTAAGGAAAAAGACTACATTATTGGAAAAAGCACATTTCGCCAGCAGCTCTAATGTTTACTACTTTGGTCAAGATTATTCTTAAAGCATTACTGAAAGAATGCTTTCCATTTCAAGAGTGTTGTTGATTTGAGAGTGATAAGAGTATTTAAGGATGATGTGCAGGTGGATTCAAGATATCCTTCACAAGGGAAAGAGAATGGTAGCTAAGATATTGGGGGAATGCCAGACAAGGTATCCTCTACTCTGCCCTAAGTCATTAAAGAATGTTTTCATTCAGTCACGATGGCCCTATTACAAGGGTCAACAGTTGTTGCATGTAATCGGGTATGATCCCTGGCTTCTTTCACCCAGTTTGTCCTTACTCATATTCATTAAGTCTGTATTCTTACCCTGGAAACAGACTCCAACCTATAAATTTGATTCTCACCTCCAATCCCTATCAATTCTCCAGACTGCTCTTTTATCTTTGTACACCCCAGCATTTCTTCTCTCTTTTTTTTTTTTCTTCACTTGAATCCTTTGTTATCTCCTATCAGCCAGATAAATACTCTCAATCTGAACATTGGTTCAAGCCAGTACAATAGTACAGGTTTGATTATAGAAAATATGAATGTGTAGCACACCCAAATTTTAATCTTATAATTCCTAAACCTGACTGGAATAAGCACTTTGTTTAAAATAGTTTAAACACTGCTGCTCAGTAGAGAAACACTGTAACCTTAATATTTGTCCAGATTTCTGAATTATTTCATTTTGTAGGTTCTTCTTCTCTTAGTTGCTGAACATTTTTATTATTAGAGTAAATAATTATTTCATTAGAAATGCAGATACTTCCAAAAATCTTAAAATTAAAATCTCCTAGTGAATAATATTTTCAGAGGCCATTAAGTTTTTCTTAAAGCTGTGAGAAAGTATTTTATTTTTATTCAGTCGATCAGCCAACAACTATCCGAAAGTCCACTGTGTGCAGTGAGGTAGAGGAAGAACAGACATGGAATCAGAATTCCTGGGTCAATTTTTTATCTTTACCCTTCATTATAACATCCAGAGTAGCCTCAGTTTACTCCACATTTGGCATTACTAACCACAAAGTAGAAATAATACTGTTTTTCCTGCATACTTCACAAGGCAGGCGTCAAGTGAGAGCATGCAAATGTGCACCCATTTTGCAAAGTGTAAAGCACTCTCCACAGACTTAAGATTTCAGCAGCACGTTGTGCGAAACACCGGATGGGTGCTGGTTGCCTAGATACCTAGTGCAACAACAGGTCTCCCTGCTGCTCTGTAACCTCTTTTCACTACCTCATTTGATGGGTGGGAAATAAAAAAGTGCACAAGAGAAAGCAATGTAAAATTAAGATCCTGTGAAAATCATGACAGGAACATTTGGAAATAAGTGTAGCATGGCGAAACCAGCTTTTCTCCCACCTATAAAAATGCTTTCCCTTATCTAGTTATCCCTGAAATTCTCTGAATACATTTTTTTCCCCAAAGAGGCTTTCTCCGATACAAGGTTATTTTAACTTACAAAAAAAAAAAACCCATGAATTTTGATGAGTGAATAACAGCTTTGTATGTACACACAATGATAGATTTAATGAATCAATAAAAAGTACTATACTTGCATAATTTAATTTTTTTCTATGACAAAAGATGCATAATATTTTGCTTTAAAACATTTTACCTCAGAATTTTGTCAGAACTGGAAAAAAATTGCAGTGCTATTAAGGAAAAGCTTTTAAAAATCAATGAAAAATAGTTAAATGTATACTGGGGAAAAAAAAACCTATCAACTATGCTCCAAAATATTATTCCTAAAATACTATGAAATTATGCTATTGGAAAAGAAAAAAAAATCTGTTTGGTAAAGGCATATTACATTTTAAATATCATTAAATTTTAATGTGTAAAATTAAGTATATAACTCAAGCTTTGAGCAAAGCCACTTCCAGCCTCTTGTTCAGCAGAGAGCATTATACCATGAAGCACACATTTTTCTTCATACTCTTACAGGATATAATCTGAAGAACCTTGCCTCTAACTCTTTACAGTTAATTTTTAATGAACGTTCTTAATTAGGGAAAATGTTTCACAAGAGTGAGGATCTGGGAACTTGCCACATGCAGATAGTTTTCTGTTACATGAATTTTAAAAGAAACACGCTGACAAATGTTTCACAGTGGTGTTGAAATGGTAAAAACGGTAATGTAAGCACAGCCAAGGGATGTGTAGAATATCACGCCAACAGATTTTGCCCCTTGGACACATTTGTTTATGAAGCGAAGTGGACAGAAAGAATATTACAAGCCCAAGAAGTGACTCTTAATAGTGACAAGTTGGTACAATCATTGGCTTGGTCCCAATCTGAATGCAGAATTTTTACACGCTTTGCCTGATTTTGAAATTACTCTTATATATCATTGTCAGATTCTAATGCAGGAGGGCTCCATAGGCCCAGTAAGACTGAGAAGACAGCCAGTGAGTCCAGAAGGAATCCAGGTTTAGAGATGGGAGTGGAGGAAGGGAAGTCAGACAGTTTTACACCTCAGAGCTAGAATGGAAGCCAGGGTATTACACACAATGTCCTTGGAGCCTGGGTATCGACAATCTCAGGGAAAACAATCTGGAAGTCTTCCTACTAGTACTGCTCACAGTTCCAGTTTCCTTCCCACTTACCTCAGACTGTGAGACAACTGAACTGGTCTTACAATTATCCAGCCCTTAAGCTTCAGAGATAAGGAAAGGATTTTCATAAAATCAGATTAAACAGGGAAAGGGCCAAAGAAGAATGCATTCTCATTGTTTAGGAGGGAAAAGAGTTAAGGAACTGTCATTCAGAAATGTCTATTTTTTCTATATTTGATATGTTAGATAGAATGCTCTCTGCATTAACAAAATATTTGTACTACTTATATATGAAAATGCAATATATCATGTGTTTTTCTTATATCCAGCAGCTTACTACAGTTTTTCGTTAATTTAATCATCTTTTACTGCTAGTTTAATTTTCTATTTAAATAATCATACCAGTTACAAATAATGAGAGTATCCCTTTTTCATTTCCAATCCTCAGAGTTTTAATTTCTTTTATGGTCTTACCTTACTGGCTAAGATCTCCCCCAAAACGTTGAAATGTTGACAACAGACGGTCTTGTCTTCATTCTGATACTAAAGAGAACATTAAAGAAAACTATTAAGAATAATTGCTCTAGGTTTTTGTTAAGATATTTTTATAAAGTTTAAAAATATTTTCTTCTATTTCCAGTTTGCCAAAATCTTTTATAATGAGAGACTTTTAAACTTCATCATTTTTGCATCTACTGAGATGATATGCCAATACAATAAATTATACTAAGTGATTCTATAGTATCAAACTACCATTCCATTGTTAGGATAGACCAAAATTAACTGTGATGTACTTATCTTTTGATATACTCTTGATCAGTTTGCTAATATTTTTTTAAGTGTTTTCACCTATATTCCTGAGTGAGATTAGACTAAAAATTCCACCCTCTTCTATTTTTTCTAACCATTTTTAGGTGATGTTACTATCTTAAGGTAATTTTTAGAATTTTACTCTTCTTCTAGCATATGGAAATTCTGTATAAGGTTGGAATTACTTGTTCTTAGAAAATTTAACAAAGTATGGATATAGTGGTTTGGGCTAGGATTTGAACATAAATTCAATTTATTTAATTTTTATAAAACTATTTAGCCTTTTTTTAGCAAGTCATTTTTGTTAAATTACATTTTTTCAGAATTTTTTCAGTTATTCTGTTTTAATATTTACTGCTTTTATAAAAATAAGCTATTTTTATTATTTTATTGACTCTTTAATTGCTGCCATATCTGTAGATATGGACCGTTTAAAAACCCTAATGAATTGCTTATTTTTGTCTTTTCCATTTTTTCCCAGATCAGACTTATTAGAGATTTGTCTATGTTACTAGTCTTTACAGAGAAACAATTTTTCTCCGTTGTGGATCTACTTGATCATTTCTTTATTTTCTATTTTATTAATTCTGCTGTTAAATTTGGCATACCTTTACTTCAGAGTTCTTTGTGTTTACTTCCTTACATTTTTCTAACTTCTTTATTTGAACTTTTTTTTTTAATACAAAATTTAATATTTGGGAATTTAGACTGCTTCACTCCACAAGTTACAACAGGTCGTATTTAAATTCCTAGTAAATTCTAATAATATAAAATTTCTATTTTTAAATTTCTTGGCTTATTAATTATTTAGATTTGTGTTTCTTAACAAATACGTGAATTTTATACATGTTTTATCAGTTTCTAATATAAATACATTTGATTGAAGAAGTGGTATGATCACATCTCCATTTGAATTTTGTTGAAAATCTTTTACCTGGTTCATGATCAATTTTTGTAAAAGTTTCACTTATCCAGTAAAATCATTAGTGTTTCAGTTAAGACAAACTTGTTAATCATGATGCTCAATAACTGCTGACGGTTTGTCCTATCAATAATTGAAAAAAGCGGTGGAAATCTCTTCCTATATAATGTATTTGCTTTTCTTCCTTGCAGTCTTGTCAAGTACTTCTGTATACATTTTTGAAGATACATCATTAGATACACAGAATTTTAGAATTGCAGTATCTTTCTGGAGAACTAAACCTTTCATCACTTTGAAGTAAAGTGATTTCTGGTTTTTAGGAATGACTTTTGTTGTCGGTATTTATTTTACCTGATTAAAATAGCTACTTGTTATTTGGATAGTTTTTGCCTACTATATATATATTTTCATTCTTTTTCATTCATTTTATCACAATTAACATACACACACACACACATAAAACCACAAAATAAGGCCACCTGAATTTAATAAGAGGAAATTTGAAAAACATTAAAGATTTATTAAAAATTATTAAAAGACAACAAGCCCAGGAATAAATCAAGTAGAATGGCCAAGAAAATATCAGAAGATAATAACAACGACTGAGGTCTTGAAAATCCAGGCTTTAAAGTACAATATGAAGATAAAATAAATTAAATAGCTCAGTACTCCTATCAGAATAAACAACCTAATCAATTGACGAAAACAAGAAATCTATCCCAAAAAACCTAAATAAGTGTAAGAATTTGATGTGATTGAAGTGAAATGTTAAGCCCTTTGGAAATGTTATTAAATAGAATAATTTTATGATAAGTTTTATAACCAGAACATTATAAATGATAGTTGGAACATACTAATAGGAATAATTATTTAATGAATTGAAAAGAAATACACAGTTTTATTTGTACTCTCTCATGCTATATTCCCAAATAGATTTTAGATTTGTTAGGGTGTATAAAATAATCATTGAGAAAATGATACAACTAGAAGATACTGTGCATATTTTTTAAGCATGACTATAGAATCAGGCACTAAGAAAGGAATTTTTTATAAATCATAAGGGCTGCTCTGAGAGCTATATCCGTAAGCATATTCTTTTAATATACATTGGCCCTAATCACAAGTAAATACAGAGCAAGTATTCACGTTGCATTTAACTAACAAAAACTGTAGTTCTTCCTTCCTAATTTGGGCAATTCCAAATGGGGTGAAGAGAATGAGTGAGAATTAAGAAGCAATATTCATATAGATGATATTGTCAAGGTTAATACGATAGTAACACTTTTAATAAATCAATGAAAATATCAATTATTGTCCTTGGGAAATTGTATGCTCTTTTATTGTCTATCTGTGTGTCAGTTTGGATAAGTTTGAATAAAACTTTATTAATTTAATGAATATTTATAAAGGACCTACAAACTGTGAGACACTATCAGACATAAGATACGGTATAAACAAACAAGAGAGTTTCAGCTCTTATGATATTTACATTAAGAGTAGACCCTTACTTTCCCAAACTATACAAGATCTGAAGCAGGTAATATTTGAAGAGCTATTATTATTAAGTTTGTAAGGAATGGTTACTTGCATACAAAGTTAAATACAAGACAAGATTATTTAAGTAAAGAATGCCTGAAGCACTGCTATCTCCCACATTTCACTTTTCTTCCTGTACTAGAAATACACAAAGGGATACCATTCAGGCTGCACCAAAGAGAATTCCTAGTCTTTGGTCTCCTGCCATGCTGATAAAGAGCTAGAAAGAAATAATGCTATTTTATTCCCTCTACATATTACAATTTTTCAAAATTAATATGAAATGTACCACCCTTTAAGCTAACATCATTCTCCACTACTTGGCACTATGTGACCTCCGCTGCAACAGAGACCACCTTGCATCTGACAAACTTCTCACATTCCCCATTATGCCTTTGATTCTGGTCTCCACACTGAGTTATACTGAGTTATGTTTTTTGTATACAAATACACTCAATATTTAAGCTCAGTTGTAAGTAAAACCATAATGAACACTTTCCCAAAAACAGGGTGGAACACTGCTTTCTTGGATGTTTCTCATACCACCTCTTATCCCTGAACTTTGGAGTGGTCCGTAAGTTATAGATGTGATAATTCTACTCTGGCCACCATGTCTCCATGGGAAGGAGCCAAGAAGGAATACTGGTACTCTTTGAGCTTTGCTAAGGACTGGCTTTCTCCAGCTTCCTCATCTTCAAGAGCTGGAGACAAGAGGAAGCCACAGAGTTTTGACATCCCATTTAAGACCAATTTACTTCTCTCAGCCTCACCATTACTAGGTGAAGTCAGGCCTCCAGAACTCAGTGTAATTTGGCAACTTACCCTCCTATCAGCTCTCAACTCTGTATCAGTGCCTGCCTTGAGACCATCAGGACAAAATCCACTGTGCCCTTTATCCCTGAATGCATCATCACTATAAGAAGTCTAGGATTCCCAGATCATCCCTTATATTCAAAACTCTAATCCTCAGATTGCCTTGTACAACAACTCTTCTGACTCTGTCTTTCAAACCTGTCCATCTCACAACTGTACTTTCTGAACTGGTGGTCAGTCATCAGCAGAAGATCCCACATCCTCAAACCCCTCTTTCAACTTTCCCTTCCAGTGCTTGTTTCAACCAAAATAGTATAAGCCTATAATCCTCACACCTCTTCTGTCTCCTATCCTTGTGATGGAGTGGATTGCTCCTCATTGCAATTTTCAGGGTATTTCTTCTTGTCCTTATACTGTCCTAGTTCTGAATTTCCTGCCAGAGCTGTCATGATCACTTTATAGTCATTCAAATTCTTATTCATCCAGTTCCTAGAATTTTTTGCTTCCCAAAATTAAGCTGTTCACCTTGCATCACATGCTCACAATCATATTCTTAGAAATCTTGGCATTATCAATTAGTATATCCCCTCCAAAACTGTAATTTCTTGCATTCTAATTCTTTCACCTGTCAACTCAATGCCTTCTAGTTAACTCAACTCTGTTATTCAATTCCAGTAAGTGTTTAATTACACCAAGATATAGACCTATTGATCCTAGCTCCTTTTCATTGGCCCCAACAGCCCTCATGTTCTTCCTTTTTACCCATTAAAAACCATGTACCATAATTACAATCACCCTCTTATATTTATTGCTGCCTTCAGCCTTCCTCTCTTCATAATAGTGCCTGGCAAAAACACAATTCTGATAGCTAACTCTCTAAATACTCATGATCTAGACCCACACAATTAAATATGACTGGAGAAAAACACATAAATGTCTTCTCTAGTTTACATTAATTTCATGACCAAAACTTCAAGTGGACTCTTAAAAGTTACCCAACAATCCTGCCTCATTGCACCAGTACATTTACTCTCCCACTCTCTTTAAGGAAAAAAAAAGCATATTTTTTGCATCTTCTTCAAATCACTGCAATCTCTTGCCCATCTTTATCTTAGGCAATTACCTATATTCCTATCGCACTGAGAAGGCAGAGGCATCAGAAGAACACCTCCACAGTTCTCATCACTATACCTATCCAGCCCCCACCAAACACTGCGGTCATATGAATTAGGCTTGACTTTAGGATTAGGGTTACAACATGGACTCTGCCTTTGCCCTGTATGGAAGAACTGTTCATTTCCCTATTTATAACCAACCCCCTGCTGTGTATAGATTTCATCTTCTCTCATATATGCAAAGATCTACTATTCCAGCAATTCTTCTTTCTTGTCCTACTTCATCAGTTGTTCATTCTCTAGAGGGTACTCCCAGTAACAAAAAATATCATAATCTCAACCCTCCATCAACTACCACATTTCTCTGATCTCCTTTTTATCATAGCCCTTCAAATGTTTATATTTAATGTTTCAAATTTCTCTCTCTTTATTCTCTCTCAAAATTACTACAAAAAGGTATGCTTTTACCAATTCACCAAAATAGCTATTTTTAAGGTTACCAAAGAATTTAATAACACTAAATCCAATTATCAATCCTCATTGTGTGTACTTATCAGCAACAATTGACAAAATAAATTAACTCTATCATTTCCAAAATACTTTCTCCCTTTGGGTGTCACTCTCTCTTGGTTTTCAACCTAACTCAACGTGTTCTCCTCTCAGTCCTCATTTGCTGGTAGATTCCCCAAGATATCAGTCTATAGACCTCTTTCTATATTCAGGCCCTTGATAATGTCACACAGTCTTATCTTTTACAAGTAATTTTTAAGCTGATGGCTTTCAAAGTTACGTTTCCAGCCTGGATCTCTCTCTGTACACAAATATTTATTTAATATCCTTCCTTAAATGGCTAGTAGGTATCTTAAATTACACATGTTCAAAAATCAAATTTCTGATTTTTCCATTCACCACAAATCTGATCCTTCTACCATTATTCCAACTGCAAAAAAATGGACATTTCATCTTTCTATTTAACCATGTGAAAAATTTTCAAGTTTATTTTTTATTTCTTTGTTTCTCTCCCACTTCACAACCAATCTATCAGCACTGCTGCATGCTCTAACTTTAAAATATATCCATAATCTAACCACATTTCACCATTCCTACTGCCTAATGCCCAGGCAGCCATATATCCAGCCCGGTTATTGCAAGATCTCCTTATGTGTCTCCTTGTTTTGTGCCCCCTCTCACCCTCTCAGTGCCTATTCTCAATGGAGCATCCAGAATGACCATTTTTTCAAATAAGTCAGATCATCTCACTCCTCTGCTTAAATCCCTCTAATGATTTCCCATCACAGAGATCAAACTAATGTCTTTATAATGATCTACAAGGCCCCAGATGATCTGTCCATTAGGACTCCTCAGATCCCCTGTCCTTCTACGCTGACCCAAATTCACTCCATTCCAGTCACCCCAAATGTCTCTTTGCCCTCCTTCTTCCTGAAATGACTTGGCCAAGGTATCTAAAAGGCTTGTTCTTTTAGCTTCTTCAAGGAATCAGTGAGGCCTTCCTGGCCACCTACAAAAAAATGGCCCCCTTCCTTCATGCCTCACAACACTCTCTAGCTTCCTTAATTTGCTTTAGTTTCCTTCATAACACTCACCAGTATCTGATTATTTATTTACATGTTTATTTATTATGTGTTTTCTCACTTCAACTCATTAAAACTATAGCTTAACAATTTCAAGAATTCATGTATCCGTCCTCTATGCATAACACTTAGTAAGTACTCTATAAAAGTTTATTGAATGCATGAATGAATGAACAAACATAGTATGTGCTCAATTGTTATTGCATGATGCAATCAATCCTGTTTACTTGTAAGCTTCTGTAACAAAGCCAGTATCATGTCAGCAGCAATTATAAAGGTTTTTTTTTTCAATAGTTACTACTATGAACTCCTCATGTATAGAGACCATATTTTAGATTTCTCTTATAATCTCCACAGCATTTTAATTACTGCACAATTACTGGTAAGTGCTTGTAAAATCTTTCATATAGATTAACATATTCATTTATAGCATGGATCTAAAAGTTCCAAGAAAATGCAACAAATTAGCTGTGATATTTATTTGCCTTTCCCCCACCCGCTGTTTTTGTTTTTTTTTAAAAAAGTCAGGTAAGATGTAATCTCATTAGGAAATCTTGAATTTTCAGTTCTACCCTATTATCCAGAGAGAAGCTTATCAATGATGAAATGTTGTAGACAAAAACTGAAGCAAAAAGAGGAAAAAAAGGCAAAAGAAGGGAAACCAGAATCGGAATTCCTACTGCATGAGCAGATCTTTTGGATTTACCCTAAGGCGTTGTTCGTTAATTAAATATTATGTGATAGATTGCAACACCATGAGCTTCCTTCCAGTTAGAATATTTAATTCAATTGGGATGAGGCAACGTGGACTCCAAAGGGAGGTAACACATCATATAGGTATCTTTATATATAAGATTCAGGCATTTTAGAAAGTCAGCAATTTGGTATAAGACCAGAGAAATAATACGACAAGCTTGAATAACCACAAAAAACACTGTAATATCAGGTAGAAAAGATCCTAAGAGTTTATTTTCCTCACTTCAATGTGATAGAAAATTTCACCCCTTTTATTGCCTGTTCTTGAATTTAATGCACCCCTTGTTCGTAACTGTTATCTTATATCTGACCCAGTAGTTCATCACTGTAATTTACACCATCTTCCTGACAGAGATATAGACTACCTTCACAGGACCATTTTACTTAAAGACACATATCAAGTCACCTTTCAACCTCCTCTCCTCTAGGCCAAACTTATCTCAACTGCTCTATCTTTCCTCAGAGTTTACTTTCTTACTGTAATAATTTCCTTAAATCCTCTCTATTTTTTTCTTAAATTCCTAGAAATTTAGGAACAAATAACTGGACACAGTGTTTCAGAGGGTTTAAATGGTACTCAATAAGAAGTAGTGAGAGCCTTGACTTAAGGGATGCAAGTCCTGGATTATAGCACAATTTCAATCATTTACTAGAGTTGCCTCGGGCAAAACACTTACCACCCTGAGCCTTAATTTCTCCAAATTTTAAAAACCAGAGAAATAGCCTTTTTAAAAAATCTAATATGGACTTTGCGGTAGAAAAATGCTTCCTGAAATATAAAACATTTTGTAACTATATATTGTTATATTTTGTGCTAACCATAGTCTAAAAGGATATTTTGGCCATTAAATAAAAGCTACAGGAAGATTTTTTAGAGGGTACTAATTTTCTCTTTTGAAGAGAGGTGCAAACTAGCAGATAAAACATGACTCTTTGAACCTATTTACTAAGACATATTTACTTTTTTAAAAAATGTGCATTGTGCTGTTCACGTCTTTATTACAGACAGTAATAGGGAGCAGAGAGGGATATAAAGATAACTAGGTAACTGCTTATCTTGGTTTAAACTCTTTTCCCATTCAAGATGTGACTACATTTTGATTGTGTGGAATTAAACATAAATGGGTATGCGTTCAGCAGGGTGCAAGGGAATTAGACAGAAAAAAGTCTTCTTACGTAATGGGTGTTTTGTGGCTGATTTCCTTCCCAGCATGCTAAAAATGTAATCACCAAATGTGATACAGAAATGCAGAGTCTGAAATTTCCTCTTCACAGTCTTCCCATCACACATACACACACAGACACACACATACACTTGTGTTTACACATTTAGTTTCTGTTTAATATGTTATTCAAATGAAGCGTTTCCTCTGGTTTCTTTTTTCTCCCCTTCTCAAGGCAGCCAATATTTAAAAATTCATTTTCTAAAATGTACACAAGAATATGATACTGGAAACAAATTACAGTCCCCCAATAATCTGTGAGTCTTTGGAGTTCATTGAATTACACTGTAGTAAAGTACAGAAGCACAGAATTCAAAAATCTCTAGTCTGTAGCATAAAGTTAGTAGAGTCTGGGCAGAGCAGACATGTCACAGAGCTACCAGACCTTTCCATGGTGAAGATATGAATGACTCCTAACGGAGTGAGAGGTACGCCTCCAACTCTGCAAAATCTAGCCTTAAGCTAAATATCTTGGTATACGATTTTAGATATCTACATTTCCAACATTTTCCTGTACCTTAGTTTTAGTGTCATAGAATTTCTTACAGTCATCCAAATAATAGTTTTCCCTGATTTTGAAGACTGAAAAGGTAAAATAAAAACAATTTTTTTTCTACTATGCTATGGGTAGAAAGTTATAGAAAAAATCCTCCGTATAAGGCTCTTTGATTACAAATACCAGGAACTCACTTCAAATCATCTTGAAGCAAAAAAAGTGTATTGTAAAGGATATTGTGCTCTTATGACCACAACTTGAGGAGTTTTAAAAGTTCTCAGAAAAAAAAAAACAACATTTTTTTTTGGCCGGGTAAACACTTAGAACTGGATCTACTAAAAGGACTAGACAAGGAAAACAATAAAGTATATGTTTTGTTTCAAGAGTCTTAACTCCATTGCTTTTCTCAGAAATTATTTTTTTCTCTATTTCAACATCCACTTTCCTCCAAAGTAATTGTCAGTCTCACACTTCCTAGAAACTCTGCTTTTGAAAATCACTCTACTTTAGCACCTAATATCTCTCAACTTCCATTTTGACACTTCTAAATTGGAGCTAAAGATGCCTGTCTCCAAGAAGTAAGAGAACACCAAGGTGAGATAATGCATGTGAAAAATCTACCCAATGCTTAGTGTGCAATCTATGCTCAATGAAGATCTTTGTTTTCCAATCCTGAAATCATCCTCGTAAGTCAGTGAAAAGACTCCTCTCAAGAATGTATGGATGAGAGGCAGGGTATAGCTCAGAGGTAGAGCACATGCTTAGCATGCACCAGGTCCTGGGTTCAATCCCCAGTACCTCCCTACATAAATAAATAAATAAATAAATAAATAAATAAATAAATAAATAAATAAATAAATAAATAAATAGAGTGAGAGAGAGAGATAAATAAATAAATAACCTAATTACCACCCCCTGCAAAAAATTAAAAAAAAAAAAAAAGAATGTATGGATGAAGAAGAGAATCTCTACGGGGAGAGGTTTTAAGAATTTATCTCTTGGAGTGGATATCACAAAGAGTAATTATAAAAATGTGTGTCCCAGTAGTGTATTTATTATCAGAAAGCAGTATGAGTTGAATGAAAAGCTACTATATTCTATTACTATAAACATTCATACTACTTTCAACAAAAATGCTCTTGTGGATATGTAATTGTAGGTAATATACAGGTAAAAAATTCTACTTTGGCTAATTATTTATACTTATTTATTTATTATCAGCATGTGTTTATTCTGGGTAAAATCATAAAACCCAAAATTATGTGTGACTTTTATGTAAGAATTTCCCCAGTGGTTCTGGACTACTGAGTCCTTATATAACTTCTGTTTATTTTCTTGACAATTTGTCAATATATCAGACAAAGTTATGGAAATTCTTCTACACTACATCTGACATCTTTCAATGAGATGATGGAATATCATGATCTTTAAGTCAACAGCACTCAAAAGATAACTAATTAGATTTTTAAATCTTCAGGGTCTGTAGAATTTAAAAGTCAGACATTGGGAATTATTAAAAGAAAAGAGACTGACAGTTATGTCTACAGGCTTTATTGATTACAGTAAGATATTTATAAGACCGCAACACTAGAAAAAAAGTACTATAAATATTTTGTTATGAAAAATATTTTGTATAGGATGTCAAGGACATGTGAAAGGCTCTCATAGATCTTCAGCATCAGGATTAAAAAAAATTCGGGTATTCTACAAATAACCGATGAACACTATACTTACAAATAGATTACCCACTGGACCCATTAGTTAGCCACTCCTTAAAAACATCGTAAAGAGAATCAACTTCTTAAAAAACCACAGCAGGTTATTCATGACCAGGTGATGAATGTTTCCTAGGAGGGGAAATATTGTAGTAGGCAAACAAAGAAGACGTTTCTTGGAAGAGGCTATGGTTTTAGAGTGTCTAAATATAACAGAAAGTCTCCAAATATATTTCTAGTCTCTCTGTAATTGGAACATTTTTAAAGCCTTGAAGGGAAAAAGACCTAATATTTATTCAAGTTTATTATCATCTGCAATGATGAAAGGAAGTAAACTGAATGAGAAAAAAGACCACTTGGTGAGACAATGTCTCCTTTTCCTCTAGCTTAAACACATTTATTTCTTCCAAGAAGAATGCTTTATGCTCTCAGCTGAGCAATTTACAATTATGAATTGAACTGCACACAATTTTAACCTTGTGGGGGATGACATAGCTTATGTTTTCTATTTTATATGTTTGAAATTAAAACTATATTTAGCAATTTCCTTGAAATTCGGATGGATAGCTTGATGAGAAGCAAAAGACATGACGACATGACCACTCTCAAATCACACAGCTATTCTAAACCCTGCTGATTTTCTTACAATTTTAGAACAGATAGACTTGGAGAGTGCTGTTAATGATAGAACCAAAAGCCTCGTAAGAGGTTTCATTAAGCAAGAAACTATTACCTGGGAAGAACTCAAACAGATCCTCATTAGAAATACAGAAGTAATAGTGTGAGATATTTTTAGATTTGTCACTCTGATGATTTAAAGCTTGAAAACATCCTTTGTCTTTCACCAATTCTAATTCTCTTTCATAATTTCTCAATTTTGGTTGCATATGGGACATCTGCTTGTTCAGAAATTAAATCTCCTCTCTGTTGGTAAAGCTCAACCACAAAAGACCACCAAGTGCAAAGCACGTATGTGATAAAGGTCTTGCATCTAAGATATACGAAGAACTTTTAAAATTCAACAATAAGAACACAAATAACCTGATTAAAAAAGTGAACAAAATTTCTGAACAGACACCTCACCAAAATGATGTACAGATGGCCTAAGCATATGAAAAGATGCTCAATATCATATACCACTGGGGACTTGTGAAATAAAACAATGATATACCAGTTCGCATTACTAGAGTGACTAAATTCCAGAACACAACACCAAATGCTGGTGAGGATGTTGAGTAACAGAAACTCTTACTTATTGCTAGTGGGACTGCAAAATGGAATGCAAAATGGTACCGCCACCTTGGAAAACATGTTGACAGTTTTTTACAAAGCTAAACATAGTCTTACCATACAATTCAGTGATCACACTCCTTAGTGCTTACCCAAATAAGTTGAAAACATATATTCACACAAAAACATACATAAGAGTATCTATAGTCACTTTATTCGTGAGTACCAATGATGCAACCAAGATGTCCTTTGTCAGGTAAATGGATAAATAAACTGTGGTACGTCTGAAAATGGAATATTATTCAGTGATAAAAATAAATGAGTTACCAAGTCATGAAAAGACATGATGGACCCTAAATGCGTATTGCTAAGTGAAAGAAGCCATTCTGAAAAGGCTACATGCTGTATGATTTCAAATGCATGACCTTTTGGAAGAGGCAAAACTATAGAAACAGTAAAAAGATCAATGGTTTCCAGGGCATTGGGGTGGGGGGAGTGGGAGTGGGGGATAAATAGGTGGAACAGGGGATTTTTAGGGCAGCGACCTATTCTGTATGATGATGGGAACACGACACTATGCATTTGGCAAAATCTATAGAACTGTGCAACAAAAAGCATTAACCCTATTGTAACTATGGACTTTAGTTAATAATAATATGGCAATATTGGTTCATCAGTAGTAACATACATATCACACCCATGCAAGATGCTAGTAATGGGGAAACTGAAGAGGGGTTGGGGGAAGTGTGTGGGACTTCTTTGTACTTTCAAAGTACAAAGAAGCTCAATTTTCCTATAAGCCTAAAAGTTCTCTAAAAAAAATTAAGTCTATTAACTTAAAAATAATAAAAAGGCCACCAGGAAAATATCTATAGTAAAGAATTTTAGAATTCACTTCTTACAGCAAGGAAAACATAAACCAGATAAACTCTGAGAGATTTTTAGTACTAGGGTCTTGAGACTGGCTTATTATAGAATTTGGATTTGACCTTGATAATCTTAAAGAGGGACTAGGGAAGCTTGGGCTTGTTCTGGCTTCAGTGCTGTCAGAGGTGGAAACAATGGCTGTGTTAACAGTTTTTATTCCAAGAGGTGGGGGATTAAAGCTAGTCCACAGGTATCATTGGTAAAAAAGCAGTAGTCACTTATTTTAGTCAAGAGAGGGGGATAGTTGAAAGTCATTTTTGTGGTAATGAAAAGGCCTTGTGTCTGGCTTCCCAAACATGGTTATAGAGTGTATTTGCTCAAGTGTGGTTTACATCTTACGATCATTTTTTTTTTTTCAATTGGAATCATCATGGCTTAGATGTTCCTGGGACTGTTTTTCACTTGCTTACTATAATAACATGACAACAATTAAATAAATCACACCAAGTCTTTCTTGATACCAAACTAAAATACCCAAGGTGCTCATTTGTCCAGCTGTCCTCTATTATCTAAGCAGCTCACAAAGTTCAGCCAGATATTTCAAAGAATATCTGACTGTTTGTTCTACCTTTCAACCAGACTTTGATGACAGTGTAATTCAGAATGCTTTCAGATACAGGGAATATAAAATTTGAATGGACTGACTCAAACAATAAGGAAAAATGATGATCAGTCATAGTAAGACACATAATTTTGGTACTTCCAGGTCTGGTAAATTCTGAGGTTTAATGACATTATTAAGGACACAGATTTTCTTCATCTTTCTACTCTACAGTCCTCAGTGTGTTGGCTTTTATCAACAGGCCTGTCCTCTTATGGCCTCAAGATGGCTGCAAGCACCTTTAAGCATTATATTCCCACACTATCAGAAAGGAGAAGACTGCACTTTTTATTTGCCCCTTTTAAAGACCAAGAATAACTTTCCAGTAACTTTCTCTGACCATATGCGTCTTCCTCTATTTGTAATGTTGCTCCATAATCTGAAATAAAATTACATGTGTCATTGTATAAATTCCCTATGTCTGGGACTAAGTCCAGGAAATATTCTTTGAATGTAGATCAGGGGCTGGCAAACATGTTCTGCAGAGAGCCAGCGAGTACATGCTGTAGGCTTCGCAGGCCACATATGGTCTCTATTGCATAGTCTTGTGTTCTGTTTTTGTTTTTCTTTACAACTCTTTAAAAATGTAAAAGCTATTCTTAGCTTGAGGGCTGTGCAAAAACTGGCTTCCAACAATAAAGCTGGTAAACTATACAGTGTTTTATGTTTTTATCATACATACAGTTCAATTCAACAGATAACTATGGCACATATCCTGTGCACCAGGCATGGAGAATGCAATGTGAGTAAGTGAAGTAGGTTCCTATTCAGACAAGAAGCATTCAACTGAGAAAATAATCCTATAACCAGAGGAAATCACTGAATATAGTGAATCTTTAGATTCCAGAGGCTCCCGTATAAAAGAGAACACAGCATCCATAACTTTTTTGCTATGTTCTTGCTTTTTTTAAAGCCCATATTCAGAAGAATATGTTTCTTATTTATCTCTTTTCAAATATCACGTGTTCCTTGATTATCTTCATGTGCAGGACTGTGTGAAGAATTATGCTTTTCTGTAACAATAACATTTATCTTCTTGTTGGATTCTTCCTCTTTTCACCTTCTATGTGCTCCATGGGTAAGTTTATAATTCTTCTTTGAGCAAGCTGGAAAAACTTCTGTATCTGTAGCCAGGAACCAACTCCCTATGTGGGAATTAGGAAGCTGGTGATCTTGGTGGTGCAGGTGGAATGGTATCTCCATGGTATTCATCTCTTACGAGGTTGTATATCTCATATCCTTCAAAGACTTAGAACAAGTTTTCCAATTTGCAAAATTGAAGGGGTACTTAGAAACTAAAGTTTGTAAATAAAAAAGAGAAAAATGATGCCTTACTCAGTTTTGGACCACAAACTCCAGAATTTCAGTGGGCAGCTTAACATCAACAATCACGTACTTCCACTCACACAACATGCAGGCTGCAGGTAGACTATGGCTGTGTTGGACCTCATCAGCTCTCCACCACCTTTTCCTTCTGGAATCCAGACCAAAGAATAAGCCTTAATCTGGGAAATTCTGTTCTTGTGGCAGAGGACAGAAGACCAAGATGAATCAAACAGTCGTATTTAAAGATTCTCCATTGCTCTCTCAAGATGTAGCAAGGAGAATAATAACAATGATAATAATAATATTATAAGATAAAAGTTGAAGGATCAAAGGTTTACTGATATCTTGAACAGTCACAGGGTCTTTGCACCAGGCTCTTTTTACTTTTGTCAATACAATTTTCTCAAAAACAGGTTTTTTTTTTTAATTCTATTTTATTATAGTCAGCTCCGAGAGCAATCACTACCTCCCACAATTCCTTTTGAACATAGTTCTTTCTCCCTACTTAATTTCAGGTCCTTTGAGCCTATCAGGTATTTGTGGAATTATGCCCTTTTTTTACCAGAGCCACTTGCAGAATCCAACTGAAAGGGCATCTTAATCCACTCAGAAATCTGAACATGAAGCATGACATGGCAATATTTGGTATTTAGACTGCTGTAAAAAAGATTTCCTAATTTTAATATTTTATTGATTGGAATTGATAAACCATTCTGTTTCCCAGTTCTGCAAATTCCAGAATTGCTGAGATCTGTATCTCCTTTCATTCCTACTTTCAAACTCATCAGTTCTTTCCTGACCTCAGCTTTCTTTCAGTGCTTTTTCAAATGCACCTCATAACAACCAGCTCAGGCTGGTAATGTACTGTTTTGAAAACTTTCTGCCCAAAGCCACAGCCCTTTATTGCATCAATTGCCTTCCAAATACTGTCAAACAAAAATGTTACAAAATATTTTGCCCCCGTATAACACTTTCCCAGTTTCCCATAATAGTTTCTCTTCCTCCTGGCGTCCAGAAAAAACTTTGTCCCATACATTAGGCACTTCTGTTACAGCAGCCCACATGGTTTAGCAGTTATTTTCTCGAATGGGTCTTTCTTCTGCTGTAACAAATAAACCCCATAGCTCAGTGGGTGACCTCAGGAGCATTTGAGTTCTCTCACATTACATGCAAACTGTGGTTTGACGGTGGCTGCGGTGACAGTGTTCCACTCTGCTTGACTCTGCTGTGGGTCTCCTTGTTCCTGGACCTGGCATGGTGGTGCAGTCCCTGTCTGGGACATGTTGTTTTCATGGCAAAGGGCAAAAGCAAGAGGCTGGGAAGAGTCATGAAAGCTCTTCCAAAGCATATGTCACATTTGCTCATATCCATCAACCAAAGAGGGCAGGGAAGTATCTTTCACCAGAGGGAGGCCCCAGGTCACAGGGCAATGGGTGGAGAGAGAAAGAGGGAGTGACAATCCCTGTAACACAGTTCACAACAAATGCTGCGGAGCAGGAGGCTCCTTGTGAGATTACATTTCATGAATGAGTTACTCCTTGGATCAGAGTAAAAGCCCTCAAATAGGATAGCAGGACTCACCATAAGCTTGTCCATTTGTCATTTAACGTTGGAATCCATACGGATAATGTGCTCAAATAATCAAGATGGAATCTGAAATAAGCTTAGTATTTCATTTCTTCTTCCACTATCCTAACCAACACCTTCACCCAACTTCTCTACACCATCTTCATTAGAGAAGATAAAAGTATTTTCATGATTAAAACAGAAAGTTTAAGACCTGTAATGGGAAAGAGCTTTTCTAAATGACTTCCACATAAGACTGGCAGAAGATGTTATATGTAAGCCAACTTATTTGTGAGCTCTGTGGAGTGTACCATCCCCAAAGAAATGTCTACAATTTCTCACTTGTCAAACAAGTATCTACCTTACTGGATCCTAAATAAGAATTATATTAGTAAAGATATTAAAAAAATTTTTTTAATGATAGATAAAATTCTCTCTGATTTTTAAATCATCCCTTATGTATACTTTGCCCTAGAAATTCAGATGTTTCTCATTTACATGAATTCTACAAGTTAAACAACACTTTTTAAAAAATGAAGCATCCTATTCTTTATCACATGGGTTATATGTCTCCATAACAATTCTATTTAGCCCTATTCTCTACACGTAATTGTTACATTTTAATTTTATTCTAAAGGCCTAAAAATATTTGCCATCATTTGGAATGAACCTGCTTAGGTTCAGCTGTTGTTAGTATAAAGGCAGTTTCTTCTTTTGTAGCAGAACAAACTCCTTTTCATTTGCCCTTGGAGAGCACATTTATAGAGAGGCATTTACAGAGATTTCAAAAGAAGATTTGATGCCAAGTGCCAGAGTAAAGCGAATGCCACCAAAACTACAATTTTATACTTCAAGAAGCTAATAGGCCTTTAATAAAGCACATTTCCTGTTGAGATAAGTAGAGCTAAGTATTTTCATTCTACACATGAGGGGAAGCAAGGCTGAGGAAGAGTATAAAGTAATTTGTCCAATGTCAAAGGAGTCAGAAGTAGAACTTGGAACAGGGCCCTAACAGATTACCGTGCAAAAGAGAGTTACAGAAATTAGAAACCACTCCCTCACATTATAGCATTTCTATTGCAAGAATAAACAGCCTCTGTCCCAGGAACCTATTTCAACGGGGAATGCAAATTTAAGTGGCTGAGCATCCAAATTAATAAAGAAAATCACAATACCCACATCATTTCAAAGCACATATTAAAAATTAAAACTAGAAGATTTATATTATCACAGAACTCACAGGACATCCTCAGGCTCTTCTATTTTCATCAAGGGGAGCCATATCATCTATTTATGGACCAAGAAGTCATTCTGCATCCAGAGTACATATGTGCTATATATTTATATGGTTAAAAATTCTTATTGCTATTTATCTGCCATATAATGTAACTTTAATACTGGGGATAAAGATAAAGGCAGAATATAGTTTACTGATGAGCTCACTATGGCAGCTGATGGACGGTGAAACTGCTGAGCACTTCCTCTTACAGATATAACTTTTAGTAACAGGAACTTTTAAATTTTGTGTACAGTTCTGGGCACACGTAATAAATAGTAAATATGATGACCAGCAGGGTGATAAAGGACATTGTGCTTGGATTTCCTGAGACATCTGCATTCTTTTTCCAGTAAAATTGATGGAATGTCCATTTTCATATCTATTACGTGTGTCTGTGGCACCAATAATCATTGTGCCTTGGCCCCGTGGCTAGACCATAAATTAAATACACAAATCATCTCTGCCTCACCTCAACCTTGAGAGGGCATGCTCACTCAATTTCTAAAGAAATGCCATAAAATGTGTGTTTCCATGACTATTTTAATGCTTCATGATTCAAGCAACTACTTTAGCAGATCTCAGAAATATCTTAAATATGACCTTACTCTTGCCTCTTAGTTATAAATTAATGACTCCCTCCCCTGTCAAAATCACTTAAAATTTTTATAAATAAGACCTTTTGAGCTCTATGAAATTTAAATCATATATTTTATTTCTAATGTCACTATAAAATCCAAGTGTGTGTGTGTGCGGGGAGAGTATTATAAAGTAATAACATTTATTTACAATTAATATGTTAGAACTTACATATCCATGAAACGCTATTCTTCAAAGTTGTCACCTTAAACACTTCAAGTGAACTTCAATGATGTTACCTTTTCCAAAACACCACAGATAGTGTACATATTTGTCAGTCCTGGGCTCTCTTTATAGTCAGACCCTTTTTTTTAAATGATATGTCTAATCTATCATTACATTTTACCAGACTAACTTCTAATTAATGTTAAGCTGCTTCCAAAAATTAAGGTCACTCTGCAGGTTTCACACTGTATTACCATGCAAAATCAATTGCTTAAGGACTACAGAAATTCAAAAATATTTCTGAGGAAATAGCAATATAATTAGCTTAAAAGTAAAGTAGAAATAAAGTTCCAAATAGTCCTTCTAACAGCAGTCACCACTCAAGCCCTGGTGTCTCTGCTTCAGTTTATGGTGAGAAGCTTACCTCTGACTTAAGGCATCAACTCCATTTTTCTAGAGGATGCTAAACCACTTTCCCCAAGGCTCTGGAGAAACCCACATTCTTCTACTAGTCTCTTCACAAATGTTAATTATAATAATACTAGTAATCACATTAATAATAATAATAATGCATATTTATAATGGGCCAAGCATTTCCTAAATGAAATATTTCCTTTAATCTTCATAATAATCCAATTTAACTCTCACAATAATCTTATAAAGTAAGGACTGTATGAATTTCATTTAATGCATAATGTCTTTGAAGCTGAGATGGGACTTCCCTCTAATGGTATTACTGATTTGGTACTGCTTATCTGTAGAGCGGTCCTAGACAATGACTATTCACAAATCACTGTAAAGAATAACCATCCCTTCCTTCATTCCTCACCCTCATTTAAGAACTACTCAGATAATGGTTCCTAGAATTCCTTCAGTGAGAACCATTTTTCAGTTTCAGAAAGGCTTGGTTAAACTCATTTATTTTATCAGGACTTTTTTCCCCCTAAAATATGGGTATTTTAAAGTTCCAAGAAGTGAATAGTATATATACTTCCCTGAACTTATTTGATTATGAAATTTATCTACCCAGAAAATATTTTAGGCCTATTACTAAAAGGAAAATACTTTCTCATCTCACGTAAGAGATAATAACACTCACAAGGCTGAATTATCTGAGTGCCACTCTCTGCGTGGTGTTATATCCAATAGAAAGACAAATCCGAACTTAATATTCAGAAAGTACTGCATCTCTTAATGGAACTCTTTGAAATAGACAGCAGAGGGGTAATTACATTGAATTTACATACAGCAAAAGTCATTTAAAACCTCCATACCCTGTTGGTATACTGTCATACCCCAATGAATCTGTTAAAAAAAAAATCTATTTGCTTTCTTGCCTTCAAAATGCTCTAGAAAATTCTCAGATTTGCACTGACTCTATTCCTTCTTCTAGTTCTCCTTCCTGTCAACTTCAAAATCAGTTTTTACATAAGTATCTCCCTGTCTGTATCATGATGCTTGCAGCTACAAGTAAACAGATACATGTTTGGACAAAAATCACATGAATAATGAGGAATTTATCTTCCTACATAAAAGACTTAGAGGCAAGGTGAGCTCATGGTAGTTATTTAATAGCTCACCACTGTGAAGCCTTCAGTTAGGTTGTTCTGCACTTTTTTCTTGTTTTCCTTTCTTGGCAATAAGATGGTTGCAACAACTCAAAATACTACATTTGTACCCCAAAACATCCAAAGGCTGGAATAGGACTAAGCCTCTTGTCATATATCCCTTTTAAGGAATGAAGAATATTTTCTCAGAAACACTGATATTTTAATGCCTCATTGGTTAGGATTTCATCACATGCACATGTATAAATCAACCACAGGCAAGAGGAATGGAATAATTATTATTAGCTGGTCTAATCAAGACTCAAGTCATGAGGTTGGAAAGGAGACCATGAAGTATCTGATTAAATGCTGATTTGTTCAGAAAGTGGAGACATATTTTTGAGTAGAAACCATTAGGAACTATTACCTGCCCTTTCTACTTAGCTTCTCTTCCACTCTTGCAATATCCCACTATTCATTTTTCCTATTCAGCCCTACAAAAGACCCTGCAAGCAAATGAACTCCTTCATAAGGAGACATGGAGAGATAAAGTTGCAGTTATACACTAGTTTTTCAGTGGCATATATGTATGTATGGCATGGACAATACTAATGCATAAATAGCATCCTATTATTTCAATAGCCTGTCATTTTCCTTTTAACAGTAGATTATTCATCTTTCCATGAAAATGAATTGACTCTCACAAGATTTTTACTGACTGGCAATTAACTTTGTGACGACCAAAATTATGAACCATTTGTATATTTTCTTGCATATTCTTTGCTTATTTTTCTTCAAGTTTGTTTTCTTATTGATTGAAGACTTCCAATGTACTAATACTAACTTTTTTTTCATATATATTGCAACTATTTTCTCAGTTGACTTTCAATTTGGGTATGTATTTTTGTCACATAGGAAAGACTTTTTCACATAGGAAAGAGTTCATGTAGTCAAATTCATCAAGTTTTCCTCATAAAGCCAAACTTCTATGTACTCTTAAAATGCCCTCTCTAACCTCGGATTATATATGCTTTGTCTGTATTTTTACCCAAAGCATACTTTTAAAGTATTGACCCTGAAGCCAGTTCTCCTAGGTTCAAATCCTAGTCAGCTACATATTAGGTGTGTCAATTAGGACAATTCAATTAAATTCATTTTGATTTAATACCAAGTCACTTAGAACCCACAATACTTAGCTGTTCTTCTAGTACTGTTATTCCATGTTTTATAGGTGAAGTTCTAATCCATTTGGATTTAATCTGGTACACAATACAACTTAAGGAGTTTACATTTTCAAACGGTTAGCCAACTGTCCCCAAACCATTTAAGTCAAATAATAATTCTTTTCCTGCTGATTTCAAATGTGACCTTTATCATAACTACACTCCATATCTGATTCATGTGTTTCTGGGCTTTCTATCTTGTCACATTTCCTTGTATTTTCTGTAGTTTTTCCTTTATTTTAATACTATGCATCTTGGTACCCCCCTCCAAAATTCCTGAGACTCAATATGGATTGTAATCTCTTACAAAGTTCCTTTTCCTTTCTGTCACTGAAAAAAAGTTTGTCTTGGCATCAACATTTTCTAATACTAACAATAAAATTTATATTTTCTTACTGTTGGCATTTTCCTAGTATGTCTTTCTCACTTTAACCTTTTACTTTCTATGTATCTGAAACATTTTATTTAAATAGCTACATTTATTATATAAGCTTACATTTGGGTTTTGATTTTTGACCCAATCTGTTTACTTATACATTTTAAAATGTTTTCTTTAATGTCATGTTTTTGTTTCTAATTTGTTATTTTCCTTCCTTTAATAAATGAAGGAAGCCTTTTGTTTTGTTTTCTGTGTGTTTGTATGTGCATGCTTAATGATACTTTTGTTTCTCAGCTGGTTCCAGTTCTACTGACTAACTTCACATAATAATGTGCTTAAAGTCTTACCTATTTTTTTCATGAACTTTGATAATATTTTTAAACTAATCTTTGCCAAGACTGATGAGATATGAGCACATTCTCTGGGACTTTCACCCACTCCCAGCAGTAAACAAGAGACAGCAGAGCAGGAGGTTGGCCATGTTCCTAAACCGTAGCACAGGGACGCTTTAGAAGTACTGGCAGCTCGGCTGGTTACGAGTAAAATCATTACCCCCTTTACCCTAACACTTTGCCTTAGTCAGGGAGAGTGACCCAAGACTCAGAAGTTAGTATGGCTTAAAGAGATTTTTTTTTTACATTGATAATCATTTCTGGGATTCTCATATACTTAATATCTATATATGACTAATATACAAATATATATGAATAAGAAGGTGCTAACATAATCATCAGCAAATCTCTTCAATCTTAGCAGACAAAAACTGCTGTTAGAACACAAAGCACTATCACTGTGATGGGTGCTCAGGTACTACTTTAGAATTTCAGAAGCAGCTAAGCCAAACACTGAGTGTGAATATGTGTTGTTGTTGTTTTTTTAAATCAATAAAATTGTTCCCTTTACTCTTCTACCTTTTCTGAAATTGCCACATAATCTTTCTTTCTCAATCCACGTTCAGTACATTCCACCACCCTGGGTGGGATATAGGAGAGAAAAGTTGTGGGACGTAAAAAATAACACTTGTCACTATTACTTTTTTTTAAGCCCTCAGAGAAATGAAACACCTTTAAATACGTTACAGAACCAGATACAAAATTAAGTGCAGTTTGTTAGAAGATATGTAAAATGTGATTCATCTGCTATTAATCTCTTAACCTCCTCTGCAGCGTGTTGTCACCCAACAGGAACAATCTAGAAGCCTTTCAGAATCTGACACCTCTACTGTAAACACTGCAGATTAAAGTCCCTGGTGCTTGTTTAGAAAAGTCCTTGATCCTCACAGTGGCCAATTCTCCACTTTAAGAACAGAAAGAAAGTTGATGGTAAGCTGCTGAAGAAAAACATTTTTTAAGAAGAAAAATATCTATTGGCTACAAACAAAGGAAAGCTGTAGGGAAGCTAGCTAAATATGTGGCTATTTCTTTAAGTAACAGTTGTACTTTACAGTACATCCAGCTATTTGCTCTGGTGAAATGCTCAGCATCTTAAATTTAAACAAGAGCTCGTATATATACAAGCTGAAAAAAATCTCTTTAGCCTGATCAAAATTAGATAATGACATTGAATTCTACTTGTCTCCCCTTTCTGGTAGGTGTTCATGACCCTTTCTCTGGAAGACTTTCCCAGAGGATTTGTTTAACATGCATGTTTCCTAACTCTATAATATAGTTCTTATTTAATTATGATGGAAATCCCTATAAAGATTTCCCCCCAAAACGGGTATGTCTAAGAGGTATGGAGACCATAGCACAAAAGTTACAAGTAACCATTTAATATTCTTATTAATAGAAAACACTATCACCTTTTCCTATGAAAAATATCTGATAGCTGAAAAGAAATAAACAGAAAAATAGAGCTTTGTCTATTTTAAGGCAAATATATATTTACATTCAACTGAAGCTCTGTGTCCAATTTTGTACCCTAGGAAAAGATACATTTTTAAAAATTTTAGATAGCATTTATCATATAATACTTCAGTTAAATAAAATATAACAATAATTTTGTTTGTCTTCTTTTGGTGACGCCAAGAGTTATGATTACCAAAGATACTTAATTGAATGCTTTCTGCCCTTAGTTATACTTGAACTTTTGCTCTACATATATTTTTTTCCTTAAATCACTCAATGTCAATTTTCTCTGACAGCATATTTAGAAAGTAAGACTACACAAATCACGAAGGGAGTCTGCTTTACTGTCTGTTTGACTATCTTTTACGCATCATTGTTTACCCTGTGCCTAGAGTGATTCTTTGTGTGTAGAAGGTACTGATAAGTATCAATGATGTGGAAAGGCTACCCTTAAATCTATTCTAAGGGCTTGCCTATCCTGCGGAGTCACTCACCAGTACCAAAGTACCAAACATCTACAATGTGTTAACTCTGAAACTTTAATGACAAAACGCCATGATACCTTCATGGAATGTAGAGTCCAAGTCAATGGAAATCTGACAAGCAATTTCAGTAACTGTGTAGACAGAGATGGCACCGAGTGCTATGGGAGGATGCTGAGTGGCACCTCACACACTGGGTGACAGAAAATGGATATACAGACTGAAATTTGAATCATACAGAGGGATTATTCAGGTGAAGAGAGATAGAGAACAGAAGTGGTTGATGGGGAGCATGGAGATAGAACCCATCTGGCAAAGGAAACAGCATATAAAAAACACTTGGAGAAAGATAACAGAATGTTTAGGGTACTTTAAGTAGCTCAATAAGTCTGGAAAACAGAATGTGAGAAGGAGAGATGTGAAAGGGGAGACCAGAGAGGTAAACAGGAGCCATATCTCCAACTTGAGGAAGAGGTAGAAGGTTCGGGTCTGGGACATGGGACTATTCACACCACTTTGAAGGACACTAGTCCAGGTTTCACAGTGGGAAACCCATTAATGGCATTCGGTTTGGCCTGAGAGTTTAAAGTTATGTCTTCCTGGTCTCCAAAATATCATCTTAGAACAGGGTTTATTGGCTGAGGCAGCAGACTTCTATTAAGAGTCTGTTTCTAGTAGCCAGAAATACCCTATGGGAACAATGACTTCAACAGACCTAAGGCTTTGACTGCATGCAGAGGAAGATGGATAGATGGATGAATGGGTGGATGGGTGGGTGGATGAATGGATGGATGGAAGGATAGACAGATAGATATTTAATGATATATATCATATAACCTCTGGTGAGTGACACCAGAGGTTAGGCAAATTCTTTAGAATAAATTTAAGAGTGGCTCCATTTCTTATCTTCATTACTGGGTAATGTTTATTGGTGCCTTCTACACACAATGAACATTTCCTGCTTTGGATCTAATAGGTACTCATTGCTCTTGCATGAAACTCCTTCACTATCATTGTGCTTGACAGATGGATTTAAGAGTGTAAATATGGTAAACTGAATATTGCCTGGTTTAGAATCAGCCTTCTGGCCACCCTCTCCTCCTCTTCCACCTTCTCCTCCTGCTCTTCACTATTGTTCTAATTATGAGGACCCTCACAGCATCTCACAGACCTTCTATTGCCAAAATTCATAAAGTCCATAACATATAAGGATGCTGCATGAAATCTCAACATGAAGGCAAATTTGGTTCCCTATTCTCCTCTGAGCTTCTTCTTTCAAAGTAGTTTAACACAGAACAGCTTAAATTTCTCTAAATTCTCTAAACATAAGTATGTATTTGCTTACCTTACACTCAAAACTCTGACCAACCTCTGTTAGAAACAGTTTTACTTAAAAGTGTGGAAAGAAGCCAGTTTATTTTTACACAGCAGTAGAAGCCAGGCCAAGAACTGATAACTGATTTTTTTTTTTTACTCTGGTAAAAGTAGTCTGACACACATTCACCCACATTGCTAAAATGAAGACAAGAAATGACAAGTGGCTCCAGAGGAATTGATTTTAGACTGTTTAAATCTGGACTAGTCAAGAGGAAAAAAAATCTACTAAAAAACTTCCATCAAATATGCCATGGTCTCTCAAAGAACATCCTTATATTTCAGAAATTAATTTTTTTCAGTTTTTTTTCTAAGTGCTAATAGTTCCCTTCAGGATGCTGGAGCAGGTCTTAATAATAAGGAAAACAGGACAATCTTAGAAGCAGGTATGATGGTCTTGGATAATTGAAAAGCCTCTGTCCATAAAGCCTGATGAGCTTGCTAAGCAAGAGAGAGTTTAATTTTGGTCTGGAGTCAATCAAGAAGTGATTCCCAGCTCTGTGCAAAGAGCCCATCTATCACCTGCTACCTGAGAGCAAAAAGAATGGAATTTAGACTGAACAGAATAGGCGGCTGCCAAAAAGCTATTTGGAATTTCAGGAATGGAGGAAAATGACTAAGCATATAGAGTTTCTCTTGTCTGTGCTTTGAAGCACCCAGGTTGGGCAGAGGGAGGTGAAATATTGTAGAAGTAGAATTGCACTGGGTAGACAGATGGTTAGGAGGCCTGACTTTTGGTCCTGGCTTGGATTCTAATTGCATGGTCTTGAAAAGCATTTAACCTACTTGGGCTTTATATTCCTCGGCCATAAAAATGATTGATTGAACTGGACAGTCTCTAAGCTCTATTCTATGAGCTTCAGGAAAACAAGGACTAGGTGTTTCTTCTTAGCCTCTGTAACTAGCAAAGGGCCCGGTACACAGTTAGCATCCAACAAATTCTCCCTATGTGAACAGAAAAACTATTTGCTAAATTTTTTCTAAGAGAAAAGCATTACATTTATTCATGTATATGCTAAGATTAAAGTAATTATCAAAAATATTGATAATGTACATTGAATACTAGAATATCAAGTTATATAATGAAAGAAGCCACACATAATTTAACACATTAAACTTAACTGAAATAGCACTCTGATAAAGACTAACTAGTACGTGTGATGAATATTTTCCAGCAGATCTGTCTAGCTATCAATTTAAATAGACATCTTGCTCAGGAGGTGAAGCTGGTTTCAGCTGAGGCTTTAATGTTAAAAATGGTCAAAAGTCAAATAACCAAAGGATGAGACCAAATCATTGGTTGCATTGAAGTCTAGCAGTAATTGTTTTTTTTCTGTAGGTCCCATCCAGATACAAGACAGAGAGAGGAATTTGCAAAAACCAATATTTGCATAAAATTTCTACATGCCTGTAATAGCCATGCTATTTATTTTCACAAATTTTGGGGTTACATGGCTGCTAAGTATGTATGGCAGCTAAGTAATTTATGACACTTAATACAACCAAATGGCTATGAACATTGGGTGATGGTCTCAGAGACAGTCAGAACACAACTTGGCAGGGGAGGCAATGGCAGAAGGAGAGAGGAAAATATTTGAAAATGCTAGATCTTCTCCAAGCGTCAATAATATATTGACTTCTGGCTACCCTTACATTGACAATAACTCATTTGATGGTGATGATGATTCAACTATTTTACCAATGAAATGAATATTAAAGACAAACACAAGAGGTATTTGTGGAGAAGAGGAAGCTCTTCTAATAAAGATACAATAGATAATGGTGCACACATGGAAGACTTAAGGACATCCTTTCAATTTTCCTATATCCAGACTTTTAAACGTGGATCTAGAAGTTGAAACAAGACTCTAAATCCCCTGGTGACGTTCTTGAGACCTAAGCCTGAGGCTCTTTAACATGGAGTTTTACTGTTTCTACATCAAGTATGCTCTCACCTCAAGCTTTTTGATTTTGAACTATTAAAATAGCCTAAAGGAGAATGCGTGTTGTAAAGATTCAATAAAATGCAACGTGGAACACACTTCTCTCTTTGCTAACAGGAAAAATTGAGGAGTCATTGTTCTCATGGCAAAGCCTAATGTAGTCTTTCTCAGCAAAAACAAAATAAATGAAATATCAAAAATTTTTAGACTGTAGATAATATTACAGTCCCATCTATACAAAAAAAAAAAAAAGATTAGGGTTATTATTACCTTGAGTCAAGTCACTATTTTCTAAACACAGTATGTACACAAACATATGGCAACATCTGAGTAACCATTCCACATTGGATCTAATTAAATTAGAATTAACCCTGATGTAGACTGTCTACATATGGCAGCTTTGATTCATAAATTCCTCAGTATTCATATATTTTCCTCTTGTTTCTGTGTCGTTCATGGCTTTCATTCACAAGGTTATCTGATCTTTCTTCACCAGTTATTACGTTTTTATGTAAGGGAAAGAGAAGGATATGTCCCTTCCTTAGAAGGTATTTCCCAGAAAATGCAGACAGTATTTCTTATGTTCCATTGGCCAGAACTTAACTGTAAGATTACATCTGACAATAAGCATAGCTGGAAAACATGGTCTTTATTTTAAGTGCTCATATAACCTTGTAAATATGTGGAATAGGGAGACAACTAGAAGACTACAATAAAACACTTACTCTTGAGATGAAACATCAATATAATCTGTTATTAAACTATCCAAGATACAATAATTGCATAGCTATGAAAACCAACTTGTAATGACAACAGACCTGTCTTTTAATCATCAACATTTGAACCCATTCTTAAGTTCCTTCATTAGAGGATGGCATTAATAACACTAATGCCCAGATACTGTATCTCTTTAAGGGTCAGTTTCTTTGGTTCTGTTTTCAAAAGCAAACAGTCCCGCAAACCCATCTCATAAATACATTCCATTAATCACAAAGGAAACCAGGTCAGAATTTCAAGTTTAGCACAATCACAAAATCAACCATTTTCAAATTAATATTCTTCTAACAGAGAATCAGTAAAGTCCATTATATTCAAAAGTTTATTATGTGTTAAATTCTTTCATGACATAGTATATCAACAGTATTCAATAAAGTTGATTATTCTTCCCCTCTAGAAGCATTCTTCACACTTGCTTTCCATGACTTTATACTCTCCTCGTCATTCTTTTCGCTCACTGCTCTCTCATTCTTTTTTCCCCTTGCTAATTATACATTGTCTCCATGACCACAAATCCTTGGAGTGATCCAGAGCTCATTTATTGGATCTTTGCTTATCTTGATATTCATTCCCTTGGTGATATCAACCAGTTTCATGACTTTAAAAACAATATGCTAGTGACTCCAAAATTTATATCTGCAATCTAGATCTACCCCTAAATTCCAGACTTGTATATCCAACTGCATTTTATTGTTTTTACTGGGTGTCAAATGGCATCTTGAACTCATGCCCACGTGAAGACCTCTGGCTCTCCTCATCCCAAACTTCCCTGTAGTCTTTTTAGTTTATCTAAATGATAACTCCATCTTTCAATGTCTCAGGCCAAGAAACCGTAAAGTCATCCTTCATTCCTCTTTTTTTCACTTCCATATCCAATCCAATAGGAAATTATTTGGGTTCTCCAGTCTATCTCCTCATGGCAGCCAGAATAATCTTTAAAAATTAGATCATGACAGTCCTATGACAAAAACTTTCTCACTGTCACCTTCTTTTATTCAGAGAATTAGTCTCTACTATGTTCTCCAGAACATTGTATCATCAGGTTGCCCATTATCACTTCCTCTCATCCCACCGTGTGCTCTCCTTGCCCATTCCTGTCAGCCACAACTGTTTACTTCTATTCCTTATTCACATCAAGAATGTTCTTACCTCAAGGATTTTGCATTTGCTATTCACTCTTACTCAAAACTTCTTGTCCCCTATGTTCACAGAGCTAACTGCCTCAATGCTTTCATGTCTTTCTCCAGTGTCACCTTCCTGGCAGGGTAGTACCTGACTTTTTATTTAAAATTAACCCCCTCACCCATCTAATAATCTAAGTCCCCCTTTCTTATTTTCTTTTTCTCCAAAGCCCTTTTCACCAACTAACTACTATTGACATGACTCATTTAGTTTATTTTCTGTTTCCTCAAACTAGAAATAAGCAATATGAAGGCAGGAATTTGGGGAGGCCTTTTTTTTCCTTTTAACTCATCCTTAGTGCCTAGAGAAGTACTTAAAATATGGAAGATGCATAATCATATTAGTCAAAGATATTAATAACATCTTAACCTTAAAAAGCATAAAATATGACCCTGTATGAATGCCTCATATCTACTCTTCTGTCTTCTTGTTGCCAAAACACAGCCTCTGTACCCTGCTTACTGAAACGAGACTCAAGGACAGAGTTTTGGATGAAGTAGAAAAGACAGTTTTATTTCCTTTCCAGGCAAAAGAGGTCACAGTGAGCTACTGTGACTGTAAGCCTGCTGGGGAGAAAAGGCAGGCACTTTTATAGCAAAAGTTCAAGAGATCAAGGGGTGGAGCTAGTTTCCATAGAGAAAGTATGCAGGGTAAAAAATTGTTGCAAAGTTGTTCTTGTTTTCAAAGATGCAGTAGTCCTCTTAACCTTTGCTGGGTATGAAATTCACCTCCCACTTTGAGAGAACAAGGGATGCACAGGAAGGGGGTCCATGGAAAAGAACTCTAGAGAAAAACTTATGCAATTTAAAGGTAGGCTGATAAATACTTTATGCCTTTTAAGCAGGCTGAGGCCTGCACCTTGAACAACAGGATACAAGGAAACCATAAGAAGCTAAAAACAACTGCAGATATGTACAGTTGGGGCGAGTTATGAACAAGATGCAGAAGACACCTGACTGCCATTTCTGAGTTGTTAGGGTCAAGAGGAGAGCACTAGGGTCAAAAGCAGGGCACTGGGGGCAAGAGGAGGGCGCTGAGCATGATCCTCACATGCAGCACCACTAGGGGTTTGGGAGAACCACCCAAGCCTCCCTCCCCGCCAGCCAAACCCTGCTCAGCAAGTGCATGAGCAAAACCCTTTACACCATTATATGGTTAAGCAGTTACAAACACCATTACAGATAGATATCAGATGGTCACTGATGACAATAGGGTCCTGCTTAGTTACATGCTAAGCCAGATCCATAATTGGTGAAGACTTATTGACCTATAAACCCCCTTAGGTTGCTCTTTGCCTTTCCCTATTTTTGTCTTATTTATGCAGTAGTCACAGATCAGTTGGATATGGATCCACATCAGACTAAATATTTGCTCTCTTGAGAATTTGCCAATGTATGCATTTTAATTGACCTATTACACATGGCTGAATGAATCCAGTGATTCACCAAAAAGGTTAAGTCCCTTTTGATTACATAGGAAAAATGCAGCATTCTAGAACTCTCCCTTGTCTAGACATTTAAGATTATTTGGTGTATATTCTCTTTCAATTTACATTCTGTCTTCTACTATTTGGTGGAGTCTTTCTTGCATTTTTCCCTGAAGTGAGGAATATCTTGTGTGTGCCCAGGTGATACTAAAAAGCCATATAAGGCCTAACTATATGTAACATTTGTTTCTGTGGACTGAAATCATTTTCTGGCATTACAGCACATGTGGGGCTCTATTGTACAATATGCTTTCATTTCATTTATAACCAAACTGAACAGGAGTGACAATGTGGAAATGAATATAGTTTACTCCTGTTCAGCTTGAGAAATTGCATCTGACACAAAGTGAAAGGAAATATGTGGGAGTGTTGAAACCAAAAAAACAAACAAACAAAAAAAAAAACCAGAAAATTCAGTCAAATGAAAAAATACAATTCTCTGCCCTCTCAAGGGAAAAAAATATATATATCTATCATGCTTTTATCAAATGTCAGCATCATTGGTAAGATATTTCTTATTATAGTTTACTTATATTTAGTGTATGTTTATCATGTTGTATAGTTTTAAATCACTAAAGACAATAATTGGCCATCATTACTAATATAAACTCTATTTCAGAAATATGTAGTATTAAAATCATGGCAGGAAAACTCATCAGTGGACAAGGCACTTAAAATAGCTCAATTTAGAAATGAATTTCTAACCAACACTGCACTATAAATTGGCAGAACAAAAAGCCTATAAAAGAAGTAAGTTTAAAGACACTAAGTATATCTAAATATAGCATGGTAAAAAGTTATTGTTCTATGTAGCACCCAACATCTTTTTCTGTTCACTGGTTAACAATGCCTTGTATTTCTTTCCCCAAACTATTCTTTCTCCATTCAAAATCTATATTTGATTGGCTAGTTTTGACTCCTTTTCTGATTGTTACAGACTGAATGTTTGTGTATCCTCAAATCTATATGTTGAAGCCCTAACCCCCATGTGATAGTATTTGGGAGTGGGGCCGTTGGGAGGTAATCAGGTTTAGATGATGTCATGAGGGTGGAGTTCTCTATGTAGGATTAGTGTCCTTATAAGGAGAGAAAGGGAGAGAGATCTCTCTGTATATTTGATTACACAGAGGGAAGGTAGCCATCTGCAAGCCAGGAAGAGAGTCCTCACCAGAACCTGACCAGAACCTGACCATGCTGGCACCCTCTTGAACTTTAAGCCTTGAGAACTGTGAGGAAATAAATTTCCATAGTTTAAGCCACCCAGTCTGTGACCTTTATATGCATTAGGTCTGGCCAATCTGTGTATTTCATGCCTCTGGCCATGATGACTGAATCCTGAAGGACTATTTGGCACAACTCAAACCATTAAAAATTAGATCTGGATATTTTTAGAATTCCCTCAGTCTTTCTCAGCTGGGGATCCTCTCTGAATCGCAGCACAGAAAATGATCTCAATGACTACTTTCTCAATTCTCCCCAAGAGTACTCCAGTACTATGTATGTTTTGAATTAATTCTTATTTTGTGGTTAGTTTTATTCCTTTAATAACTACGTAAGTTTAAAAAGCTAAAGCTCTAAACATTCTTAGAAACAATAAACAGTACATATATGTGAATTAAAAAATACATGTGCAGTAAAAAAAAAAAATGATCTATCAAGCCATGAAAGACATAGAAGAAACTTAAAAGACATACTACTAAATGAAAGAAGTCAGTCTGAAAAGGCTACAAACTGTACGATTCTAACCAAATGACATTCTGGAAAAGGCACAGCTACAGAAACAATAAAAAGATGGTGGTTCCAGGGGTTTGGGGAGAGAGAAGGAGGGAGGAATGAATAGAAGGAGCACAAGGGATTTTTAGGGCAATGAAATTATTCTGTATGATACTATAGAGGTGGCTACATGTCATTATGCATTTGTCAAAACCCGCACAATGTACAACATCAAGAGTGAACCCTAATGTAAACTATGGACTTCGGTTGATAATAATGTGTCCATGTTGGTTCATCAATTGTACCAAATATGCCACACTGATGAGGGATGTTGAGGGTAGAGGAGTACATATGTGTGGGTTGGGAGGGCTATGTGTGAACTCTCTGTATTTTCTTCTCAATTCTGTTGTGAACCTGAAACTGCACTAAAAGAAGAAAGTCTATTTTAAAAAAAGAAAAAAAGAGCACCTCATTATTACCATCCACAATGCCATGTAAGACAGAAAATTGTTCATGTGCAAAACATCCATTGTCTTGAAACAATGAACGCGTTACAGCATCAGGACTTACATCTCTCATATTTAAACGCTAGTTGAGAAAACCTCCCTTACCAGGGAGTGCGAGATTGGAAGAATGTAAAGATGGAGCTACTAGGCTCCATGGATCTCAGTGTAAGTGATGCTTCTTAGAAGCCCTCCCTGACCTCTGTCTTAGTCCGTTTGAGCTACTATATAACAAAAATACCTTAAGCCAGGTGGCTTATAAACAACAAACATTTATTTCTCACAATTCTGCAGGCTGGGAAGTCCAAGTCCATGAGATTGACAGACTCAGTGGCTGGTGAGAGCCTGCCTCTTCATTACGTCCCATCTCCTCTCTATCCTCACATGGCAGAAGGGCATGGGCTCTCTCTGGAGCCTCTATTCAATAAGGGCACTAATCTCATTCATGACAGCTCCAATAGCATGACCTAATCAAGTCCCCACCTCAAATTCTCTTCACATTAGAGATTAGGTTTCAACTTACGAATATTGAGGGAACACAAACATTCATATCATAGCAACCTCTGGGATAAGTTAAATCTCTACTGTGGACACTCACGCACACTTCTTTTATGCTAGGTGTCATAGCTGCAATTTTAAAATTATGTTTGTGATTATATGATTAATGCCTGGCTTGCCCATCAGACTTTAAGCAACATGAAAGTAGAAACCATGTATCTTTTTGTTCATCATTTTATCTCTAGTACCGAGCATTATATCTCACATGTAGTATGTGCCAAATAATTGTGGGATGGGTGAAATGAATAATCTTAAAAATATTTATTTTCATATTCAATAAAGGTATTCTGCACTTAAAATTCTATACCCATTAAAGTTACAAAATACAATACAGTAAAGAAAAATCTAAAAGCACCTTGCACACTTAAGTCTCTTAGTACCAGGAAAGTGGATTTTTTTTCTAGTCTGTTATCTTTTATTTCAAGGAGATGTAAAGTTACTGGCACTCACTTAAGGACAGTAAATTGTTTACTTATAGATCCTGTCATCAAAGATAGCAATTGTAGAGGCATAATTTTTAGACATATAACTAATTTTTACACCACATTCTTATAAATATGTTTAAGATAATTAAAATGGTAGAAAATGATTGCTAAGAAAATTTTAATAAAATTTTAGTTCTTAAAATAAGTTTTTGATTTATTTTAAATGGGAGAAGTATACTTCTTTTGGCCAAAAACTTTAAGTGGTTTTAGGCACCTGAAGTTATTGAATTGCTGGGTAACCATAATTTTACTCATTACTAAGTTATAATCAATTCTAATAGACTAATTTAAAAACACTTGGCTTAAGTATTTGAATGGTCCAAAATTCAATAGCATATAATGGAAAACATAGATAAATTAAATCCCTTAGAAACCACTATGTGCCAAACTAGGCAAGTGTTTATTTACTCTTGAGATGGTCATTAATCAAGTCAAGTGAAGACTGAATGCAATTAATGGCTTAGGAACTACAAATATTCTCTTGACTAAGCTGAAAAATGGCTGATTGATTCTGCATTGCATGGAAAGCATGCAATGAAATTGGAAATATTTTGGTAAATATCAAGGAAACTTTGAGCATTTCCAAGTATTCTAGAGGTTCCCGCAAACTAAACAGACAGATACTAAAAGGTACATAGAATATATTTCCCTCTCCTTACAGGAACTAGAGGCTCTGCTTTTCCTTATAAGTGACAGCTGAAAAGAAGACTCAAAGTTTTTCCAGGACTCAGTTTTATAAACAATAAATTCTAAATATTTTCCATTTATGAAGAGATGTTTTAAGGCCAAAAGAATGAGAAAATAAGTACATGGAACCAAAATTATTGTATATTCCTTAATTGAAAAAGAGGAGGAAGCAAGGAATTAAAGTGATCTCTGAGGATAAAATCTAGGTCTCTTTCATGCTTAGAGTCTCTTACAAATATTAAGGCATTAATATATCTTTGCTAAATGAATGAATTAAAGACCATGCATCTGTTTTTCTTATATACCAAGCTTTACATTTATCTAGAGAAGATTCAGAATCTTACTTCTAATTATAGCAGATTCAGTCCTTATGGATATTACAGTATAAAATAATGAAACACACACACATATAAGATGGAAATTTTAGGTACTAATACTTATTTTTGAAAAGAAGCATTCATTTTTATTTTCCTTTTGGGGTACTTATTTTATGCTAAGTTGTAAAAAGAATATGAATAAAGACAAAGTACAAATAAACAGCTCAGTAATTGTCAATAAAAAACCATGGAAGAAAAAAGTCAAAGAAACTTAAGGCGAACACAAGAGTACCTGAAAATTCTAGGTACTAAATCAACATTTATTCACTGATCAAATGACTCTCAATCAAAAAGAGAATCATTTAAGAAATCAGGTGCCAGTCTAGAGAAGAGACCTTTTCCAATATATTTAGTAATCCAATGAACATTTGTTAGGCAACTCAATGCCCCATACACTGCCCAAATACTGGGAAGATAAAAACAAGACATTAAGAAATGTCATAAACTTATCATAAGATATGAGGAAGACAAAGGCATACAGCAATGACTTATAAGATAAGAAGTTAAACACTGTAACAGAGAATGCATAAGGCTAAGTGGGAAGGATCTGAATTACATCAATGAAGGCAAGAGAAGAGGTGCCACTTGGAATTAGGTCTTGAAGGATAAGAATTTTACATAATAATATCTAATGCTACAAAAAAGTAACCAAAATAATTACTTTATACACAACCTAGTGTATACCTAAGCAGGAATGATTGGAGTATATGCTACTCCTAGAACTGCTATTACTACTATAATGTACGTTTCACTCAGTCCTTCTATTATTAGTAATTCTGTGACAATAGTTATTTCTTTTTGAGCATTTGTCAAAAAAAGTCTATATAATGAATTTAATTTGAGAAGTACTTTTCCTGAAATGTTGTATTTCCACTTTTATTTCCATAATAATATCCAGCAAAATCCTTTTATTTGATTTTTTATACATTTTCAGAGTTCTGGTCCCAGATGGTAGGCTCCTGAACTTGCTTCCTCCCATAGACACACCAAAGCTACAGCTACACATGGAACGAATCCTTCTGAAAGAAATCTTGAAACTGGCTGACTCTTATCATACACATCAGGTAAACAAGAAAATACCCACATCAAAATGGTTGAAGAGGCTGACACATACTCGTGCCATAAACCCCATCTCCAGCACAGAAACATGCAATCATCAGGAGGGAAATTCCAACTCCCAGCTTCTCCCTGAAGAGTGAAGAATTTGGATCCAACATGTAGGGTGCCAACTTTTAAAATTTCTAGCTGGAGGATGTGGCCTCAGAACACCTACCTCTGAAAGCCACCATGAGACGCAAAAGACCAGCCAAACTTACATCAGACAAAATAGGCTTTAAAGTTTAATAAGAGACAAAAAGGTCATTATATAATGATAAAGGGATTAATTCAACAAGAAGATATAAAATTTGTAAATATTTATGCACCCATCATAGACACCTATATACACAAAACAAATTCTAACAAACCTAAAAGGAGAAATAGACAACAATACAATAATAGTAAGAGATTTCACTAACCCACTTTCAGTGATGGATATATCAACCAAAAAAAAAAAAAAATCAGTAAGAAAACATTAAACTGCACAGTAGACCAGATGGACTTAACAGTTATTTATAAAACATTCCATCCAACAACAGCATTATACACATTCTTCTCAAGTACACATGGAATATTTTATATGATAGATCATGTGCTAGGGTATAAAACAAGTCAATTTAGAAAGACTGAAATATTAAGCATTTTTCCAAATACAATGATATGAAACTAGAAATCAATTATTAGGAGAAAACTAGAATAGTCACAAATATGTGGAGATTAAACAACATGTTACTGAACAATCATTAAATTACTCAGGACATTTTTCACAGAACTAAAATAAAGCAAGTAATCCTAAAATTTATATGGAATCACAAAAGACCCAGAATTGCCAAAGCAATACTGAAGAAAAAGAACAAAGCTGGAGGAATAACCCTCCCAGACTTCAGACAATACTACAGAGCTACAGAAATCAAAACTGCATGATATCAGCACAAAAACAGACACATGGATCAATGGCACTGAATAGAGAGCCCAGAAATAAACCTACAGACTTATGGTCAATTAATCTTCAACAAAGGAGGCAAGAATGTACAATGGAGTAAAGAGAATCTCTTCAGCAAGTGGTGTTGGGAAACCTGGACAGATACATGTAAACCAATGAAGTTAGAACACTCCTTCACACCATACACAAAAATAAACTCAAAATAGCTTAAAGACTTAAGCATAGGACACGACACAATAAACCTCTAAGAAGAAAACATAGGCAAAACATTTTCTCACAGAAATTGAAAAAAAATCTTAAAACTTATGAAACTACAAAATACCCACCAAAGCCAAAGCAATCTTGAAAAAGAACAAAGCTGGAGGAGTCACACTCCCTGATTTCAAACCATGTTACAAAACTATAGTAATCAAAACAGTATGACATTGGCATAAAAACAAACACTAAGAGTGCTGTGTAAAAGGAAAGAAGGTTAGCACTCCCCTAACAAGGATGGAAGAAGCTCTCGGGCCTGACAACACTCATGAGGTTAAGGTACTGCCACCTACTTCATGACATCTAACCACTATTTTTGAAGAAACAAAAACAGTAATTTGAAAAGATACATACTCCAATGTTCATAGCAGCAATATTTACAATAGCCAATATATGGAAGCAACCTAAGTGTTAATAGATGAATGGTTAAAGAAGATAATATATGTGATCTATCTATCTATCCATCCATCTATACATATAGAGAGAGAAAAGTATATATATATATATATAACACACATATACATGTACATACAATGGAATACTAATAGCCATAAAAAAGACTAAATAATGGATGGATCTGGAGGATATTATGCTTGGTGAACTAAATCACACAGAAAAAGACAAATACTGTATGCTTTCATTTATACGTGGAATCAAAAAAACCCAAAACAAACAAATGAATGTATATAACAAAACAGAAACAAACTCAAAGATACAGAGAACAAACTAGTGTTTACCACAGGAAAGAGGGGAGTGGGAATGAGGGGCAAGATAGGGGAAGGGGATTAAGAGGTACAAACTACTAGTTATAAAATAAGATATAAAGGTGTAATATACAGCACTGGGAATACAGCCAATATTTTATAATTTCATATGGAGTATAATCAATAAAAATATTACATCACTATTTTGTACACCTGAAACTAATATTGTAAGTTAACTGTATATGAATTATAAAAAAAAAAAAAAAAAACAGATCCACAGATCAATGGAACAGAAGATAGAGGCCAGAAATAAATCCATACATATGTAGTCAATTAATTTTCACAAATTATCTAAGAATATACAATGGAGAAAGAATAGTTTCTTCAATAAACAGTGTTGGGAAAATTGGAGAGCCACATGCAAAGGAATGGTACTGGATCCTTATTTTACACCATACACAAAATCAACTGAAAATGGATTAACACTTGAATATAAGAGTTGAACCCACAAAACTCCTAGAAGACAACATAGATGTAAACTCCTTGTTATCAGACTTGGCAATGACATTTTTGGATTTGACACCAAAAGCAGAGATAGTAAAAGCAAAAATAAACATGTGGGATAATATCAAGCTAAAAAATCTTCTGCACAACAAAGGAAACCAACAAAATACAAAGGCAACATATAGAATGGGAAGAATATTGCAAACTGTATGTCTGATAAGGGGTTAATATCCAAAATATAAAAGAATTTCAGATAATTCAATAGCAAGAAAACCAAGCAATCTGATTTTTAAAATGGGCAGAGGATTTGAATAGACATTTTTCCAAAGAAGACATACAAATGGCCAACAGGTACATGAAAAGTGCTCAACAGCATTCAATCATCCTGGAATGCAAACCAAACCATTATCAGATATTAGTTTACACTTGTAAGAATGGCTATCATCAAAAAGATGAGAGATAACAAGTGTTGGTTAGAATATGGAGAAATGAAACACTTACGCACCATTGATGGAAATATAAATTGATTCAGCCAGTATAAAAATAGTACAGAAGTTACTCAAAAAATTAAAAATAGAAATACAACATGATCTAGAAATCCCACATCTAGGTATATATCCAAAGAAAACAAATCACTATTTCAAAGGTATGTCTGTTCCCCCATGTTCACTGTGGTATTATTTACAATAGTTACAGCATGGATACAACTATATATTGATGTATGAATGTATAAGAAAAAGTTGTGGTATATGTATACAATGGAATATTATTCAGCCTTAAAAAGGAAGGAATTCTGCCATTTGTAACAACATGGTTGAACCTTGAGGGTATTATGCTAAATGAAATAGGTTAGAGATAAGTAAATATTGTATGATCTCACTTACACGTGGATTTTGTAAAACTCATAGAAAGACTGAACAGATTGATGGTTGCCAGAGGCAGGGGGTGGGTGGGGGAAATGGGTGAAGGTACTCAGAAAGTACAAAATCCAGTCATAATAGAAGTACATTCTGGGGATGTAACACATAGCATGGTGACCACAGTTAATACTGATTTTTATATTTGAAATTTTCTAAGTTTAGATCTTAAAATTTTTCATTATAAGAAAAAAAACTTATAAGCATGTGAGGTGATAGATGTTAACTAAACTTACGTGGTAATCACTTAGCAATATATACATGTATCAAATAACTATGTTGTAAAACATAAATGAATGTCAATTGCATCTCAATAAAACTAGAAAAAAAATTTATTTTCTTCTTCTCTGTATTATCTTTTTAAATTCATGATCACTTATGTCCTCTCTCAGTCCTCCTGCATCAATTGTCCACTTAAGTATAGACTTCTGTAGCAAAAATCTTACTGCCCATAGTGCATCGTCTTGGTTCTCTCACCTAGTGTAGAAGCTGATGTTTTGGAGTTTTCCAGCTAACACTGAGTTTCCAGGTGGGTCCATGGTTTATTCACTCAGTTCTCCAGTGAGAAATGGAAACAAGATGGTGTGACTTATCTCCAGCAGCACTTTTTTTGATCAAAGGAATGTTTGTGCTGTTAGAAAGTATTTGTTCAAGTTGGCTATTCAAGAAATTGCTCTATAATCATGAAATTTTCTACAGACTGAAGTAACTTACAGAAGACTCAAGTATAGGAAAGATGCCTTACTCTGCAGAAAACTGTTAGGATCCACATAAACGGTTCATTTTATCTCCCATTCTGTGTTTTATGTGACTATAACACTTATTTCCCTGAGGAGAAAAGAATATACCAAAAATGAAATTTGAGGGTCTGAGCTAAGTTAAAACTCACGGGAGTTTTCCCCGAGTGCTCTAGATGGGATGTTTTCCCTATTTCATGAAATCACAAAGACAGAAGTAGGTTACAATTCACCATATTCAAGTAAATGAATTATGTATAATCCTATAAAGAAAACATTCATGCTATTTTACCCCTTGTCTCAAATTATACTTCATCATCTTTGTGTTATGCTTTACAGATCATTTCTAACACGTGGGTATTTTATAAATTAAAAATAAAAATTATTCAAAATCATATTACGACCAGAACAGTAGCAATTTCCCTCCTTGGCATGTTCCTCTGAAAGACATATGACTTTCTGTATCTGATTGACCTCACTTCTGTTGATGGTTTAACAGTATGTTTCATAATCCATAAGGCTTGGAAGCCTGTATTAACAAATGAAAACTTGGGATACTTGGGTTGGGGGGGGTATTTTTTTTCCCATGTCTTTTTTAAAAAATCCAGAATACTTCTGGGCAAAGCTCCTTTGATACCCTGTTTAGATTTTCCAATAAATATGGGGTAGACAACATTCAGGTTAGCTCTTAATCCGTAGATTGGAAAGAGTGGCACAAAAATCCATCACTGTCCAATCCCTGTTGCTATGAGCTAAAAGCTCTGGGAAAGCTGCAGTTTTCCTGCTTTCTACTCAATACAAACCAGTATGCTTAGGAGAACCTAGAGGGCAGTAGAACCTTTGTAAGTTTAAGGTTGTTACTTGAGATTGACTAGAATTTATTAGCCAGATAACTAGCGCAGCCAAGAAGACTCTGGTTCATTGTCTAATTGTCATGTTAGCAATGAAAACTGTATTATGTAAGTGCTCATAGTAGCATTTACATCTATTTTAAGGTCCCCTGTGTAAACTCCATTTTATACTGCAAGTGATGCTAGCAATCCCAGGAGTGATGCCCATGTGTTTCACACACCTGATCAATCTTAGCATTTGTTGAGTTTAACTCTATAAATGATTACGTACTAGGCACTGCAATAGACCATACAACATTCACTCTGCTCTGCTGACTTGTAGTCCCGGGATCTCTAGTCTCCCCTACAGATGAAATGGTTCTTACCCCATGAGAAGGAATCCTAGTTAACTTTTGTTCTCGTCTTGTGTCTTCTGTCTAGGCTTCCTCTCCTGAAGCTACTGGCTTTGTGCCTTCAGAATCCTAAGGTCTTTATTTCCACTCTGACAAGTCTATAGTCAAGGCTGTTGCCAGTCTTCATACCCTACATTTTCCCCTTGTGAATTTTCATCTGGAGAAGAGGTGTGACCTAACAGTGACGCACTTTTTTTTCACTCTGGGTAATTTGACTTCCACATGGTCTAAGGCTATCAAATCTCCTAGGCTTCTATTACAATGGCTCTGGGCCAAATACGTTTTCTTAGTGTTGATATTATAGCTTATGAATTTAAATTTTAGGTCATATACTGGAGTAAGACTTAAGATTAAAATTAGTTTTGTATGTGATCTTTTCCTTGAGATGAAATTAAACTATAACAATCTATCATGAAAGCACAAATATTTTATTGACTCAGTTATAGACCGAATCTTCAGGCTTAATCTCAAGAATTGACATCAAAAGTCACTTATTACATATATTGGTGTGGTGATATATGTGCAAGGAGAACTACGTTAAAGCCAGGTCCCCTTAGGAATTTAGGGTTTAAAACACTAAAAAAGACTGTAAGGACATATCAATCCCCAGAAAATACTGTACATGTGTATGACATTATAAATGCATGACCAGACATACATTTTGATTACAATTTCCTTGAAAAAAGTCTTTCATATGTGCTTATGTGTGACTATATATACATAATTATAAATATATATGTATATAAAGATACGGTTTTCACAATGCTTGGAGTATAGAGTAAATGTCAGTCAATATACACTTGTTGAGTGTATTTAAGTAAAATTTTCCAGTCAGACACAGGGATACAATATTTTATATTTATCTTTAAAAAATTTTGACTTTTTTTTCCAAAATATTTTATCCATTACAAGGATGCAGTCTTTCATGAAAGAAATGTTGTATCTGAAATAGTTAAATACAATAAATGGGGGGAGAATATAGTACCCAATAAAGAAAATTGAGAAAAGAAGTACAAAAGGGCAAGCTTTTCTCTTTTGGGAGAAAAACAGACCTTTTTTGGTTTGTTTGTTTTCAAGGACCTAATATGGATAGTTACATATTTCTTAATTTTTTTCTGCTTCAGACAAAGGAAGCAGCTATTTTATGAGTTAGAAAGGCAAACTAAGTGTATTCTGTTAATTAACTGGAAGAATAGTGATAAGGAAGCAGACCATGTCTAAGAAAGGATGTTTAGCTCCTAAAAATGAAGGAACCCAGCAATGCTCTGACACTGTAGCCTTAACATTTGAAGACACATTGCTAGCCAAGAGTGTTTTTTATTTTTCATTGCAATCTAAAATTTAGGATAAATAAACTAAGTATCAATGAGAAAGGTAATGGCATGTGCCTTGAACATTTCTCTTTTGAAAATTCCTCTAGAAATGTTATGTCAAAATACATCACTCGCAATACAGTGGGGCAAAGATCGTGTCTTTAATGAATAGTTCTGGGACAATTAATATCCATCTGAGGGGCGTGACAGTATCTTGACCTTCTACTTCATACCACACACAAAAAGAAAATACAAAGCGGTTTTCAGATGTAAATGTGTAAAGTAAAGCAATGAAACATTTAGAGAGAAAAAGGGAATGTATTTGTAACCTTACAGTAAACAAAGATTTCTTAAATAGGGTATAAACACACCAACAATGACCAAGAAAAGATGAATTTAACTATATTAAAATTAATTACTTCTGCTTATCAAGAAAGACCATTAAGGATGAGAAGACAACCCCAGAGAGTGAGAGAAGACATTGACACTACATATATTCAACAGGAGACTCATATAAAATTACATAAAGAACTCAAAATCAAAAGAACAAACAAAAAACAGGCAACCAAACATAGAAATCAAGCAAAAAGGCTTGAACAGAAGATTCTTAAAAAAAAGAGTACACCCAATTATTCAATAAACATATAAAAAGCTGCTTGGCTCATCAATCCAAGAAATAAAAGTTACAACATGAAACAACATCAATACACAGCGTTCAGAATGGCAAAATGATAAAAAAAAACAGAAAATAAGTGTTGACAAGGATACAGAAAAACTCAAACTCCCAAGCACTGCTTATTTGGCAGCTTCCACCAAAACTGAACATAAGCACAATCTATGGCCTGGAATTCCATTCCACCCAACAGAAATACAGACATATATTTTCCAAAAGATATGCACAGCAGCCCTAAGTCAGTTACTACCCAAATGCTCATCAGGATAAATGAACTGTGACATATTTGCCAAATGAAATACTACACAACAAAGAGAATAAATGAACGATAAACTTCTTTCAATATTATAAGTGAATTTCAAAATATGCTGAGAAAAATTTCTCAAATCTCAAAAGGATACTTTAATTAATGAAGACCATATAATAAACATATAATTAAGAATGAACAGGTAGTCATTTTTATTGTATTTTATACTTATTATATTAGATTCAGGATTAGTTGCTTTGGTTGTTGTGATATACATCTTGTTAATAAAAATCTTGAAAAATATTTGAATTTTAATATACAAAATAGAGCCAAAGAAACAAATCATGATGCTTTAGCCTTATGACATAAATTAAACTATCCTTAACATTTGAAGTTTAAAGTTAAACAAACTTTCCCTCTATGAAACTGAATCCAGAATTAGAGTTTCAGGCCCATTCTGTCATTTGAAAATTTCCTTCAGCGCAGTTAATTAGAACTAACAGAGATCACCTGGCTAGAACAAGCAGCAACACCTCAATGGAAGCCTTCAGGAGGTTGAAGCCCATCTCTGTCCTACCTTCCTCAGATGCCCAAGCCAGATGCTGATTGAGCTCTGTGACCTACATGCCCAGCCCTGCCACAGATTCTGAAGTCAAATATCTAGGGAAGTCTTTAAAAAAAATCCTATCCAGGAATTCAGTAGTTTGATAATGTCAGTCTTGCAGTTCTTGATGTTTCTCTAGACTAGCATTATTTAGTTTTTATAGCTCATTCTTTTTCTATAACCCGTTTTTATAACCAGCTCTTGCCTAGAAACCCAGTTCCTGTTCATTGGTTTCTGCTTTGAGCGATCCGCCTGGGAGTGTCCTGCTTGATGGCCTGCCTCATATCTCAGCACTTTCCAGACAGAAGTCTCACTGTGCTTCTTCCTACTTTTCCCACGGCCTGCACTCCGTGTCATCGTCACTGGATTTGCTTGGTGCTGATAACCAGCGTGTCCCTGGACAATGAACCACTGCCTGCTCCCAAGGTTTACTGAAGCCCTGCTCTGCTGGCAACCTGGGCCAATTACCCGTTGCTCCTCACCAGACATCCGTGTCCCCGCATGGACTTTCACCAGTGCTAGTTTCCAGACTTTTTTCAACCATCTCATTTTACCTAGGAAGGCATCCTAAGGCAGCTGTAAGCCTGACATGCATCATGCCTCCTCCTCCCTAGAATCTCTCACACTGCTGATTTCTGAGGGGCAGTCCAAGCCCAGCGGATCCGTCTCACCTCTGAGTCACAGCCATCCCAACCAGGCCCTTGTGACAACTCCAGCAAGAAGATGGCAGAAATTAAGGACAGAATGCACTTATTTTTGACTCTCTCAGTCTCAGAATGCAACAAGACAAGAAATAGCCCGGAATTCTCCATCCCTGACAATGTTTACTAAATCCTCCCCACTTGAGCATGCATCAGAACACTGACATGGAACTAAAAGACAGGAAAAGCTGAGAAAAGCAAAAGAAGATGCAAGACACAAAAAGAAGAGTATGAGACAAAAGGAAGGACATGCCAGAGCAGCTTGTGCACTGCTGTTTCTCATTCAGCTGTTACTTTTAAGTCTCCTTTGAAGAAGGAGCTGTTACTTTTAAGTCTCCTTTGAAGAGACACTGTTTGCTTATTCTGGCTTTGCTCTGTTTAATGAGTCACTGTATACCCATTTTCATCTTTGCATTTTTTTTTTAACTACAAACAGCAAGCCTTGGTCATCTTTGACCTTGATTTACTCTCACCCCTAACCATATCACTTTGAAGAAATCACTAACCCTTATTGCTTTCTTCATTTAAAAATCTTGTTTGGATTAGATCAGTTCTTTTATTTAGGGGAGTAAAATTTCTTCCATTTGTTGAAGTCATAAGACTCATGAGAATAATGAAGGTGTGTCCCTGACTTAGTTAGAATGAGGGACAGAGGACTAACTACTAGAACCCTGATGAATACTCTGGATTCCAAAGCAAGACAATGAGAGTTGGAAGCCTCACATGCCCATTTACTTACCATGCAACATGGAGTCAATGGGTTGACTCCACTGGGTTGTCATGACTCAGAACATAAAAGGCACTCAATTAACATTTACCAGTATAAAAATTTAAGATCTACTGGTTAAGTCAAAGAGCTTCAGAATAATGGAAGAATAATGAAGTACAAATAAATCAGGACACAGTTTCAAATCCTACTTTGGCCACTTGGCTACTGTGGTACCTTGGCTGAGTGACTTAGCCTGACACTTTTTCCTCTACAAAATGTGATTACAATAGAAACTTCTAAGGTTTCTTCCAATTCTAAGATGCTACAATTACCTTGCCTGTTGTCGGGCTCAATAGTGGCTGAATCTTACTGTAGTTCAGAACCAAGACTTACCGTAAGATCTCCATGATCCAATGTTACAATGAACTTTATTTTCCAAATAAGAGATTCTGTTTTAAAATGATATTTACCATGGTATTTTGAAGTTTATATTTAGCATGCGTTTCTTTCTATCAGGTTTACTCAATAATTTTGTTTAAAATAACAAAAGAAATGTTTTATTATTAAAGATGTGTTGAATAACCTTGATACCATATAATCAAAGGGCAATAAAAAAGGTAGAAATATAACTATATTAAAAGTATCAGTATAGTACATAAACTTGCATGTATTTCACCATAAATTTTTTACCTAACAGCCTGTATTTTGAATTTGTATTTTCTTTTCATTCATTTTTGCCTAAAATAATAAATAAACCATATAGAGAGGAAATTTTTCATTACAAGCCATAAGGAAATTTAATGTCAGATAACTTCAGGTTAAATTATCTGTATGTGTATGTATAAAGGTGTACATACACATATGTATGTCTATGTGCACACTTGCGTTTGAACAACATACATTAGAGACATATTACATATATCATAGAGATATAAATGCATGCTTTTATCTATACACACACACATAATTTTAAGGCCCTAAGACTTGGTAAAAAAATAATCTGCGAAAAGCTATTACAAAGATACGCCAACTACTAAGAAAAAGTTCACCTAGTAATTGATGTTAATTCTTCAAGTTCACAGTCATTTTCCAATATATTTGGAGAAAAGCCACTGGATTTGAGAGGTTAAAGCACTTACTGAGATCACATGGCCAAAGAACCCTCTGTCAACGTAGTTTTCCTTTCTCTCTCCTCTTTTCCTTTCTCCCCTCCCTTCACTTTTTATCTTTGTGATGCTGTATGTATTTGTTTTCTACTGATGGATAACAAATGACAAAAAACTCAGCACTTTAAAAGAACCCCCATCTATTGTCTCACAGCTTCTGTAGGTCAGGAGTCAAGACCAACAGGTTAAGTGGGTCCTCTGCTCAGGCTTTCACAGATCCTCGTCCAAGAGCTCAACTTGGTAAGAATCTTCATTCAGACATTAGTTGTTAGAAGAACACACTTCCTTGTGGCTGCTTGAAGAAACCCTCATGTTCTACAGGCCGCCCACAGCACCCTGCTGTACGGCCCTCTCCATAGGCAGCTCACAACCTAGCTGTTTGTTTCTTCAAGACCAGCAGAAGAATCTGACTCTACTCTGCTAATATAGAATCTTACACAACATAATCAGAGGAGGAACATTCCAACATATTTGCAATGTAGTATAATCTAATCAAGGGACTGATCTTTGGCGTAAGGATGTGACTCACTGGGTGTTAACTTAGGGTGTATCTGTCTGCCACACTGTATAATAGTAATTTGCCAAGAATCACTAGTTACCCACATTGCTAACCTTTAGCCTCAGAACAGATTCCGCTGAAATTTTTTTTTTTAAATCAGAAACAATGTTTTTAACTTCAAAAAAGAAATGAATGCTAATATGTTGACCCCACTTGAACTTTACCTCCACAGGGTCGTCTAAATATTTACACCTACTCTTTTCACATGTTTGATTGACAAGCACTCTATAAAATATTGATGCTATCAAAAACAGCATGGGTCTCATGAGACTATCTTTTTTTTGTTAAAATTTATATTGAAAAATTGTTCTTTATACTGGCAATGAAGATATATTTCTACTTCTCCACTTCTTTTAAAAGCCAAGATGAGTATTACTTTAGTACAGTATTAGTATTTGCATCAAGTTATAAAAATGAAGAGGATAGAGAATTGAGAGCACAGTATATAAAAAACAAGTTGGTGGTGTCAGACCACAGCTGGTAGCATAACCTGTGCAGGACAAAGACAGTATAGAGAATGGAGAGCTCCACTGTTACTAAGAGCTCAGAAATTATAAGTAACCCAAGAAATTCACATAAAAAAGTAAATAACTCTCTTTTTGGAATCCTCAGTCATTTAGATCTAAGAATACGCCATGAAAGTTCAGTAAGGATACACTGGCTCCAATTTGTGAGTGAGTTCCAAAACAAGGAAAATATCAGTTAAAATTGCCCATGAAGAGTTTGGAATTATTGAACAAAAACTCTCTTATGGAAGGACAGAGACCCAAAGGGGTTTAAAATAAAAAAGAGTTCTCTGAATAAATGGCATATTGAGTGAGGCAAAAATCTTAAGAATAAAGGAACAAGAAGTTCCAGATTGAGTAGTAGTTGGGGGAAGGTCTCAAGGAGGTAGTTCTTAGAACTGTGGGCATGGCTACACAAAGAAGATAATGTTTTTAATGCTTTATGATGGAAGAGGGCTATCAAGAATTGAAGCTACCCTGACCCACTCAGCATCACAGGAACTTCCCCCTAAAGAACAAGAAAACCCAAGTCAATTAACATGAATAACAGAAATGGACTACAATCATATTTCATACAAAGATATTTTAAAAAAAAAAGAAAATGAACTTAATATAAAAACACAAACATGAAGGTCCACTAAAAGTCTGACTACAAATCACAAGTCAACAGTACTACAGCATGTGAACAGAAGAGCACATGTAATTTAAGAAAACTCTAGTGTGCTTAACGGAAAGTACAAATGCAAAAATTTCAAAAATGAAATTACAAAATAAGAGGAGGACTTGAAAATAGAGGTCTCAGAGTTAAGTAAAGAATCAGAAAAAAGGGGAAAAGTATTGTTTTTCAGTAAGGAAAGCCCAACCAGAATAAACTTGGATAAACAGATACCATGGAAGGTAAAGTAACAATGAAAAAAGATTAAAAGGAGGAAAAATAACAAACAAATTAAATGCATGGATGGATGGTTAGACAAATATAGAATACAAGAAAAGAAAGTATAACATGCATAGATCTTATGAAGGAAAAATATCACAAATACTAATAATTCATATAATCTTGAAAAATAAAAGGCTTGAACCTACACATTTACAAGAGCACATCATGCATTTGGAAAAATTATTGGAGAATGGTCAAGATTGAGACAAATGCTAGTAAAACTATTGGGCTTAAAGAATTCCTGCACATCTAGGCAAAAAGACTGAATCAGGTTTAAGGGAAAGATAATGAAATTGGCAACAGACATCAACAGCAAAACTTTGTAAGACAATGGAGACATAAATACTCAAGGAAAAGGTATGGGCTCAGGATTATAAATGAAGCCAAACTGATTTTCAATCATACTGTTATAAATTTGGAAAGGCACAGGGAACACTGATCCCATGATCGATTCCTGAGAATGTGTTGGAGAGGGAGCCCACCATCAATTCAGGTGAAGTATCAGCATTTTTTATTTCAAAACAATTTTTTTTAATTGAGGTATAGTCGATGGACAATGTTGTATTAATTTCTGGTGCACAGCTTGATTCAGTTGTCCATATATATATATTATTTTTCAAATTCTTTTTACTTATAGGACATTATAAGGTATTGAACATAGTTCCCTGTGCTGTACAGTAGGGCCTTGTTGTTTATCTATTTTACACATACTAGCTAGTATCTGCAAATCCAGAATTCCTACTTTATCCTTCTCCCTCATATTTTGCCCTTGAAACATAAGTTTGTTTTCTATGTCTATGAGTCTGCTTCTGTTTTGTAAATAAGTTCATTTGTATCATTTTTTAGATTCCACATGTAAGTCATATCATATGGTGTTTTTCTTTCTATTTCTGGTTTACATCACATAGAATGACATTCTCCAGGTTCATCCATGTTGCAGCAAATGGCATTATTTTATGCTTTTTTTATGGCTGAGTAGCATTTCATTATAAATATATAATACATTTTCTTTATCCAATCATCTGTTGATGGACATTTAGGTTTCTTCCATGCTTGGCCATTGTAGATATTGCTGCTATGAACACTGGGATGCATGAATCTTTTCAAATTAGAGTTTTCTCTGGATATATGCCAGGAGTGGGATTGCTGGATCATATAAGTCTATTTTTAGTTTTTTAAGAAATCTCCATACTGTTTTCCATAATGGCTACACCAAACTACATTCCCATCCATGTTGTAGGAGGTTTCCCTTTTCTCCACACCCTCTCTGACATTTATCATTTGTGGACTTTTTAATGATGGCCATCCTGACTGGTGTGAGGTGATAACCTCACTGTAGTTTTGACTTGCAGTTATCTGATAATTAGCGATATTGAACATTTTTTCATGTGCCTATTGGCCATTTATATGTCTTCACTGGAGAAATGTTTGTTTAGGTCTTCAGCTTATTTTTGGATTGCGTTGTTTGTGGTTTTTTGTTTTTTGGTTTTTTTTTGGTTATTGAGTTGTATGAGCTGTTTGTATATTCTGGAATTTAAGCCCTTCTGAGTCACAGTTTTGCAAATACTTTCTCCCATTCTGTAGGTTATCTTTTCATTTTTTTTATAGCTTCCTTTGCTGTGCAGAGGCTTGTAAATTTAATTATGTCACATTTGTTTATTTTTGTTTTTATTTCTATTGCCTTGATAGACTGTTCTAGGAGAACACTGCTATGATTTATATCAGAGAATGCTTTACCTATGTTCTCTTCTCTTCTTGGGGGTATGTGGTGACTTATGTTTAAATCTTTAAGCCATTTTGAGTTTATTTCTGTATATGGTGGGAGGAAGTGTTCTAACTTCATTGATTTACATGCAGCTGTCCAGCTTTCCCAACACCAGTTGCCCAAGAGACTATTTTTTCCCCATTGAATAGTCTTGCCTCCTTTGTTGAAGATTAGTTGACTGTACGTTTGTGGGCCTATTTCTGGGCTCTCTATTCTATTCCATTGATCCATATGTCTGTTTTTGTGCCAATATCATGCTGTTTTGATTACTGTACCCCTGTAGTATTATCAGAAGTCTGGGAAAGTTATTCCTCCAGCTTCATTCATTTTCATCAGTATTGTTTGGCAATTCTGAGTCATTTGTAATTCCGTAAGTTTTAGGATTATTTGTTCTAGTTCTGTAAAAAATGTCCTGGATAATTTGACAGGGATCATATTAAATTTGTAGATTGCTTTGGCAATCTTAACTCTTAATTCTTATTGTATGGCAATATTAATTCTTCTAATCCATGAGAATGGGATATCTTCCTATTTCTTTAAATCATCTTAAATTACCTTTATCAATATTTTATAGTTCTCAGTGTACAAGTCTTTCACCTCCTTGTATTCCTAAGTATTTCCTTTTTTTGATGCAATTTTAAAACAGACTGCCTTTTGACTTTCCTTTGCTGATATTTCATTGTTAGTGTAAAGAAATGCAACAGTTTTCTGCATGTTAATATTGTATCCTGCTATCTTACTGAATTTGTTTATCAGCTCTAGCAGTTTTTGTGTGGAGTCTTTAGGGTTTTCTATATATAGTATCATGTCATCTGTATATAGTAACAATTTTACCTCTTCTCTTCTAATTTGGATCCCTTTTGTTTCTTTTTCCTATCTGGATACTATGCTAGGACTTCCAATACTATGTTGAATAGCAGTGACCAGAGCAGGCATCCTTGTCTTGCACTTGATATTAGTGGGAAAGCTTTCAACTTTTCACCATTGAGTATTATGATGGCTGTGGGTCTGTCGTAAATAGCTTTTATTATGTTGAGATATGTTCCCTCTATAGTTTCTTTGGTAAGAGTTTTTTTTTTATCATGAATGGATGTTGAATTTTATCAAATGCTTTTTCTGTATCTATTGAGATGATCATTTGATTTTTGTCCTTTCTTTTGTTGATGTGGTGTATCACATTGATTAATTTGTGCATGGTGAATCATCCTTGTGTCCCTGGGATGAATCCAACTTGACCACAGTGTATGATTTTTTTTATGTGTTATTGGATTTGGTTTGCTAATATTTTGTTGAGAATTTTTGCATCTGTGTTGATCCAAGATACTAGCCTGTAGTTTCCTTTTTTGGTACTCTTTGTCTGGTTTTAATATTAAGGTGATGATGGCTTCACAGAATGAGTTTGAAGTATTCTCTCATCTTCAATCTTTTGGAAGAGTTTGAGAAGGATCCATATAAGTTCTTTGTATGTTTGGTAGAATTCTCCAGTGAAGCCATCTGGTCCTGGACTTTTGTTTGCAGAGAGGTTTTTTAATTACTGATTCTATTTCACTTCTAATGATTGGTCTGTTCAAATTATCTTTTTCATCTTGACTCAGTTTTAGTGCACTGTATGCTTCTAGAAACTTGTCCATTTCCTCTAGGTTGTCCAATTTGTTTCCATATAGTTGTTCATAGTATTCTCTTATGGTTTTTTGTATTTCTGTGGTTTTGGTTGCAATTTCTCTTCTTCTGTTTCTTATCTTGTTTATTTGAGTCCTCTCCCTTTTCTTCTTGGTGAGCCTGGCCAGAGGTCTGTTGACTTTGTTTACTCTTTCAGAAAACCAGCTCTGGTTTTATTGATTTTTTTCCTATTTTTTTTTTTTTTTAGTATTGCTAAAACATAAAATGTTTCAGCATTTTAACTGTAGAACTATGACAAAAATAAACTGAATATATGTAACTGTAAAGCTAACACTGATCAATAGGGATAACATGACAAATAGAATGTAAATATGTTCTCTGACAAAAATATATTAGAGCTAAAAATGAGTAAGAAAAGCAGAGTGATTGGAATATGCAAGTTCACTGCCTCATAGGATGTGAATTGGTGTAAGAGGCTATTATATCTAATTAAATTCTGAGGAAAAAGGAGGAAAGATTGAAGAGGAAATTACTAGCTAATTTCATTATTGTTACATTACATAAGTGGTTGATAGATAAAAGAATGGACTAAGTGTACATATTAAGGTAACTATTAAGAAAAAACATAAGTCTTCAGTACACACTGAATAAAGGGTACTATACTTCCAATTTAATTACAAATTTTTCAGAAAAAATATATATAGAAATGCCATAAATGCAGGCACACACATATGGAAAGGGGGAAAATGATAAACATAGGGGCTAAAGCGTAAAAAATTAATGAATACTGATAAAGGGAAAATAGGAGTTTCTTACATAAGGGCTGACAATATTTTTCCTGTATGTTTGATTCAAAATTCAGAAATAGTTTAACGTAATACACATTAATAGAGCTAAGAAAAACATAATTCATTAAATTCATAATTAAAAGAAATTTCCTAAATATAGTAAAATCTGTATCACTCCAATTCAAAAGTCAACAATTAATGGGAAGGCTCTAGCAGTAATACCAACGAAGTCTGCACAAGACAAGTGTACCAAGCATCTTGTTTTATTTCACATTAAATTGGAGGTATTATCTAACCCAGTTAGGGTGTGTGTGTGTCTGTGTATCCCATAAGAATTTGGAAGACTACCTTTATATGCAGAAGTTATACTATTACAACTAAAAAGAACCTCCCAAAGAATCAATGAGAATCCACCACAAATAAGAGAGTTTAGTCAAGTGGTAGGGTATAAAGCTAACATCCCCAAAACAATAGCCTTAGTATTTACAGGCAATAGCAATAACCACTTTCAAGACATAATGGAAAGGAAGGCTCTACTTAAAATAATGATGATGATGATGATGTATTTAGATAGAAACTTTTAAAAGTACAATAAAAGATATGAGGAAAAATACAGATACCCATGAAAGGAGCAAAGAATACATGACCAAATGGAAATGTATAACTTATCTTTAAGTATGAAAATTCAACTTCATAAAGGTGTCAGTTCTGAGTCGATTTTGTAAATGCAATCAACCCCCTCTCCCCAAATACCATGATACTGTTCCCTGGAAAAAAAGTTGATTATAAAGTTCATAAAAAATAATAAATAAGCAAAGTCAGCAAAGAAATAGATGAAAAAGTTTTCAGTGAAGGAATTATTATACCTAATATTAAACCACTTTAAAGCCTTCATTATTAAAGCAGCATGGTATTGTTTCTCTAATAAACTGAAAGACCAATGAAAATAAATAGAATATCTAAAATAGGATAAAATACATGCTGATTTAGTAATCATAAAAGTGTCATCTTGAGTCAATGGGAAACAAATTTTTAATAAGTTGTATCAGGACAACTGGATAAACATGTGGAAGTTAATAAAATTTTACCCATTCCTAATATACTAGGATAAATTCCAAATGAATCAGAAATTTAAAAACAAAATTATAAAAGTATTAGAAAACCTGAATTTCTTTTTAACCTAGGAGAGGAAAACACTTTTAGTCCTATCTATCTACCTATCTACATATCTGTCCATTCATTCATTCATTCATCCACCCATCCACCCATCTACCCATCCAGCATTAAAGAAATAGGATACAAGAAAAAAAATCAAAGTATAAACCTTTTAATTATACATGTGAATATAAATCCCCTACAGATACTCAAAAATTTCATATATATATATATTTTTTTCCAGTTCTGACCTAAAAGCAGTGTCAACCCACACGCAAAGGATACCTTTGGGTGCAGACTGTGGTCTTTAAATATTGTTTCCCACTGAGAGGAAATAGTGCTCTTTCCAGAAATGGCTCATATCAGACATGGGTGGGAAATGTATAAGGTGATCCCACAACACTATGTCTAAAGGTATCAAGAGCCAACTTGATGGAATCCTGCTGATCTAAATTACATGAAATTGAGCAACAGACAGAATGAAGACTGCAACAGAGAGAGCAACGTGGATGGACCTGAAGATGTCATTCTAAGTGAAGTAAGCAAGAAAGAGAAAGACAAATACCATATGGTATTGCTTATATGTGGAATCTAAAAAAAAAAAAAAAAAAAAAGGACAAATGAAGTTATTTACAAAACAGAAACAGACTCACAGACATAGAAAACAAACTTATGGCTATCAGGTGGGTAAGGGGGTAGGAAGGGATAAATCAGGAGTTTGAGATTTGCAGATACTAACTAATATACATAAAATAGATAAACAACATGTCCATACTGTATAGCACAGGGAACTATATTTAATATCTTATAGTAACTTGTGAAAAAGAATATGAAAATGAATATATATATGACTGAACTATTATGCTGTATACCAGAAATTGATACACTGTAAACTGACTATTCTTCAATAAAATATATATATAAAAAGATTGCAATGGATTGAAATGCCTGATATAGTAAAACCTACGAATAAGAAATAGTTTAAAAATAGATTAGGTATAATAAAACTTGCTAGAATGTAACTTACTAGCTTGAAATTGATCTTTTTGAGAGATCTTTTCACAAAAAGAGAAAAGTAAAAAAAATCCTCGCCAAACATAAGTAAGCCAAATAAAGTAAGTTCTTCTTTAGAGAAGAGTTACAGCTAATAAATGCAGATGAAATGATAAAATTTAAAAATCACCATTTTTCAAACTCAATTAATGGGATAATTAATAATCAAGGATTTTAATTACTAGATAATAATTTGAATATTTTACTAGAGGAATCAGACTGTTACTACTTAAAGGCAAGTGTTACTAAAAGTGAAACAAGCAGATTTTTTTGTGCCTCTTAATGTGATGCACTAGGAAGGACAGAGCATAACCTATGAGGATGTCTTGTCATAATTGAATCTGAATCTAACTCCCTATATATTACTACAATTTTACAAGAAATGCAGGAGACAGCAAGACAAGGTAAATGATACCACAAGGAAATAATCAGCCAAAGTCAGGATACAGAAGACTCTACAGGATAAAAGACTCCATTTCTCCAACTAAACTCCGGCATAGACAATAAAAGGAGGGGAGTTTATTAGAGCATGAAAGACACTTAGGAGACATAAAAATCAAAAGCAATGTGATATCTTGCTTGGATCCATATTTAAATCAACTGTAAAATGACATCTTTAAGACAATTATGAAAATTAATTGAGTATCAAATAGAATTAGGAAATTATTGTTAATTTTGTTAGCTGTAATAACGCTAGTTATACTACAAAAATAAATGCCTTTATTCACCAGAGATGCACATATTTATGTGTGAATTAGCATAATACTTGGGATTTGCCTTAATATAGTCCTGAAAACAAAGTAATACTTGTAGAGTTGCTAACACTCATTTTTATCACCACCAAAATATAGTGATATTTCTATATGCCTAAAATAAAGAAGTTTTTCCCAGGAAGACTACCATATCTTATAATTGGCCACTGTTTCTGACTTTTTAGTTATCAGTATTTATGGAATTTCCACTATGTTCAAAACACTACATTTGTCTGTTGGAAAGGAAATGAAAGTAAAATTGATGATTGCTTGACCTATAAGAGTTTATGATTTTTCAGTGGAGTTATAACACATACTTTGAGAACCATGCAACCAATATATTTTAAGAGAAGGTACCCATGTACAGGAATACTGTAGAATTGTTTCCCATTTGGGGAGGGGCATTTGCCTGAAGGTGGTTGATTGTTCCTACACCTGTTTTAGGGTGATTGTTAAAAACAATAGAAGTAGATGTGGACTTCCGAATGAACTTGAGAAGGGGAAGACAGCAGAGCTCAATTTGCTACTTAAGGTACAAAGCAGTGTTAGAAACCCCAGGAAGAAGGTCAGCAGTGGAGGTTTAATATTATGCCAGCTCTGAGACACGTGGGCTGCAGCTGGAGGAGCTGTCACAAACAGAACAATTCTTCCTCTACTGCTTCTGGCTCTGTTCTCAGTGAACCCTAGTTAGGTCTATGTGCAAACTCTGCCGCTGAGATCTATGGAAGTGCCTCAGGCTCAAGCAGAGTGGTGGAAAATAAGAGCATCCCCAGACAGTAAACGCCTGAGGAGCTCAGCTGCTGGTTAGGTGTTCCTGCAGCCTTCCTACATGGAAAGTCTTTCTAAGCCCTGATTTCACTGAATATTAGGTTACACTTTATTTAAACATCTGTTCACCCCTAACTATTTGTGATGCATGTAATCTCAGCAAAAGCAGAAAAACTGCTCTGTTGGAGCTTCCAGTGAAGTGAGGGAGACCTGCTTTCACCAAATAATCACACTGATGAGCACATAATCACATCCTGTGGTAAGGAAAGACATTTCTTCATGAGTAGATGTCAAAAGAATCCTTTTCTGAGCTGGGTGGTTTCAGGAAAGGCTTTCCTAGGAAATGATGCTTCACTGAGGCTTGAAGGGAAAAAAAGCGTGCTCTGGACAAGGTTTGCGTGGCAGAAACTTCCCAGGCAGCAGGGACTCAAGTAGTAAAGCTGCTATGCTAGGCTATAGTGCAAAGAACTAAGGGGACAATGACGGAGTTTGAGAATGAGGTCAGGCTAACTTTACAAAACACTGTAGCCACGGTATGGAGTCTGGGTTTTGTTTTAAGAGCAATTGGAAAGCACTGAAGGTTATTAAGCAGTGGAGTTACAAGATCAGATTTATATTTTAAGATCACTCTAAACACAACATTGTAAATCAACTATACTTCAATTTAGAAGTAAAAAATAAAGAAAGATCATCCTCATTTCAGTACAGAGAATGGATTGCAGAAAAAGCTGAATAGATGAAAATACTGTAAATGGGTGTTGCAAACATCCAAGCAAGAAAATGAAACAAAGCTGGTGGCAGTGAAGGTGAAGAGGAGGCTGAAGAGACATGCTAAGAAGGTGTAACTGACAGGCCTTGCTTGGTAAGGGATTAGGTGGGGAGGGGGTGGAAGGAGGGAAAAGAGGGGAGGCACCGGGGGTGCCAAGAAAGCCCCTAGATGTCTCGTTTGTGCAGTTGGATGGGTGGGGCCAATCTGTGGAGTCAGGGAACATTTGGAGAAAACTAGGTTTGGAGATATTTGCTCTGAGATATGTCAAATATGGGATATCTTATTGGAAATTTCAAATGGGCAAATGGATATAAAAATACGTAGCTTAAAGAAAAAGCTAGAAAGTTGACACTCATTAGCCAGATGGTAAATGAGGCCAGAGGCATAAATGAGATTTCTGAAAGGGAGGGAGTAGAGAGCAGAGCCCTGCATGAGCTCAATCAAGCCAACAGGGAGAGTTAATTGTTTGATTTTTTACTAGCCAAATATTTTAAAGTCTTCTGAATTTAAAAATATTTAGATAGTGCATGAATTTTCTAGTTCAACAATTTTCCCTCTCTTCTGCCATTTTAACACACTTGCAGCACCTGTTGGCTTTGTGGGCTCGATTGAGTTTTCACAGCATAGCTTGAGAAGGAAGAGGATGCAGGAATGACTTCAGCAATTTCATTACATATCAAACATTCAAGTAAGAGGGAGATGAAGTCTGCAAAGGAGATGGAGAACACGGCTGAAGTAAGGAAGATTAGCCAAGAAGTCTTTTTTAAAAGTATTGTATCTTCATGGAAGTATTTATAAGATTATATTATAAAATGATATTATTTACTTAAAGATGTATTTTATAGTATCTGAACCATGATCATTCATGTACTATATTCACTTTAAATCTCATGATCTTTTCTGATGTGTAAAGAATATAAAATGCATAGTCTAGTGGGGAAGCAGACATTTAAATGATGTATAGTTTTTTAAAAATTTAAACTGCATCTTACCATCATTTTTTTTCTAATTAGAATAGTCTAACCTTTAAATGTAATAGAAATTGTTTCACTAGGCTATCATATATAATTCTTCATTCCTACATGGTCTAATTTTGAAAAACTGGGAAGTCATTATAGAATTTCAAGCATCACCATCTATGAAAAGAGTGTAAGTAATGAAAAATATTGAAAATGTGTGGAAGCACTTGACTGAAAAAAGCTATTTTGCTGTAATTACAGAAATATTAGAATGACAAAGAGTCATCATCCATTTACAACTTTTATAATACAAAATTATAGTGGCATTTGTTCTTTCACAACAAATTTATTTTCCCCAGTTTTAGGCTAAGGCAGTTGGCTGTGTTTAATGCACTGAATTAATGAATATTCAAATAAGCTATATGCTAGTAATAATCTTCTTATAATCTTACATAATACTCATCTTTCTCCATAATTTTTCATACTGTAAGTTGGTTGAATTATACATTAAAAGAAAATTAAGTCTGTTCTTAAGAGCAGTCACTCAGAAGCACAGCAACCAGGCAGTTAAGGGCATGCACAGTTAAGGTCCAGACTGCCTGGGTTCCAGTGTTCAACACTGCCACTTTCTGTTTGATTCTTAGTATCTGATGCCTTAGTTTCCCCATACTTAAAATGGGATAATAATAGTAACTACTTCACGGGCTTATCAAAGAGTCAAATTAATCACTACAAGTAAAGTGCTTAGCACAATGCCTAGCATATAATAAACATCTAATTAGTGTCTGTTATTATTACTTTTGCCATTATTATTTAAAATTGAAGTTTCTGTTTCCCATTAATAAAATTATAACCAAGATGATACCAAAATATATTAGGGAGATGCTACAGATTGAAGGTTAATGTCTCCTGAAAACTCATATGTTGAAAATCTAATTTCCAACGTGATGGTACTTTGCGGTGGGGCCGTGGGGAGGTGATGAAGTCAGAGGGTAGAGCTCATGGATGGCATGAGGTACCATGTAAAAGAGATTGGAGGGAACTCCCTCTCCCCTCCCACCAGCTGCGGACACACAAAGACGCACCAGAAAGCAAGTCCTCATCAGACATGGAATCTGCCTGCGCCTTATCTTGGAGGACTTCCCAGCCTCTGGGACTGAGAGAAATAAACGTCGGTTGTTCATAAGCTACCTAGTCTGATATTTTGTTAGAGCAGCCCCAGAAAATCAAGACAGGAGGACAACAGAATCCAGTCCACCCATTTAAGCTCTAGAAGCACACTATAAAATGAATAGCTTTTTGTTAGGCACCACGGAATTTAACGATACTTTTCACTTATTCAACCAAATACTATTAAGTATCTGCTCTGTGCCAGGCAACATGTCATGCCCGGGGATGCAGATCAATCTCTCTTTGCCCTAACAGAGTTCATGTTCTAATGAGACAGACATTAAATAAACTTTCTCTCTCACACACACACACAAAATACACACACATGCACACACAGTCTCTCGCACATTCACACACAAATCACTGTTTTGCATTTTGAAAGAAGATTAAAAAAGGAAAGTACAGAGCATCATGTAAGTACACCAGGAGGACATGATAAGGTTAGGAATTAACATGGGATGGAAATGTCACTTAGACTCTTTAATAAGGTATGCAAAAGAGACTGTCCAGATACACAGTTTGTGTGTGTGTGTGTGTGTTTTCGTTCCATACAGTACCCCAGGATTCTGGTTTTGGTCAAAGCCCTTTTCTTAGATATTAATGATATTTGGTTAAACACATTTGATCTGGTCCAAAATGTAAGGAACTGGTTTAAACTCCAGATGCATTTCTTTCAAATGCACATCAGAAAAAAAATGCTGAGTTAAGGAGAGAAGAAACTGCATGGCAGAACATACATAAATAGATTCAGTCACTATTGGCTTTCTCTCTTGTGTAGCACAAAGTGCCACATTAGAGGCAACTGACCAAGTCTGCTTCCTTTTAATTTGAGGGTATCACAAAACTTTGATTTTTGAGCTTGTTCTTAGAAGACACAGCAGCTAGCTCACATTAGTCCCTGTATCCCTGTTGATGCCAAACATCACAAGAAACCCACGATGCCCAGGGCATCCCTCCTTCCTGGGGCTGTCATCCATACCCCAACTTGGGAAAACTGGGTAGACTAGGTCCATCCTTGACAAAGCTCCCTGTACCCTCAGCATCTTTGGAAGTCCCTCATCTGCTTGCCCCATCTGGAGCTGACTCCGGTTTATTTCTGAGCTCTCAGCTGGAAATACTCTGTTCCATTAGCCTGTGTGTCTTATTTTTATGCCAGTACTAGACTGTTTTGATTACTAGAGTTTTGTCATCAGGAAGTGTGAAGTCTCCAGCTTTGTTCTTCTTTCTCAAGATTGATGCCCCATCAGGATATTTTGTCATTCCACATGAGTTTTAGAACTGTTTTATCCATTTCTGTAGAAAATGACTTTGGAATTTGACCCACCAGAAACACTTGACACAACTGAAATGCCATTTTGTCTGGTTCTCAGGATCTCCCACTATCCTAGACATTTTTCTACTACAGTGTGGCCTCTCCAGTTGGGGTTCCATTG